>NC_139547.1:52991276-53558494 GCF_965153285.1 Podarcis tiliguerta | reverse complement strand
GGCTGCACATTCCATGTTGCAGGCCCGTGCTGCAACACACACACACCCCTTTCAGCAGATTGTAGCAGACAGTGCAATGAGGGCAAGGGCAGAGGCCAGCTTGGCTTTGTGGAACTGTGACCAGCATTTAAAGGCATGTCTTAACCTACACTGAAGCAACCGGAAGCATGTTTTTAATAATTGCTATTTAATTCGCGGCAAAAGTGCTGGGCTTTACATTGACCGAGTTAGAGGTTTGTCTAAGCTTTGCCCTTTGAATGTTGTCTTAAGGCAACTTTGTTCGAGAATTACACAGGGAAGGACTGCCACTCACAGGCAGAACATGCTCTTTGCATACAGAAGGTATCACAGGCTCAGTTCCTGGCAGCATTTCTAGTTAAAAAAGCAGGTGATGGGAAAGACCCTGGAGGGCTGCGGCTTGTCAGAGTAGACAGCATTGGTCTCAGGTGTAAGGCAGCTTCTCATGTAAATCGTTGTATTCAGCAACATAAGAATATTGGAGGAGCCTTGCTTGTCCAGACTAGTCACTTGAAGCTCTGCGTGAAGACCAGGAGTCCCGTTCCACTCCTGTCTCCAGCAGCTGCTTTCCAGAAGCATGCAGCCCCCTAATCCTGAAGGTGTGAGGTGTTGGGAGTGGAAAGTGAATATATAAACTCTAATGCAGCACACCAGCAGGGCCTGAATACTGGAAAGGTGTAGAAAACTGACCACCTACATTTTCAGATGCACTGACAATTTGTTCCAGGGAACAGGGCTAAAAAAAAATTGAGGCTCCAGAGTTGTTCTTTGGCACTGTCACTTTCCACAGTAGGACGCCTGGTAATGCCTAACACGTTGTAGTTCTGCATAGCATTGTGCTCCCTCAGGACACAACTGAATCATGGCGTTCCTTTGCTACCGTTTGCTCCACTGGTGTCACAAATGGCAGAGAGCCTCAACTGGAGGAAAAATATGCTGGTGTTAAAAATGTACATCCCATCTGATAATGAAAAAATTGGTAGCTTGCTTAGAGAGAGCCATAAATAAGGAAATACAAGTTAAAAATATTCCTAAATGATGTTGTTGTTTAGTCGTGTCCGACTCTTCGTAACCCCATGGACCAGAGCACGCCAGGCACTTCTGTCTTCCACTGCCTCTCGCAGTGGAAATAGCATCACCTTTAGAGGAGAGAGGCAGCCACTGCAGCCTCCTGGACCCTGGTTGGCTGGTCGACTCAAGGGAGAGCAAAACAGCTGCCATTCTGCCCCTTTGTGCATCATGCTGGCATTCCTGCACTTACCTCTCCCAGCACTGAGGTTTCAGCAGTAGTCCCCCCCCCTTTATAAATTTTGCATAAATACACTTGCAGATGAGTAATTAATTGATTAGTAATTGAGGAACAATGTAACTTTCAAGGTGGTTAGTAGAGCATAAAGATGAAATAAGTCACGATGGTAGAAAAATAAGATGATGAAATAAGTCACGATGATAGAAAAAGTTCATATCACTTGAAATGATGAAACTTACAAAAGCAGTAGTCACTTGAAGCTCTGCTTGCACACAAAGTGCTAAGAAACTATGGAGGCCACAAAAGTGAGGCTTGAGGGGCAGGAACTGGCCTGTCGCAGGAGCAGGGGCTTGCCAGTTCAAGCATCAGAACTGCAAACTCTTAAGCATTGCCTGTCAGAGTAGACAGAGAAGCTGCCATTTGCCCTTCTGCTTTCCACTTCCAATATGTGATTGGCCGTTGTGGCACGCTTCAATCCTTGGGCCATCACAAAGGATGCAGCCCTTACAATTAAGTGTTCTAAGCAAGAATAAAAAGGTAACGGGCAAACAACTTCCTCTTTGTGGGTTGTGTGCTTAACACCATGTTGAGTAGTAAATCTCATTTCTTCAAAAGAAATATTTGCAGTTTGTGGCTGGGGTAAAGCAAAACCATACCTGTGGTTAGATCGCTAACTCATCAGATAGGGGCAGGTTATTCATTCAGCCAGCTGTACTTTTGTACCTGAGACTCAGAAAAAGAGATGGCTTTCCTTACTGTCTATACCCGCATTTGGTTGACTTCAAGGCACTAATGGTAATCATGTTGCTTTCATTCCAGATGGGAATGGCCAGTAACCCAAATCCCTTTGGGCAGCCATTTAGTCAAGCTGGAGGGCAGCAGATGGGAGGAGCGGCAGGAGTCAACTCTCCATTACCAAATAAGCCAGGCATGGCAAATAGCTTGTCTCCTTTTCCTTCAGACATCAAGAGTGTTTCAGTTACCAGTGTGCCAAATATGGTGAGTTTTCTGCAGCTCACAATTTTTCTCCATAGTTCTTGTATGCCTTCCATTGACACAAACTTTCTAAGCTTGTAAAAATTGCCCTGAAAAAGACAACTTCTTACATTCAGTAGAAATTGTGTTGGATCTGTCATATGACATGGGGAAATAGAGGCACCCTGAATAGCCTGGAGTCGCAGCAGTCAGTGTGATATTTTGGACCGTTTTACCAGACTACCTGCTAAGATGCACGTGCGCAGATACTGTTTCTTAGCTGGATATTTGGCATCCTTGTGCAGCATTCATTTCAGCAGTTTTCAGGAACAGCTCTGATGGGTCGTGCTGCTGGAATTTCATCTGTTAGCAACTTTTGCGAAAGTAAGGGAGCTAATGAGAAACATTAATTGTTATGCAACTTTTTTGCTTCAAAAAAATGGACAGTGGGAAACGTATCTATAAATGAAAGGGGTGTTTTTCAAACGTATAGTGCGTATAATTTCTTCAGTCTCTATATCAAGGAAGGAATATACTTCTGTAGGGTTTAATTTGCTCATGTTTGGCAACTCAAAACACTTTTTGCTTCTGAAAGAATTGAGGTAGGTGGCAGTGCAAGACCATTCAGGATTTGGGAACCTCAGATTTTTAACCCTAAATATGAGTTGGAGTAAACTCTTGAAACAGTTTGCTATGATCTCTTCCTCTTCTAGCTGTCCCTTCTCATCTTTCCTCCTGTCTTCCTTGCTTGATGAATTGACTACCCTGCTGTCCTCCTCTAAACTCTCCAGATGTGCCCACCTCACCCTGTCCTGTTTTCTGGGTTGCCATCTGTCCTTCCATTATTCTCCTTCACACAATCAGACCCTTTGCTCTTTTCCCAGCCCGCCCCCCAGCCCCATTTCAAATGTGTCAATGCCTCCTCAAGAAACCATCTCTTGGTCCACCTTCCTCATCTGGAGCATGCTCCATCTGCCATGACTTTTCCTCCTCCAGCTTCACTCTCAACCTCTAAATCTGGTGTCTGCCCCACCCTCTGCATTCCCCTGCCTTCACAAAGACCACTGGCCCTCCACACTGCAAAATCCAAAACCTCCTTGATACTTCAAACACATTTGATACTTGATCACTCTTCCCTACTTGATTCCTTTTACACGTTAGGTTTCCACGATTCTCCTCTTACTTAAGCATTCTTTCAGGTTTTTGGTAGGCATAAGCTCTTCCACTGCTTTTCTCCTCTTTCTATTGGTATCTCTGCACACACTGTCCCTGGGTGACCTTAGTAAACCCCGTGGCCTTTACAAAAAAATAAGAATTAAAAAATTGTCCAGTTGCACCTTAGAGACCAACTAAGTTTGTTCTTGGTATTAGTTTTCATGTGCATACACACTTCTTCAGGTGTATTTGGGCACAGTTAGAGACCATAAAACAAACTGATAATGCAGCCCTATAAAATAAATAAAATAAATAAATAAATTTGTATACCATCCTATACCTGCCGGTCTCAGGGCTGTTCACAACATTAGTGCGGAAATGGCTGAGTGGGTCACAGCATTAGTTTTATTGAAAGAGAATGGGGTTTAATGACTGCAAGGCTAAATTACATGCTGCCGTTAAGAATTTAAGCGACATGGAAAATGAAGAATCTGTTGTGTTCATTTTTAGTTTGATATCTGAATATTTCATCCAGGGATCAATTCTCACATGTATGTATGTGTGTGTTATTGAATGGGAGCGAGTGGGTAAAAGACTTACTGATAGTTTTTAAAAATTTCAATAAATTTATATTTTTGTCAGAAGAAAAACGTGGTGGGGAAGGGACGTTATATTTTTCATTGGTCTTCCGTTATCTAACCTTGGTCTCTTTGTGTCTGTTCAGCACTCTGCTGCCAAAATTATTCCTCACCTCTCTGATCACCTGACACCCCTCCAAAAATCCCGTTCCCAGGTGCTGCTCCTTGTCTTGCCTTTAGAACCTTGCATGGCCTTTCTCCAGCTCTGATCTTTGCTCGCCCTTCTCCCTTGGGGCCACCAGTGCTTGGATTTCCTCACCTGTTGCCACCTCTCGTCATTGAAACGCTTCTTCAAGACACATTTTCACCCCCTAGTTCCCATGCGCTGTGTGTAATCTTAAGCATGTGCAGCTGGAAGAACCACACATTGCTTCCCTCTTTTCTCGTGCCTCCCCTTCCCCTTCCCCTTCCCCTTCCTCTGCCTCTTTTTCTCAAATTTTAGAGGGTTTGCTCCTGAAGACAGAATGGCCTGTCCTCCTGTACTCCCTGAAGCAGAGGTTCTCAACCTTTTTGAGTCAGTGTATCCCTTGACCAACTACATTCTTTTTGCAGCACCCCTGTGGGGCTTACGACAGGCTTGCCATATTTCAAAAAGTGGAAATCTGGACACAAAAGTTGTTGAGCGCTTTTTTGGCAAAGTTGTTGAGCTTTTTTCTCCTTTTTTAGTTTTTGAGCTGCTATTTTAAAGGAATTTCGCCAAAATCTACACTTCCAACATGGGTTACCATACGTCCAGATTTCCCCTGGACATTTCAGCGATTTCCACCCTGACACTGTTTCTGACGGCTGTTTCCCGGCTATGCCTGGGAAATTCCAGGTGAGGGGCAACCCTAGCTTGGGAGCCCAGTTATGTCAGCCCAGAGCTGGCAGCCTCTTCTCCTCTCCCCTCTCCTTGGGAGTCCTCCAGTCATCTGCTGCTGCTGCTGCCCCTGGTCTCTGAGCTGCCCCCCAAAAGAGAGGGGCCTGGGAAGAGGATGCCCCCAGCCTTACTGGTCCAGAGGAGAACACGAAGCCCTCACCTTATCTGGGGGGGCAGCAGTGGGCGTCACCAGGCCTACATGGCAGAAAGGCTCCCTTTCAGCCTTGGGCACTCAGCTCCCAGGCAGACAGGCCTTGCACACAGCAAACACAAGAAAGGCCAGCGCACTGCCTGCTTGCCTGCCTGACCTCCCACTAGTCTGTCCATTCCCAGCCCCAGGGGCTGGTGGACTGGCTGGGCTCCCTGGCCTGCTTGCTCGCTCTGAGGCCGCCTCAGCTCCTGGCGACCAGCACCCCCTAGCCAGCCCCAGAGGCAGCACTCGCCTGCGGAGCTTGTCGCAGGGGTTGCTGCAATAAACAACTCTGCAAGCCTCTGGGAAGCAGAGATGCAAGAGGGCACCAGAGGAAGGAGGGAAGGAAAGAGGGACAGAGGCCAGGGTTGCCCGTGGCACCCTTGACCATCTTTCAAGGCACCCCAGGGTGCCACGACACACTAACTGAAAACCACTGCTCCAAAGCATTAGGCACACTGATGGTGCTATATATGAACATGAATGATATTTGATGTTAAATCCAGTGCTGCCATCTATGTCACAGAACAGCTTTTGCTTCAGCAGAAGGGCCCACTCTCGTAAGAGGAGGCAGCGTTCTTCACTTCCCCCTTCCTGATCCAGCCCCGTGCGCTTTCTCCGGCTGTCCTGCAGTGGCTCCCCATTTGTGGAATGCTCCCCCCAGGGAGGTTCTCCTGGCGCCTTCATCGTACACCTTCAGGCGCCAGGTGGAAAGGTTCCTCTTGAACCAGGCCTTGGGCTGATTGATGGCCAGTGCCCTTCTAAAATGTGTTGGGAAGGGCACAGGTTACTGGCTTGTGTTTGTTTTTATTATGCATCTTGTGCTTTTATATTGTGTTTTTACATTGTAACCGCCCTGAGACCTGCAGGCAAAGGGCGCTATACTAATTTAATAAATAATTTAGCAAGTAATAATAATAAAATAAAGGCCAAGGCCTGAGGCTTTCTGAGGCCTTATAAATGGTCCAAATTCTGGCTGCTTGCAGGAGCCACCACTCCTTAAAGCTTTTGAAGTTACTGGTGAGCATTTTCCAAACCAAGGAGGAACCAGGTGCTGCTTTTGTAGAGTGAAGGAGAAATGTTGGGGTTCCCTGCCTTGCTGTTCCTCCACTTGCTGAGAAGGCAGGAGCTGGAGGCCTCTAGCAGAGAAGAGCAAGCTGTCTCTCAGCATTGGTGGGGCTGCTGGGCTTGGCAGCTTCCCCCTTGGGTCATCCCCACCTTGGTCACGGGTTTTGGATGTGTCTTCAGAAGTGAAGCGGATGGGCTCCCTTCAGAAACTGCCTTGTGCAAAAGAAGGCGACGTTGGGCCAGTCAGTACCTGCTGACCTGAGAGTGTTCTGTTCTCTATACCTGCAGAACATACGTAGCAAAGTCTGAGGAACAGTGCCTGCTTCTCTTAGGACACTTCTATGCCAGCTATTGTTGGCCCAGGAAAAGCACTGCAGTTTTTGTTTTATATCTCTAATTCTTTGGGATGGCAGCAACTTTTTCTTTGCTGAATAAGCATGAATGGTTTCCTGTTTCCCAAACTAAAAATGAAAGCTTTTTAAAATACCGGTTTTAAACTGACAAATGTGATCTGGAGAAGTGTGAATTGACCTCCAAGTGTGTCTGAGGTGGTCCACATTGAACTGCTTGGAGTTCTAGTTATGATTTGGTGATAATTTAGCAAGAGAACATACTGCCTGCTGAAATATTATTAAAAAGGAAAGCAACAAATGTGGAAGTAGACAACAACAGGTGCTTTCAGATGGAGGCAAAGTAGCTTAAACTGTCAGTCATTCTCATCTAATCTCATGTGGATGGCAACTGCATTGCAAGGAGCGAGACTTGCAAGCAACATGTTTAGAATCATGCATACATCTGGTTCACAGCACACCTCAGGAGTTCCCATTGAATTTACTGGCACTTCTGAGTATTTATGTCCAGGGTAGAGTGCATAGCTATAAGTTCTCCCACAAAGTAAATGCTAAAAATTGCATGGTGGAATCTTAGTGGCTGTTAGTTGTGGCAAATTAGTTTGAGATGGTGATCAAATGGATGCTCTTTAATAAGATTGCATTGCAAGTTGTTCTGTCCTAAGTGAAGCTTTGTAAGGTGATACAAAAATGTTTTGTCTTTCTTTTTAGTCTCAAATGCAAACCCAGGTACAGCAGGTGGGAATTGTACCAACGCAGGCAATGGCAGCCGGGCCAACAGCTGACCCTGAGAAACGCAAACTTATTCAGCAACAGTTGGTTCTGCTACTTCATGCTCACAAGTGTCAGAGACGAGAGCAAGCCAACGGAGAGGTGCGGCCATGTGCCCTTCCCCACTGCCGAACCATGAAAAATGTCCTCAATCATATGACACATTGTCAAGCTGGAAAGGCCTGTCAAGGTAAGAGCAAGGGTTTAAAACCATGTCAGGAGGTCTGTGGTATATGGTTCTCCAGTTGTTTGTCTTCTGCACGATTGTGTCCCTCTCTCTGGTCAGTGAAACTGGGCCTCCTTAAGTTTGAGCGTCATGGCCAAGTTGACTTTATTGCAACAGGAGGCACTTCTCCAATTCCAGACCAGCCCATATACGGAGTAGGTAGCTCTCCAGGGCTTCTGGCATTGGGGGTTAATTCCCTCCCTTGTGGTTTAGTCCTATATTGTTTTTGAAACTCTCACCATGCTTCGGTTCACTTGGAAGCAGATGGGATAAGAAGTATTGATTTGCAGATTGCCTCTAGAAGCACACCTGTTGGCCTCATCCGAAGGTTCCAGGCTACCTCTGCTTTTCTCTGCAGTCCTCAAGGTCTTGCAACAAACCTGCAGCAGGAGACAGACAGGACACTCGGATCCTTTCAGAAGTACTTTGGCAGGCTGAGCAAGTTGGGGTCACAAGTCCCACCCTGACCATGTAGGCATCTAGCTTGACCCCTGCTAACGTTGGAGATCAGAGCTAGAGTACTCCCCTCCCTACACACGACAAAGAGATGACTGCCCACCCTCTGCTGGAGGCCCCCTTCCCAGAAAACTGCTTCCATTGCCAAGCTGTTCTTACTCTTCTAAAGTTAAGCTGAAATCTACCCCATTGATCTTAATGCTGTTAAACCTCTGTGTTCCTTCTTTTCTCTCTTCTCTGGGACAACTCTTCATGGGTTGGAAGAGGGCTGCTATGCCTCCTCTCCGTCTTCAACCTTTCCTCATAAGACTTGTTTCTCATACTACCAACCAACTTCATTCCCCTTTTGAACCTATCCCAGTTTGCCTGCATTCCTGGAAGTGTGGCACCCAGAGCTAGACTCAGGACTCCAGATGCAGTCTTACTAATGCAGAATAAAGTGGGCCTGTTAATTCTCACCACTTAAAAACACTGGTTGGCATCTGTTTGTCTCGGGACACAGTGGAAGAGTGTGCCTTTGGGGTGAAGTCAAACCATTGGAGAGTTACTGCGCCTGCTGTGGCTGTAGAGGACGAAATGGGGGGAATGTTTTGTTGCAGCTGGGGCAAATGAAGGCGTCTTGTTGTGCTGGTACAGGTGTGCCATGATGTTTCTTCTTAGAAACAGTGGTTCTGCTGAAGCAGCCTAAACTTGTATTAGCCTATTTTTGTAGCTGCAGTAGACTACTCATACTGGGAGCAGATTGCAGTCTCTTAGAAGTTGGACATACCTGATCTAAGTCCTTGATAAAAATGTAACAAGGCTGCTCCCAGGACAGCCTCCAGCACCTCCTTGGAACTTCCCCCCGACTTGATGCCGAGCGTTGATGGGCATGCATCCCTCTGGGGCACTCTTTTTACCAGCTGTGAACCCACCTGGTGGTTTTTATCATCTACGCTACCTTTAATTAACCCAAATGTCATGGAGATTTTTGTCTAATGCTTTGCTGAAACCAAGGTGAATTTCACTGAGAGCGTTCTCACAATCCTTCAAAGGATACGAGAGCAAAAGGGGGAGAAGGCTGCTTTTCTGTTCCAGGAATGTGACTCTTCACTTCAAAAAGTTTGCCTGCCAATAAGATGCTAGTCCGGTGTGAGGCCAGGGTCCCCGTTCGTGAGGTGGGCAGGGCAGGCATTTCCCCCGCAGCTGACTAGTAACGAAAGGTTTGTAAGGCCCAGCAGACCAGACCTACCACTGTCCTCCCTCATAGGTTCATGGCAGCCAGAATTAGACCTCCCTCTGAATTCTGCTTTGGCACAGGCTTTAAACCCGTTGTGATTCCTGTTTCACTGTTTGTTTGCAAGATCCAAAGCCGCAGGGAAGAAGTGTGGCACACAGCAGATGTTTGGAGAGCCGCTAAGATATTTGGCTCCAGGATGGGCTCTCTTAGACCAGGCATGGCTGGTGGGGGTGGGAGTGGTCTTGAAAGGCTTGGAGAATGCCTGTATTGAACTGTTTCTCAAACCTTTGGGGCTTCTCCCTATCCCAGTCCAGCTTGCAGTCCGCTGTGGTGGGGGGACGACAACGGGGGAGCCATTTCCTGGGCACTGCAGCCCAAGGCCAACTGTGCAGGCCGTGACATGGAGGGCTTTGACTTGTCCTGTTATTGTTGCTATTGTTCGTTTGTTTAAATTTGTATACACCCTTCATCCAAAGATCCCAGGGCAGTTCGCAACAAAACAAAACAAAAATAATTAGAATACATAATAAAACAAAAACTGCAGTCCGCCCAGGCCCTGCCCTCCTAGTCCAGGTGGAAGTATTGCCTGAGCAGACTTGGAAACATTGCCTGCTCCCAGTTTCCCTGCTCTGGATCTGTTTGCCCAGGAGAAACAGACTTGGGCCTCCAGGGGAGGAAGGAGAACTCCCTCTCCCGTGTCCGTAGCATTTTCCTTCGCAATGTCCACCTTGGTTTCATCACATTGCATTTATTCAAGGATTAATGGCTAAAGTGGGGTGTGTTGTTGCTTTGGAAGAACTGTGAGGGGCTGAGGTTGCAGGATGGGGCCTGGTCTTTTGAGACACAATCTCTACTCCCTTTTGGGGGCACAATTGCAAAAGCCCTATGAGTGGAGTTAAGCTCAATTGGCATTCTCTTGCTAAGAATTCTGAGGTTTACTTTTTGTATTTCTGGTGGCGAAGCATCAGTGCTGAGTCCATATCTTTGGGATATCAGCTGTGCAGTATGTACAGATTTCTTGTCCTTTCCCTCCATTATAATTGAGTGGCATGTTGAGGGTTATGTTATTACGGTCATGGAAGGTGGATTTAATGTTTAATAATCTTATTTAACTTTGCCATTTATGCATATTTAGATATATCCTTTTACCTGCCAAGAACCTCTAAACAGCTTTAAATAGATGAAGCATCTTTCAAATATTTCATTTTTATAAGTTACTGTTACTTACCTTTGGTAGGAGACCATTTAGTCATGACAGCCTTTTTAAAACAATAAAATAGAATAAGGAAATTATTTGTGTCCCCTTATCTTCATTAGTCTAGTAGGTGACACTGTCAGTGTTCCGTTTCTACACCAATGTAGAATGTTCTCCTGCTGCATCGTCTGCTTTGCTTTTTCCAGTAATGCTCCTTGTTCATAGATGTGAACTTTCAAATGCTCCTGCAGCATTTACTGGAGAAAACAGGTGACCTCAGAGTGGAACTGAGATTCTTCAAACTATAAAGATGTTGCATATGGTTTCTCCTCTTGTCCTAGTTGCCCACTGTGCATCGTCACGTCAGATCATATCCCACTGGAAGAATTGCACGCGGCACGATTGTCCTGTGTGTCTCCCATTGAAAAATGCCAGTGACAAGAGAAACCAGCAACGTACGTATTCACCAGTGTTCAGAAAAGTCTGGTTTGGAATACATACTTAGGAGATTCTGCCCTGAAGAAGCCCAGTGTAAATGTAATGCCAGCCTAATTCCCCTTCTGATTATTTTTGTGATTTGCTAGTTCGCAAACCTGCGCTAGCAAGTTGAGATAATCATGCATAAAACTGTAAGGGTGTCTCTCATGCCGTCTCTACATGAGAAGGTGTGATGGGATCTCTCCCCCTGCCTTCAACACCCCCAGCACCCCTTTACAGTCTGCTGTGGAGGGTTGAGGGACTCCACCCCCCAGAGATGGTTTTGGCATGCTTGTAAGACTGCAGAACTGAGGAGAAAGGTGGGATCTTGTTGCACAAGTCCACTTCCACTATGTTGGATTCCACTCACAGCATCTAGAAGAATCCCTAGAAAGATCTCTCTTTGTTGCCAGGTGTCTTGGATGACAATTATAGCAATCGAAACACAAACTGAGCAAGGGTCAGTTAATGCGCCTGCTCCTCAGTCGTGTGTGGCAGTGGGGTGTGGTTCTTATCATTGGCCCAGGTCTCTCCAGTCTGTAAAAGGGCAGAGTTATTTCAAGACTCTTGCCATTTCATCCTCACCTACACCCCAGGGTTGTTGTGAGGATAAGGGGGGTGGGGAACCATGTACACTGCCGCAAGCTTCTTACAGGAAAGGCAGGGCACGAGGGCCATTCAGTCAAGGTTTTAAAAATCCAACAACATCTTGGCCAGTTCCTCTGCTCTGTCCAACAGCATTTCATGCTTCTTTTGTCCTCCTCCTTTGCAGCACTCCTGGGATCCCCAGTTGGTGGCATCCAGAATTCTATTGCCTCTGGCACGGGACAGGCAACGACTCCTTCTTTGAGCAACCCGAACCCCATTGACCCCAGTTCCATGCAGCGAGCCTACGCAGCTCTTGGCCTGCCCTATGGCAACCAGTCCCAGCAGGCGCCCCTGCCGCCCCAAGTGCAAGGCCAGCCAGCCGCCCAGCCCCAGGCTCACCCGCAAATGAGAACCATGAATGCACTGGGTAGGTGCGGGCGCATGCAGGAGGGGGGTGGGGTGGGTTTCAAACGAATGTTAACTGCTTTGGGGGGCAAGGAGGGGAAGGGGGTACAAATCTTACTAGAAATACAACAGCAAAAGTAACTGCAGCCTCATTCACAAACTGCAAAAAAGTGGAGCCTCCCCTTCTTTGTGTTTGCGCGCGCTCTCTCTCTCTCTCTCTCGTCCTCCTTGACACCCACGCTTGTGCCACAGATTCATCCTTCCTGGTGTAGAACCTGGGGGGGGGGGAATAGTGAATCTGTTAACCGCAGTTAACAACAACAAGGTAAATAAATGAGATGAAATAGGGTGGAAGAAAAGGATCTGCAGCAGAATACTGTTTGAGTAGAATGCCAAGGAGAGATGGACTGGGAAGTCCTGAGAGAGGTGACTTGTAAGGGAAAAGGTGTAATGTATATACTCAAACTTTGGAAATGACCAAACTGCAGGAGGCAGTGGAAGACAGGAGTGCCTGGCATGCTCTGGTCCAGGGGGTCATGTAGAGTCAGAAACGACTAAACAACAACAAACATATATTTAAAATAGTGAATGTGGTAGGACCACTATTTATACAGTTAAGGATCTTGCTTGAGCTATCCTATGGCACATATAAAAATGTCAGTGATTTAATTGTGTGAATTGACTGGTATTTCCTCTGAACTAAACGAGGGATAATCTTATTCCAAAGGAACTAATCAAATGAATCTGACTGCTGGAGGAATAACAGACCAGCAACCTAGCATGATCCCAGAAACTGCGCTTCCGACTTCACTTGGGGCAGCAAAGTAAGAAATGTTTTTAAAGGGTTGTTGAGTGTTTACACATGATTTCTATTTTCAGTTGTAGAAATAACTAGTCCTTAGTCACACTTTTTCTCACAGTTGTTTCATAGTCCCCTTTTCCAAGTAACTCCTCAGTTCTTTGTTTTCTATTTTCCCTTCAAAAGCAAAATTGCACTTGAATTTCATTACCTGCTCTGTTGTAGTCAGTTATTGGATAATTTCTTAGCCTTAAAAACAAGACTTTTCTGGAATGCAACAGAGAGCTTCAAGAGTTTCCCTCACTGCCGTTTCTTTTAGCTCCTTAATGAATGATGGCACAAATTCGATGCCCACAGCTGCACCACCTTCAAGCACCGGGGTGAGGAAAGCCTGGCACGAGCATGTCACTCAGGACCTGCGCAATCACTTAGTGCACAAACTGTAAGTGTGTCGGTGGGTGGACCCGACTTGCTGCGGGGCAGGGCGAGAGTCTTGCCAGAGCTGCAGCCCCGCTCCTTGGCGTTTGGGGGTTTCATGGGTCTGAAGGCTTCAGGAGGGGTTGGAGGGTTACAGTCAGAACTGGTTTAAGAAGATTCTCCATTCTTTCCACTTACATTTTTATTTTCAACAACCCAACCCTAGACCCACATTTTCCCTCAGGGTGTAACTATCATCAGTTTCAATTATGCCATCCTAGGGGAAGACTGAATCTCTCCCAATTACCTGAAAACGGGGCTTTTGAAATCGTTTTGCAGATAGGGGAATGTAAGGTTTGCCCAGGTCTTCCAGCAGCATTTGTGATGGAATTTATGTCTCTTCTTTCTGCAGTGTGCAAGCCATCTTCCCAACTCCTGACCCAGCAGCACTGAAAGATCGCCGGATGGAGAATCTGGTGGCTTACGCTCGGAAAGTAGAAGGGGATATGTATGAATCAGCTAACAGTAGGGTAGGTTCTGTACCAGACAAGAGCTTGGCTGAAAGTGGCTCCTTTTGACTGTGTTCCTCCACTGCAAGGCATGCCAATGCTTCCATTGCAGGTTGTGTTGCTTTCTAGCAAGCAGCTCTGAAACAGCCTGGGATTATTATATAATTCCTGAAACCTTGAGTGCTGTGCCTCCTTTGTTCAACAAACCAATGAGTGCCTAGAAGTCTTCCTGTCCATAGGCAGGAAGATCAACTGGTTAAAGAAAATACTGTAATCTTACTAGGGATAGCCTTCATAAATTGACAGAAGCGGGACTGGCTCTGGCCTTGTTATTGCCAACTTAGCCATTGTTCCTTTTGTCAAAGAGTCTACTTTTTGGTCACGTTCCAGGAAGTGTCTTGGTCTTCACAGCATAGCGCTCAGATTCCTAAAACACAAGTTATGAAGGAGAACTCTTCAGATCACATTTCATGCAAAATAAAATTTAAGCCAGTGTTAATCAGTCATCCTTGCTGCTTTTTTCTAATATATTCTAAAACCTAATCCTAACATTTTCCCCCTTCTAGGATGAATATTACCATTTATTGGCAGAGAAAATATATAAAATACAAAAGGAGCTAGAAGAGAAGCGGAGGTCTCGTTTACATAAGCAAGGGATCTTGGGTAATCCGCCAGCCTTACAGGCTCCCGGGACTCAGCCTCCTGGCATTCCACAGGTGGCGGCAGCTGTGGGACAAGCCCAGCCTGTGAGACCTCCCAGTAAGTACTCCCCAAAGGAATGGACAAGTGGGGCAAGGAAGTCTGGGTCAGCTTCTATATCTGTGGCGCACCATTCAGCCTTTCACGAGGCACAGAAAGTGGGTTACCATAAGAACACACAAAGAAAAAGCAGTCTTGAATAAAATCACCCCAGAAGGGAAAATACTATCTTTATAAAGCCACGTTGAGCAGCAGCGTGCTTGCATCCCCTAGAGCCCAAAAGCCCTCCCAGGCAAAAGTACTTTCCTGCCTTCTAACAGTCTGAAAAGAAGGTGCCACAAATGAAAAGGCCCTGCTCCTTGCAGATGTCCAGGTAGCTTCTGTGAAGGATGATATCTGGAAAAGGTGCTCTTTGAGAGGGCCTGAATTTAGGGTGGTTTGTTGTCAAGATCAAAAGCAGCATGTTGAATTGACCAGGATGCAAACTGTTAGCCAGTGAACTTCTTGCAGGACTGGCATTGTCTTCCATACTTGTAGATTCTCGCAATAGGTTGGGGTTTTTTTGCCATTCTGAGCTGCCATAAGGTACGCTGCCCCCCCCCCCGCCCCCCGTGCATTACAGCAGTTCAGCTGAGATGCTGTGGAAGGTGTGGCAGTGACAGGTTCCCGTCTGCCAAGGAGAGAATGCCTTTGGTGCACCAGCCAAAATGTGAGAATTCTATCTAGGTCTCTGGGGGGCAGCAGCCCCAGAGAGAGCATGGCCAAAATGAAGACGTCTCCCTTCAGAGGGCAGTGTGAGCAGAAGCAGCTCACTAGCTCAAACCCTGACCATCCCCTCTTACATGGATGGACCTGGTTTAGCATAAACCCCATTACTAACTTCAGACAACATTTGGGAAACCCATCACTGAGGAAAAGGAGAATTAACTAGGTGCCATCAACATCCAGAGACTTCCCCCAGCAGTTTCATGTAGATGTTCAGCAGTGCAGGAGACAGGACTGAACTCTGCAGCACCCCAGAGGTTACTTTCCTTGGAGAGGAGCAACTGTCTTCTCTCACATCCTTCCGGAACCACACACACAGACACACACCCCAGCTAGTAAGCCCATGCTGCTGTAAAACAGCGGCCCCGCTCCACACCAGGCAGGTAAGGAGGACACCCTGGTTGGTGGCCTCAGAAGACAGTTACAACCCCAAAGCTCACTTGGAGTCCCGTTGTAGGGCTGTTTGTTGATTAAAGACCCCTGAGTTGATTGCCCAGTGAGATTTAATCATTTCAATTGGCATATGTGTCTGTTGCACCATCTTGGAAGAGGCATTAGAATGAAAGGGGAAGGCCGGTTCTCAGATGGGGCCTGTCAGCTGTAGTTTTGATAGGCTCTGATATTAAAAATAGTGTTTGTTTGTTTTTTTTAAAAAACCTTTATGCCTAATTAACCAGGGTGGCTTTCTATTTAATTGAGGTTTTAATCTACACATTATTTGAAGCTTGCAGCCCTGTCAGTTTGATTTCTAGCATTTTGATTTGTCTGCTAAGTGAAGATTGTGCTGAATGAAGCCGCGAAGGAAGAACTGACCGTGCCGCTTTTGTCCTCTTGCAGATGGGCCTCTGTCCATGCCGAATGTGCCTCTGAGCCGCATGCAGGGGTCTCAAGGTATTCAACTTGCACTAACCTGCTCCTTTCCTTAGCCTCACTCTTGCGAGTCTCCTATTGGGGGTGGGGTGGGGGGTTGTATCCTGCCTCCTCTGTGCCACACTTTCACCTGAGCCTTTGTTCCAAGGGAGTAGACTGAGAGCATGCCACGGGGGAGGGGGCACAGCCATTGAGGCGGATACGAAAAGCTTGGCTTTCTTGAGCTCTACTTCCCCCAACCCAGAGCGAACCAGGGGGTCCCTGAGTGCAACTTGGTAGCAGTCCTGGGGAGAATGCACCTATTCCCAGATGCCCCTCACTAATCTGTTGTGTGCGTTACCCTCGCCACTCAAAGCCCATAGTAAAGCCAGCCAGCTTTCCTGACATAACTGCAGGGTGCTCCAGATGCCACGTAGAGAGGGGGTAAGGTACCTTTTCAGTGACACTGGCTCCCTCTCAGCTCCACTTCCTTTTATCCAAAGGGAATGGTGCATGTACCGTATTTTTCGCTCCATAGGACGCACTTTTCCACTCCTAAAAAGTAAGGGGAAATGTGTGCTTGTCTTATGGAGTGAATGCAGGCAGTCCCTTTAAAGAGCTTTATGCATTTAGGGCTCCCTTTAAAGAGCTTTATGCATTTAGGGCTTTTCCGCGAGGTGGGGAAAGGGACCGATGGGCTGCCCTCTGTCCCTTCCCACACCTCCTGGAAAAGCCAGCAAGAGCCACTTCCAGGCTCTGCTCAGTGCTCCCTTTCGTCCCTCATCCCGCTTTGCTGGGCAACCAGAAGAAGAGGCGCTGTGCAGCTATCACTCTTGCTCTGCTGGCTTCAGCGAGAGCTGCGCGGCTTGCTCTGCTGGCTTCTCAGCGAAGCGGGAGGAGGGACGGATGGGTTTAAAGCAAGAAAAGCGAGAACTGCTTACATGCTCTGCGCAGAATATTTTTTTTCTTGCTTTCCGCCTCAAAAAACTAGGTGCGTCTTATGGAGCGAAAGATTTTTTATTATTATTATTGTATTTTTCACAACCCTTAGCTTTCCATTTTCCTTTCCCCAAACTTCAACATGGTTCCATTCAGTTGCATTTTTTAAACACAGATCCTGTCTCCGCATGGCACTTCTGGATAGCCCAGCTGCTGGGAGTGGTAGAGGGGGTGGAGGAACAGGAAGCTCCTGGTGCCAGCTGTTGGGGGGGGTGGCTTGTGCTCTGAGTGCTGGGAATGTCTGTGGCTAGACTTGCGCAGGACAGATCCCATGTGGGGAAGACCACTAAGACTTGCGTGAAGAACAGTGTCTGCTGACAGTAGCGGCTCCTCCCCTCAGTGCCCAGGCATCGCTCAATAACAAGACAATGGGACGCCAAATGTCCCTGTGCTGCCCTTTAAACAGAATCAGAAAAGGTGTGCTGGAGAATTAGGGGGCTGTTGGAAAGAGAGCTCTCCACATTTAGAGCGCTCTGTCTTTAGTCCCTCTGCTAAGTGTCTTCTGGCTGCATCTTGACTTCTGTGGGTTTCCTTCACAGTCACTGCAAAGAGAGAGGGGTTAGGTCTCCTCTGCTCAGCTGCCCTGCAGGCCAGGCTTGACTTGCTGGCAGGAACGTGGTGGGCTGAGCTGTGTGTCGATCCGCACTTGGGGGACTCGCTCCTAATGGGCTCTTCTGGGGGTGCATTTTGCAGGAGTGAATCAGTTTAACCCCATGTCCATAGGGAATGTCCAAATGTCCCAGGCATCGATAGGACCCCGCACCACCCCTCCGATGAACCATCCGGTCCAGATGAACAACATGGGATCCATTTCCACGGTTTGTAGCTCTCTCTTTCTTCCTTTTCTTCCTGGCTATTTAAAACGTTAAGAGAAATAAACTCATATGCTGGTTACCTCAGGTCCTTTCCGGTATTGCATCATTCAGTTTTGGATTAATTCAGTCACTTTATTTTATTTCATAAAATGTATGTACAGCAGGCCTGCAACTTACATGGGGGTTGTGTTCCAGGGGTCTGCACGCAAATTCAGGAAGGCCCCCCCGGAACCAGCTCTCCATTTGACCCCTCCTTTACTGAGCTTTCGGGGACGCGGGTGGCGCTGTGGGTAAAAGCCTCAGCGCCTAGGGCTTGCCGATCAAAAGGTCGGCGGTTCGAATCCCCGTGGCAGGGTGCGCTCCCGCTGTTCGGTCCCAGCGCCTGCCAACCTAGCAGTTCGAAAGCACTCCCGGGTGCAAGTAGATAAATAGGGACCGCTTACTAGCGGGAAGGTAAACGGCGTTTCCGTGTGCGGCTCTGGCTCGCCAGAGCAGCGATGTCACGCTGGCCACGTGACCCGGAAGTGTCTCCGGACAGCGCTGGCCCCCGGCCTCTTGAGTGAGATGGGCGCACAACCCTAGAGTCTGTCAAGACTGGCCCGTACGGGCAGGGGTACCTTTTCCTTTACCTTACTGAGCTTTCAGAAGGCTTTGTGAGGCCTCTGGAAGGCTGTGGGTGGATCCTGCAATATCTTTTGGGCGCCCTTCCAACTCCCCCCCCCCCCCCAATTCTCCATTTACTTACTTATTTCCCCACCACCTCTGCAAATCTGTAAGTTGTGGGTCTACTGTACCACTTGATTGTTTTTTTTAAAAAAAACAACAACCCTCAAAGCAATTCACAAAAACAATAAAAGAATGGTGTGGTGTTTATAACGTTTAAAAAATAATTGGGACGCGGGTGGTGCTGTGGGTTAAACCACAGAGCCTAGGATTTGCCAATCAGAAGGTCGGCGGTTTGAATCCCCATGACGGGGTGAGCTCCCGTTGCTCAGTCCCTGCTCCTGCCAACCTAGCAGTTTGAAAGCACGTCAAAGTGCAAGTAGATAAATAGGTACCGCTCTGGCGGGAAGGTAAACGGCATTTCCATGCGCTGCTCTGCTTCGCCAAAAGCGGCTTAGTCATGCTAGCCACACGACCCGGAAGCTGTACACCGGCTCCCTTGGCCAGTAAAGCGAGATGAGCGCCGCAACCCCAGAGTCGGTCACTACTGGACCTAATGTTCAGGGGTCCCTTTACCTTTACCTTAAAAAATAATTAAAATCAATGATAAGCTGAAAACCAGGTTAAAATACATGTCAGCTTTCTAAATTAGACATTAGGGCAATTTTCTGTTTCAGTTAGAAGTAGAAATCAAATAAATACATTGGATGATTCAGTGTAGAGAAGATGTTAGAGGGCAGCCTGGCGGGAGGGAAGAAGAGACTGCAACTGGCAAGCACATTCAGCTCAGAGCTGCCTGGTGCCTGTTTCCCCTCTCTTCTGAAACGGATTCAGTGAGCACCTAACTCCCTTGTGGGCCAGACCCTTAATGCGCAGGGCTGCTTTGTTTGCAGATGGCGCTGTCTCCCTCCCGGATGCCTCAGTCCCAGAACCTGATAGCAGCTCATTCCAACAGCCTGATGGGTCAGGCCTCCACCCCAAGCCCCTTCCTGCCACAGAACCAGTTTTCTGCTTCCAGTGGAGCTTTGAATGTCAACAGCGTTGCTTTGGGGCCAGCAGCGGCACAGCCAGGAGTGGCACAGGTACGGCTCATGGCTTGCTTCATTTTACTCGCCCTGGCATAATGTGGAATTCCAGGTTTTCATCAAAACGGTGAGGACCATTCTCTCGCTTCAGATATTTGTGTCTGCACCTTGGTATTTCTGTGGCTTCCACCATCTCCCTGGATGTCAGAGTCAAGGCACTGTGTCGCTGTGGGCCTGCTGTGAAGATTTGTATGCACAAGAACCTCAGCAATGCCATCTTGTGACAGAGGTGTAGGAGCTCAGCTCTCAAGCCCAGCCATGACTCTGACATGGATCACAAGCCACTTGCTTCCCAGACTTCATGATTAAATTCTAACCTAGATCATCTCAGGAGTTGTCTACTGAGCTTACCTAATGCACAACTCACAGTGGCTGGCTCACCTGCCTACCCAAAAAGCGTACTTTCTGCCCCATGTGATATTGGGGAAACAGTGTGGCAGAGGGACGCAGCCAGACTGGCGCTTGGTCCGCTTGTGTTGCCCACTTTTGCACAGGGGTTTTTGAATGCAGCACTCACAGTGTCTCCCTCTGGCAGGGGCAGGTTCCTGGAGCTGCTCTTCCCAACTCCGTGGATATGCTGGGACCACAAAGCAGCCAGCAGCTCTCGTGTCCTCCCGTGACCCAGCCACCCCTTCACCAGCCTGCGGCTCCTCTCTTGTCCAGCGTGGCGGCTGGCATGCCGCCGGTCCAGCACCAGACCCCGCCAGGGATGACGCCTCCACAGCCTGCAGTGCCTGCCCAGCCGTCCACACCGGTCTCCGCGGCGGGACAGGCGCCCACTCCAGCAGCCGGCTCCGTCCCCAATGCTACGCAGGTGCAGAGCACGCCTTCGGGGCAAGCCGCAGCCCAGTCGCAGATCCCACCGCAGCCTCAGACCCCAGTGCAGCCCCCACCCGTGCCAACCCCGCAGCTTCCGCAGCAGCAGCAGCAGCAGCCAATGTCTGCCCAGGCCCCTGGCACTCCGGTGAGTATTTGGCCTTTTTGCATTACTGGGTCCAGCATTTGCGCCAGGGAGCAAGCACTCTGTCATGAATGGCAGCGGTGCTCTCGCAGCCACTGTGCAGCACCCCAGAGTACAGGGCACCTTCGTTGCCTGTCATCCAGCCGGAGCAGCATAGGAGGCTGCCTTACCCCGAGACAGGCACCTGGTCCACCTCACTCAGTGCTGCAACAAGCAGAATCTCTCAGTCAGGGGCAGAACCGGGAGTCTTTTGTCTCTCCCACTGAACTAGGATTTCTCTAGAAGCTCTGCCTTCTCTAGAAGCATTGTGCGTAGTTTCAGAAGCAAAACAAAAAACCCGAAGGAGATCAGGGCTCCTGTTCCCAAGTTGCTTGCAATCCAGATTCCATCTAAGAGGATCAGAAGAAGAGCAAAAAGAAGAGAAGATCCTAGGATGGGCTGGAGAACCTGGGCCCTTCAGATGTGGAGGCCAAATGGTCAGGGAGGACAGGGGTTGTAGCCTAACAACATCTGGAGAGATGCAGGTTCTCACCAGGTGCTGGTTCGCAGCCCAGATGTTTCAATAGCACATGGTCTGGCAGCCAGCCAGCCAAGTTCTCCTAATGCTTAGAGTGAGGGTTGAAGAGCAGAAGTGTCTCTCCCACCTGGGAAGGTAAGCCTGCCTGCCTGCTCAGGAGACTGCTCAAGTCTTTTAAGCCTTCCGACGTTGAAGATGGGCGGAAGAGCATGTCTTGTTCACATGTTCCGCTCAGGCTGCTCTTCCTTTGACGCTGGCAGAGTGCAGCTCTTACTGTGACACAATCATTTCCCAGCCTTTCACCAGTTGGTGTGCTCTCAGCAAAGGGCAGCCCCGTATTTTTGTACCTTCAGGAGATGTTAATGTTGGTGTTGATGTAATAATTGTGTTTGTATAAGGGGAAAGGCCACAGCACCTCAGCAGGCAGCACTGGGTGAAGAGGTAAAGCAAGCTCTGAGGAGGAGGCCAAGACTAGTTGTTTTCATGTAGGTCAGCAGTGAGGAACCTCAGGCCTGAGGGCCTCAGGAGGCCCCACCAGGCCATTGTGGCCAAGAAGACATGAGCCCACCCGCCTACAAGGGGGGACAGGTAAAGCTGTGGCTGACTAGAGAGCGGGGTGGGAGGGGGAATTGTAGGCAAAGTATCAGCTGAGCAGGGGCAGCTGCAGAGCCCCGTATTGAGCGCTTTGCAAGTTCCATCTCGCCTGATGGGCTTCCCCCGCCAGCCTTAATCTTGGGCCAAAATGGGTCACCCGCCG
The DNA here is from genome assembly GCF_965153285.1 of Podarcis tiliguerta. Taxonomy (NCBI): domain Eukaryota; kingdom Metazoa; phylum Chordata; class Lepidosauria; order Squamata; family Lacertidae; genus Podarcis; species Podarcis tiliguerta. The sequence continues at coordinate 53,536,820 of NC_139547.1, read as the reverse complement.
TCATTGTGACATCAGGAGGCCCTTAGGAAACTGAGCCAGCCTGACTAGGGGGGGGGGCCGGAAGGGACTTCAGAATGAGCCCAAAGATAGTGGAGACAACTCCTGGGAGGAAAAGACTCCGTTGAGGAGGAACTGGATGTGTGCGCTTAGAGAGCACAATGTTAGGGTTGGCTGGGGAAGCTGCATGCCCCAGTGGAGTCTGAGAATTGCAAGAAGCAGCCTTGGGACATGGGGGGACCACTTTCGTTGGGCATTTTCAAGGAAGGGTTGCTTGGGTGAGCTTGAAGAAGGGATGGTGTTCTGTCAGGGCAGGAGCGTTGGCATGGAGGCAGCCGCAGAACTTGCAACGTTCTGCTCTTGCTTCCATGCTTGTAACTCTGGGAAGCACTTGCCAGAAGGCAAAGATGGCCGAGATTGGAAGGCAAGCCAAATTCTAGTGCTGAAATAGAAATTGCCCGCAAGTTTTGAGTTTATTCATTAAGGACTCAATCAAGCCCAAGGTGCGTTTTCCCACTCCAGGTGTTACATTAGCCCAGGCATCCCCAAACTCGGCCCTCCAGACTACAACTCCCATTATCCCTGACCACTGGTCCTGTTAGCTGGGGATGATGGGAGTTGGGGATGCCTGCATTAGCCTGTCATAGCTAGGAGGAGGGTATGGAAAGGGCTGCAGCACTTGAGGAGAGTCCCTACTGCTCTTGTGTGCAGAGCAGAGGAATGTCAGAATCCCACCTCTGGCCCCGAGCTTCCCTCTCCTGACCAGTAAGCGCATAGATCTGCCAGCTGAGGGTGCTCTTCGTGCCTCTGACAAAGTGGGCTCCAGGCAATGAAAGCTTTTGCTGCAATAAATGTTAATATTTAAGACGTTAATATTTAATACCAGTATCCTGTCCTCTGAAAACCTTTCCCAGGGCAGCTCGCAGACTGCTGGGTCTGTTGAGAAGTTGTTTGTTTGCTGTGCATTTGGATCCCTCTTAAGATATCGCAACCAAACTTTGAGGGGTGGTTGCTGAGGTCAAGGAGCAGCTTTTTGATTGTTTGGATGCAGTTGGGTGCCATTCCAAATTAATACAGCAGACTCAGCCCTTTAAAATCACTGGCTTGCTTTGTTTGTTTCTTAAAATTCCTGAGCAAAGCTAGGCTTGAGATGGCTATTGGAATATAAAGCAAAGTGGTGAGGGCGGGAAGGAACAATCCAAAATACAACTAAAAATCACCACTGATTATAATATCAGATAGCAAGCAAAGAGCAAATGGAAAACCATAAACTAGAGCAGCTTCCTCAAACTCAGCCCTCCAGATGTTTTTGGCCTACAACTCCCATGATCCCTAGCTAGTAGGACCAGTGGTCAGGGGTGATGGGGATTGTAGTCTCAAAACACCTCGAGGGCCGAGTTTGAGGAAGCCTGGACTAGAGCATGAAAAATAAAAGCCAGGCGCCAGAATGATGTTAATGTCAGGGAAGCTATCTTTGTGAGAAGTATTTCATATTTAGAACACCACCACTTAAAATATCATTTTCCTGCTTGTTACTGACTATCTCTGAAGAATGGAGTCACCAGAGAGTAGCCTCTCCACCAGACTTTTAAGCTGTGCAGGGTTGATCCAGCAAAATCATTGTGCTCCCAAAAGTATCTGCACAGCAGAGGTCCCCACCCCTGCACCCCACTAAATCTGCTCCAGAGGGCTTGGGGTACCTCCAGAGCAGATATGGGGGTGGCAGGGGCAGAGAGAGAGGAGATTCTGTTCCCTGAGCACAGCAAATGCACAACCCTTTTTGGGCTGAGCTTGGAAATGGATCAGGAGCCAGACATTTTGGCAAATGTTCCCAGCTCTTGGTCTCTGCGCTCTCACAGCTTGTTCTATCCGCAGAATATTTTCCAGGGCAGCCTCAGGTATAATGCATTGCAATGCTCCAGCATGGAGGCTTCCAGAACATAAATAATTGATCCTAGGATATTTTTGAAGGCTTTCTCTGGTTAAGAACTTAATTCGTTCTGGGGGTCCGTTCTTAACCTGAAACTGTTCTTAACCTGAGGTACCACTGTAGCTAATGGGGCCTCCCGCTGCCGCCACGCAATTTCTATTCACATCCTGAAGCAAAGTTCTTAACCTGAGGTACTATTTCTGGGTTGGCGGAGTCTGTAACCTGAAGCGTCTGTAACCCGAGGTACCACTGTATTTGCAACCATGCTGTGGGAGACGGTTCTTGAGTATTCCCCATTTTAGACTATTAACAGTTATTTACTGTTTAGATTTCTACACCACCCCTCAAATAAATTATCAGGGCAGCTTACAAGAAGCAGCTTAGGAGGTGGATGATTCCCTGACGGTTACGCTGTCACATCCTGTTAGGCCTCTTGTTATCAGATGTGAATTCTAGGCAGGGGTAAACTAAATGGATGGGACCCCTGGAGTCATCTAGTCCAACGCCCTGCGATGCAGGAATCTCAGCTTCAGCCTCCATGACTGATGGCCATCCAACCTCTGCTTAAGAACCTCCAAGGAAGGTGATCCCACTGTCTCTTCCACTCTCGAATGGCTCTTCCTGTCAGAAAGGTCTTCCTGGTGTTTAGTCAGAATCTCCTTCCTTGTAATTTGACTCAGTCTGTTCGGATCTTGCCCTCTGGAGCAGCAGAAAACAAGCTGGTTCCATCTTCCATGAAAGGATAGCCTTTCAGGTGACATGCTGGGTGCCGTTGGTGATGTCCCTGTCATCTGACCTGACCTCTTTTTTGGGAGTTCTGCACCGGGGCACAAGGCTGGTTTCCGTGTGTTCAGTGTCTTTCCCCCCTCCTCCCCACCCCAGCTATCCCAAGCAGCAGCAAGCATCGACAACAGGGTGCCCACGCCAGGCTCTGCCGCCAGTACCGACGTGAATGCTCAGCAGCTGGGGCCGGAGACCCAAACGCAAGAGATTAAGCAAGAAGGGAAGGTGGAAAAAGCAGAGTCGGAATGTGGTGAAGCTCAACTAGATCCAAAATTGGAGGTAAGCAATGGCCCAAGGGATAGTCGTGGTCAGTCTGTGCTGTTCAGGGACACAGGGAGGAGGAGTTTGGTGCCCACCAGATATTGTTGGGCTTCTTAACTCCAGTATAACCTGTAGTTTATGAGAATTCTAGCCCAGAAACATCTGGTGGTTCCCCATTCCGGGATTAGACAGCAATTTCTAGCTTTCAGGAGGGAGCGGTAGGGAAATAAAGCCTGCCCTTTGTGGGGTAGAGCAGAGAACACCCACTGCCTGGTAAACTAGGAGGAGAATTCACAGGGAAGGGAAATCATCCAGAATATGGGATGGATGGATGGATATGAACATGTTAAATATTCCCTTCTCTCTTGCTTTGCTGGGGAAGCTGACCTGGGTGGCTGTGGAGGTTGTGACTCCTCACTGTGCCATGTGCTTTTCAGGTGGAGGAGGACGTTCCAGGCCCCACGCAAACCAAAGAAGAAACAAATGGGGTGGAGATCAAGCAGGAGCCCATGGAGATAGAAGGGAAGAAGCCTGAGATCAAAGAGGAGGAGGACGGGGGCAGTAACGGTGCCGCCTCCCAGTCCACGTCACCATCTCAGCCAAGGAAAAAGAGTAAGTCTACATCTGTGTAGCCCTCAAGTACGTCTGTCTGCCACTAGCTTGTGCTCCATGTTAATGTTGTCCCCATCTTCTTAAATTAAAGTAGGAAGATAAGAAGCATCTTGCTCAGTTGGGCTCCTGCAGTGGCCAGGCAGCTTCACAAGCAGGGGGTGATGGGAGCGACGGCGACTTGCTGTCCCTCAGCCTCTCCTGAACAAAGGCATTCTGTCTCTGAATAGGGAGAGCCTTCCTTTTTACCTGTCACAGTTAAAGCCACTTCTTTTTTCCCTGTGAAGTGGCCCAAGTCTTCTAGTTGTTGTTGCTGTTCTTTAAATTTGTATACCTCCCTTCGCCCACCGATCCCAGAGCGACTCCCTGCATAAAAACACAGCGCCCTGAGCAGCCGTTGCCACATCTTATAGACTGAATTCCACCAGCTATTTACAATTTGATGACGAAATATTGCTTATTTCATGAATGAGATGACTGTGGATAGACTGTGGTTTTATTTACGTTAACTCATTTGGATATTTTCAACAGTCTTTAAGCCTGAAGAGCTGCGCCAGGCCCTCATGCCCACCCTGGAAGCTTTGTATCGCCAGGACCCAGAGTCCTTGCCCTTCCGGCAGCCCGTGGACCCTCAACTCCTGGGGATTCCGGTAAGTGAGAAGGTGGGCCGGGTGTCCCTGGGCCTTCCCAGGAACCAGCGGGTCAGTCTTGGCACCGTAGCTAAGAAACAATCTCAGGCAGATTGGATTGAAGCCAGTTGAGCAGCAGAGTGTTTTGCAAGCAAGTCACAGCTGTCTCTCGCAGGGTGTGGGCTTGTCAGGTAGGCAGTTGTGTGTAATTTTCACCGTTGGGCAGTCCTTTGACTGGTGGCAATTCTTTTGGATTTAGGTTCTAAAGTAGTCCCTGTGGCCTTGATGCCCAGGAAGTCCTGTAGCTCCCAGAGCCAAGCGCATAGTTTATTAGTCTGCCATACAGCCAAAGTCTTCTTCCAGGTCTGTCTCTGAGTAGACAAATATAGGAAATTTGAAGGCAAGACAGGATTTTCCACTGTTAAGCATTTCTTTCAAGTGAGGACTGTTTTCAAGGTTCACTGTACCTTTCTGTCAAGGTCATGATTTTGTGTAGCACTGCTCAGAGGTTGGGACAGTTGGCTTCAGTGTGTGTGACGTCTTGAGCTGCTTAATGGCTGCTGTTGCTAACGGAGCTTTGGGCATCTGTTTATTCAGAGCTGTAGGAATCCAGAGGGGGGTGTTGTCATCCCACCCAGATGGCAGTTCAGCCCGATTCTCTCTAAACCCTGACCATGTGTGATTTTTGCAAGCAACATCCACCTGTGACAGCACCCTAATTTCAGGTGCATCAGACTGGTCAAGACGCAGGGTCCCTAAGAGCAAGATCTGGCAGGGTGGGGATTTCAACCCAAGTCTCCCAGGCACTCTAACCATTACGCGACACAGTCTCCTGAGGAGGTTGCTGTTATGATGGGTTGCTCTCCCATCAATAAAAATTGCTACTTTTGGAAACTTTGGATTTGAATGCCCAGCTGACACCGTGTTCCTTCTTTTTTCTAATTTGCAGGACTATTTTGACATCGTGAAGAACCCCATGGATCTTTCCACCATTAAGCGCAAGTTGGACACAGGGCAGTATCAAGAGCCCTGGCAGTACGTGGATGATGTCTGGCTAATGTTCAATAATGCCTGGCTTTATAATCGCAAGACGTCACGAGTCTATAAATTTTGCACTAAGCTGGCCGAGGTCTTTGAACAAGAAATCGACCCTGTTATGCAGTCCTTGGGATACTGTTGTGGACGCAAGGTATTCATGGTTTCTTCACAGCTATGGTCTTTGAACATACAAAACCTGTGTGTTTCATATTCACAGTGTGAATATGTGCATTTATCAGAACCTTCTCTTTGAGAAGCTGATTTTATGAGATTTACTTTAAATGTCATTTAAAAGAGGTTGTATCCATTTTTAGGCATAATTACCCCCTGAAATTAGTGGACCCAAGTTAACCATATTAATTTCAGTGGATCTGCTCTGAGTAGGACCAGCAGGTCTTTATTTTCAAAATATCTGTGTTGAATTTTGACAGATTCTTATACTTAAAAACTTGACTCAGATACATGCGCAGGTGTGTGTTCCACTTGCTACAATTTGATGAGAACTAGATTGACTTCATATGCGCAGCACATCATGCTCTACAACTAGTAAAATTGTGCGAGGGCTTCTTTTGTGGTTCCTCGCAACAGGGGCTGCATGCTTCCCTCAGAATGGGGCTGAGCAGCAGCAGAAGGAAGGGCTTGTGATCACATGCTCTGCTTGCAGACTTCCCAGCTGTGCCACGTTGGTCACTGTGAAAAATGGGGTGTGAGACCAGAGGGACCCACTTTGGTCTGATCTAGTGGTAGCCAGGCTTTTTTAATTCTTCCTAAAAAGTGCTCTTGAATTTTTAAAAAGATGAGCCACTGTTATGTTTTTGGCACACATGGATCCTTCTCAGGGAGATCCGTGTGTGAACCTTCCTGCCCTGAGCATTTGGTTATTAAATTTGGGGTGCAAATCTTGAGAACAAATGTTTTAAGGCATTGTGCTCTGCAAATATGATGAAGAATGTTGCAATTGTCTGCTATCTGTAATAAAGTGAGCCAGCAGCTAACACTAAGTATTTTTAATTCATACATAAAGGTCAGAACACAGAACATTCTGCTTAAAATATCTATTACTTTTTAAAAGTGTCTATGGCTTGCATGCTGTTTTACAGTTTCTAAATTCTGCCTGCACAGCGTTGCAAAGAGCTGCTCTGCAGATGTTGGCTAACTGACTAAATAATCCTAAGATCATTGTGGTTCTTCCTACAAAGAAGAATAATGCTCCGTTAGGGCTTGGTTTTTTTAATACTACAGATTTTAGTTAGACATTGCATTATGCTCAATCTCTTACTGTTTTCTGTGAATTTCTAACTTTCTGGATTTATCTCTTTTAATGAGTGCGAGTGTAGCCCAGTGTGGCTGTGTCTCCTTTCTGCTCTTCCCAGATGCAGTCCAGCCGTGCTCTTCAGCCGCCCGTCAGTTCTAGGGGCTCAAACAGGCACACACCCATTTTTATTTTCCAATTGGCACATAATATTCAGTGGTTGCTGGCTATGCTCCATACAGGACTGTTTTTTTGAGGGGAAGGGGGTTGTCCTCTTGGAAAGAACAACAGTGAACAGTGAATTAAAACAATAAACTGCTGAAGCTAAAAAAAAAAAAGCGCTGCCTCTGCTGTAGAAGAAATTTGTGCCACACAAACGTGTGCCTGTAGTTGTTGCATATAGTCATCTGTTCTCTCTGGCTTTTCTTCTTTTTCAGTACGAATTTTCTCCCCAGACCTTGTGCTGTTATGGGAAGCAGCTGTGTACTATTCCCCGGGATGCCGCCTACTACAGTTACCAGAACAGGTAAGTCTGGGCCTTCTCAGGACTCAGAGTGGGGCAGTATTTTCTTAGAGCAGGACCTGAGCTTAGAGGTGGCTCCTCGCCCCACAAGAACACGGACAAGGAGTCCCTGGAGAGTTCCCAGCAAGACTGACTAGCCCTCGAGGGGCAACAAGTGGCCTATTTTGATGTTTTCAGAAAAGCTCCCCACCCCACTTGGGCCTTGGACTATTGCAGTGATTTAGTGAAGGTATCCCCTGGCAAGCTCCTTGGCTGGTGGGCTGCATGTCGCTTGGAAGCTCATGAGTCAAAATAAAAGAGAGCGAAAATCAAGAGAAGGGGAAGGAAGGAGAGGTGGCAATTTCATGTTGGCTTATTTGCAACACAGTGGTACCTTTGTTTAAGAACATCTTAGTTTATGAACAACTTGGATTAAGAACGCTGCAAACCCAGAAGTAGGTGTTTTGGTTTGTGAACTTTGCCTTGGAAACAGAACACGTTCTGCTCATAGCTGTCAACCTTCTCTTTTTTTGCGGGAAATTCCCTTATTCCAGCGCCGCTTCCCGCTGCTATCCCGGATTGTTACATATCCCATAGACTGTCCCCGGGACAGGGGAGGCTGCTGATCCCTTATTTTCAAATCTGAAAGTTGACAGCTATGGTTCTGCTTCCTGTTCAGTGTGTTCCATTTGTAAATTCTGCTATGGAATAGCATTCCTTGGTTTAAGAACACTTTGGTTTAAGAACGGACTTCTGGAATGGATTAAGTTCATAAACCAAGGTACCACTGTACCATATTGGGACTAGCAGGTTGTTCCAAAAACTTCCCGGAAAGGTGGGTTTTTAGGTTGCAATCCTATAAATGCTTAAAGGTAAAGGTACCCCTGCCCGTACGGGCCAGTCTTGACAGACTCTGGGGTTGTGTGCTCATCTCACTCTAAAGGCCGGGAGCCAGCGCTGTCCGCAGACACTTCCGGGTCACGTGGCCAGCGTGACGAAGCTGCTCTGGCGAGCCAGAGCCGCACACGGAAACTCCATTTACCTTCCTGCTAGTAAGCGGTCCCTATTTATCTACTTGCACCCGGGGGTGCTTTCGAACTGCTAGGTTGGCAGGCGCTGGGACCGAGCAACGGGAGCACACCCCGCCGCGGGGATTCGAACCGCCGACCATGCGATCGGCAAGTCCTAGGCACTGAGGTTTAACCCACAGCGCCACCCACTTACCTGGGAGCAAATCAGCTGAACTCAACGTGGATTACTTCTGAGCAGAATGCACTCTTATATTGCCCAGGAATCCTGGAATTTTAATTTTTTTGTAGTTATTCAGTGATTGCGCACATAGTCATAATTTAAAAATCGTGAACTAGTGAATGGAGGCCTTAGGCAAAGTCCTGGTCTTAAGAATTCCTCCCTCTGGTCGCTGTCAGTTGTGCACCCTGCTGACTAGGCCACCCACCCCTCCTCTCTTGCTCATGGGGTCCCCTATGGAGGAGCGGGTGTCCTTTCTGTTGCTGCTTTCTCCCTGGGGAGGCGCTTCTGGTGCCTGAAAATCATCACCGGCCCCTGGTTTTCTGAATAGCTCTTGGTTGCTAGCTTGTCTTCCGGGAACAGACTTCCTCCGTAGGTTTCGATAAGAGCCTCTCTCCCCTTGAACGAGATAGTCCCAGGAGACTCTCAGCCTGTGGACGTTTGTGTGTGTGTATGTCAGGACCTCCCAGGAAACGGTGTTCTCATCTCCCCTTGGTTGGTTCATTGTGGTGACCAGAGTGGAGAGCTGTGGTGTTCAGACGGCTGACGCTGCCCTGACTGCTCCCACCTGTTTCCTCTGTTTGTCTCAAGGCATCCCGGTGTGTCTCTGTCCCCCCCACCCACCCCCACCCCCATGGATTGCCCTAGCCTGTGTTTCTTACCTTCCTTGGTGTTTCAGTTCATACCCTTTCCAAACATTTAGTCAAGATTGCCTTAGAAGGGGATAGTTTTGCTTCCAGTTTACCCAGAGCAAAACAAGAAATATGGACTTGGGCCTTATTCGAACGCAGGTTTGTGTCTGAAAGAGACCTTTGCTTTTAACCTTCTTGGATTACTTAAAAGCAGCAAGGGATATGGAAGACGGACCAGTTCAGTTTGGTTCACAAAATTTTTCACAAGTTCCTGTTTCAGTTTGCAAAGCCTTGATCTATTTTTTTTTTTTTTTTGGTCTATATTGTATTTAATTACAATATAAACGATGTAGTTTATAAAGTTTACACACGTGACTGGAAACACTGAGCGATAGAAATGCATTTCTGTTAAATGTTTGTCTGGAGTATGAATTGGGTGTCATTTGTGTTCTACTACATTTTAATTGAGCAGCTGGTCACATTTAACGCAAGGTTTTCAATCTTGAATGCTTTAATGCATTTGGCAATGTTGAAATTGTTCCTGCTTCTGTGGCTTTAATAAAATAATGGCAGTCTCATGATTCTGGCTACTGTGAGACTGCTTGCTTCTCAAAACCTGACCTGAGAATTGGATCCAAATTCTGAAAGGGATGCCCTTGGAAGTCTGCTCCAGAGCCTCTCCTGGTCACCAGCGGTGGCCTGTGGCGGCTGAAATGCGACCGAATGCTCCCCTGCGCTCTTGGCCGTGCCTTTCTGCTCTGCCGTGTCCTGGTGTCTGTCTCTTACTACTTCTGTCTGTGCTGTTTGTCCCTTTCCCTCCCCTCTGCTCCTCCTCATTGGCCACACTGACCCATCAATCGACCAACCAACGACGCTCCCCCTCCTCTCGCCTTGGTGATCTCTGCCCTGCTCTGATTGGTGGCTCCCTTGCTTGGGTTGCTCTGTGTTTTGATGGACCAGTTCACCCAAATATGGCCTTCTTGCTGACAGGTATCACTTCTGTGAGAGATGTTTCACTGAAATCCAGGGGGAAAACGTTACCCTTGGTGATGACCCTGCCCAGCCACAAACGTAAGTAATTTCTTTTCTTTAAATGCCGGGTAAAAGTAATGAGAGGACAGGTTCCGTCATGCCTCAGGTGCAGCAGGAAGAGATGCGCTTCTCATTCAGGGTGCAGCCCCCCAGGTGCAACTTCTGCTTGGCTTTGGAGTCTCGTTCACTCCCAAGAAAGCTGCATCTCCCGGCCTTTGCCGGAAGGACAAAGGAGCATAGCGAGCTGGCGTTGCGTTGCACTTAGAAGTTCAACCGTGTTCCCACGGAAGGCCCCCAGTTCACACACTTAGCGGCCTTGGGTAAACCCTTGTGCCTCAGCCCTCAGCCCCGTGTTCTGCAATTTGTGGTTAATAATCTAGGCTGGTTGAAAAGATTTCGAAAAGTGAATTAAGAGCAGATTTTCAATGCCCAGGCAAGATGCCCAAAACTTAACTCCTCTGAATGTTGTTCATTCTCCGTAGGTGTGGTGCTTGCTTGGGTGACCCTCTGACCTGTAAGCCCCTTCGCTGCCATGTCCCTTGGCAGCTTTCTGTATTGTCATTAACCTACATGATAGCCTAAGTGTTTTCTCAAATTGGCTTCAAGAATAGAGTTGACTTGGGATCTGTTCTTACTAGCTGATAGTTAGCCTGTCATGGCTGGTGTGGATAACTGGGCTGGCAATTCTTTAGATCGAAGGTTTGCTTGTTTAAAAGGTTTAGGGCCCTCTCTTCCTTCAAATAATCCCAGAGCAAGGTACAATATAAAATATAGACTCTAAATTATACACAGCAATAAATTGCACAACTTGTGCAATTGCCATATCGAATATGTCAATAGCACAAGTCCCGTGGATCCAATGGGAAGGCATGCTGTCTCTACCCATAAAAAATTAGCCAAGTCCAAAAGCTTGAGCGAATAAATGCTACAAACCCTCTAGGGTCAGCCATCCCTGAGAGAGGAGAGCGCTCTAGAATGGGGACACCAGCCCTGAGAATGCCTCTCCCAGGTTGCATCCTGACAGAGACTGCAAACACAGAGTCATAACAAATGAGCAGGTCCAATTGGGAGCAAGTGAATCATCAAATATCTAGGTCCTGAGCCGCGATGGGCTTTGTGTATTGGAACAAGCACCTTGAACTTGGTTGGGGAGCCATCCAGCCGCCTGTGCCGCTCCTTCGGAATGGGCGTCCTGATTTCTTGGCGGGCTGCTGCTGAGGCTTCTGGACCTGGTTCAAGGGATGCCCCACATGGAGCACATTGCAGTAGTCCAGACACGAGGCACCAGTGTGTGGATTGCCATAGCCAATTGCCATTGCCAAGCTATCCCTGCCCAGGAATGTCAGCCAGAGCTGGTAACAGGCCCTCCTTGCCTTGGAGCCCCTTTTACCTTCCTCAGACGCCTTGGATCCAGGGGTACCCTGGCTACGACCCTCTTCCTCCAGGGGGGTGCGACCCCATCCCAAAGCGGCAAACTGCCCCCTTCCCAGACCTGGGAGCTGCCTTCTGATTAGGGTTCAAACTTGCTCTTGGGAGTGTCCTGAAGGAGTCCCTGCCTCTGCAGGTGCCTTTTTCGGAAGAGGTCTCCCTGGGTAGGATGAAGCGGAGTGAAGTGCAAGACTTAACTTACTCTGTGTCTCTTTCTGCAGAACAATATCAAAAGATCAGTTTGAGAAGAAGAAAAATGATACACTAGACCCAGAACCGTAAGTATCATCTCAGCGTGAAGCCCCTTTTCATGCTTTTTAAAAGTCCTACGCTAGAATTCGCATGAGCCAGGCTTTGCTCCATTGAGTCAAAGGAATTGCAGAGGCAGGCAGGCAGGCAGTTTATTGTACCACATTAGCCTTTATGTCGTAAAGACACATTTGCGCATGTGACTCTGTGGAGTGAACTATTTAGATTCCAGCAGCAGTTGCTGTTCAGCTGCAGATCCTTTGCTTGTGGCCGTTTCTGCTTAAACCAAAACGAACTAATTCAATATAATTTTGCCTTTTGTGTTGCTGTTTCCCTATTGCAATCCTCCCTGATTATTAGCCAAACACAACTCAGTATTTCCTCTTGTGGTTGAGTTGTGTCTCAGGTGTGGATGCTCATTACCCAGCCCAAACAGAGCTTTCGGGGGCCTGATTCATTTGGGAAAGATTAGGACCTCATCGTTGTTTGTGGAGATCCCCGCCTGCGTCATGTGTGCTTTTTGCCTGGTTAGCAAGCGCCCAGCACCTGCACACAGCCTCTCTTGCCGTCTGGCCCTAAGTGGGAGCTGCTTCTGTTTCCGTCTGCCTCTCGGTGGCGCTTTGTCCTGACATAGCAGAGCTGCTCTGCGCTCTTTGTGCCAAATCTGTTGTCTTTGTACCATCTACTGATGGCTGCAAGTATTGCAGCTCCACTCCCAATGTTTCTGCAAGAGCCGGTTTCTACTTCAACTGCTCCAGCAGTTTCCCAGGGAGTCAGGAAGAAGTGAGGCTCTATGTTGCAAACAATGGACAGATTTAATGGGGTTTCCATGAAATGCCTGTTCCTGCCTGCCATCTTTGAACTTTTTCTTCATGGCTTTATAAAGTGCAAAACATAAGCTGGACATGATATGACTTCACACTCAGTGCTTTAAAAATGCTTTTTATTACTAATGCAAAACATGAGTGTCCCAGAGAGTATCTGGTATGTTTAACAAGATTGCCCACCGTCGTCGTATTTCATATTTATTGTCCACTGAGGCTCCTCAACCTTTTAAAAATCCAAATTCCAAGAAAACTATATATTTTTTTAAAAAAATAAATACTGGCAATATAAAATATTACACATTGCTCAAATCACCCTTTCTTCTTCATGGTTGTAAAGCCAAGTGAAAGGTTTCGCAAACTTGAGGGGGGAAGTGAGTTAATAATCTCCTTATAACACTCAGATATGTAAAATATTATTTATATTATTATTTAAAGTTTTGTGACTAGGGAAGTATTCTCTGGCTCCTCTTTGTGCTTCCACATTTTCGCTTTAAGAAAACCAAGGCTTGTTCTTTTGCCTGCTTTCCTCCCTCAGCTTTGTGGACTGCAAGGAATGTGGCCGGAAGATGCACCAGATCTGTGTGTTGCATTATGACATTATTTGGCCTTCAGGGTAAGTAGCTTTGAAAGGTGTCGGGGTTTGGGCTGGTGAAGCTTTAGCAAACTTCCTAGGTTCTGTTTCAGTTCAAATGATTTGAAACAATAATGCCGGCACTCTGGCAAAGATGCAAAGTTTTGATTGGAAGCTCAGCATTTGCCCAAGCGCCTTGGGGTCGAGTCCCCTTGGGGTCTTGAGCCGGAGGCCTCCCTCTCTGCTGATGCCCCTGAAAGACCCAGCGAGTGGCATCTTCTGCTTTCCCAGTGCCAGCCCTCTCAGCAGTTTCTCCCTGTCATTCACTCTCTGCCTTGTTTTGGGGCACCTCGCTCCCAACAGGTTTCTCAAGGCCTAGGCTTTTGTACGCACTTTGTCCATTGCCAGAAGGGTGATAGATGAATGGGTCAGAGGAAAACAGAAGGAAGGGGGCTCCAGTCCGTGTTGGTGATGCCACACAGGCCCCAGGGCATTCACACGAGATCAGTTCAAGCACAAAGTCTTTTGATATCGCAGTTTCAGCCATGTGACCTCTAAAGGAGAGTAGGGAAGAGACGGTCTTTGGCCACCTGGTTTCTCAGCACTCAGGTGCTGTGGCCTCTTGGGGTGCAGAACTGCCCTGCCAGGTGTTGGGTGTGCCCATTTTGGAAATCCTGCCAAAGCTGCCGCCAGGTTGGGTTGAGGTTTGGTGTTGCCCAGTGGTCAATAGACAACATGGCAATCTTGCCCATGGACTGCCGGGCAGCACCAAACCTAAGCCCAATCTGGTGGCAGCACGACCTGCCAAGATGCTACCCTGAAAGCCAGAAGTGCTGGAGCTTGAGCCCCCCAAACGTGGGCTGGCGTGGGATGGAGCCCCACCTTGATGACAGGCCCAGGCACAGGAAGAAGCGGCTGAAACACCGAGAGGTTTTTGGCTGCCACCGTGTTCACTGTGTTTGCTTTGTTATGATATTAACTTTCATAACTTACTAGCTCTCTGTTGTGGTTTTAGCTTTGTGTGTGACAACTGCTTGAAGAAAACTGGTCGAACACGCAAAGAAAACAAATTCAGTGCCAAAAGTAAGTCTGTGGCCTCCTTAGTTGTATATGAAGACGCTTTTAATACAGTGTCTTAATGCACCTTTCTAAGGTCTCTATTTTTGGAACGTAACCTTGCGGGGGAAGGGGTGCTGTTGGGCTAGATCCTGCAGGGAAGCTTCAGTCGAAATGGAAAATCAAGGGTGCAGTTTTAAAACTAAAGTAAAAGCATGTAATCTGTTACAAATAAACAGAATATGCCCAGCACTGGTATGTGGACAACATCAAATAAGTCGTAAGTTGACTGTTGTGATGTACAATTAATCATGTTGACACTCCAAAGGCTACTGAGCAGATGTAGCAGAATCAGAGGGCAGGACTCCTCTTCTGGGCAGGGAGCTGGTTAAAGAACAGGAAGCAGGAAAGACAGAAGGGAACAGACTTTCTCACAAATAAGGGAAATGGGAAGTTGAGTCCCCAAGAATCTGTTCTGGGACTGGTGGTATTTCACATGTTCACAAATGATCTTGTCAGGGATGAGCAGTGAAGTGGCAAGTTTGCCGATATCGCCAAAGTATTTCGAATTGAGTTGGGGTCTTTTAGGATTTACATTGGGTGTCTAAGTAAGCAAGTTAGTACCAGATTGTTGTGGATAGTAACTTATTTTGGAGGCTGTGGTACGGTTAAGGGAAATTGCTGAAATAAGTGGGAAAGTTGGCTAAAAAAGGAGAATGCATAGTTTGTGGAGAGGAGTATAAACTTGTTCAGAGGGTGGTAGACCTTGAAAAGGGAAATGTGAAAAGAATGGCCCTTGATGCTGCCAGGAGTCTCCACAGCCGAGAGGGCAAGATTCACTATTTATGCGTTGTGCCACTTCAGAAAGTTGGCAGGACTCAACATGCCTTTGCTAGCCAGATAAAGGTTCTTGTTCCACGGAGCCTTCAGACACGGAGCCTGCCTTCCCCTTGGCTTCCTGCTCAGTTCTTCTCAGCTCGTTTTTCAAAGCTGGCTTTGAGCCCGACCCAAACTATCTTTCCCCATTGGTTTCAAAGGGACCAAGCCCTACATTTTTCTAAGTCTGACCTGAACGTGACTGGACTCTGGATGCGCTCTCTCTGCCTCCCAAGGGTGACTTCCTCCCACAGCTCTTTCCTTGCACTTTCCCCTGTAGGGCTGCAGACCACCCGCCTAGGAAACCATTTGGAAGAGAGAGTCAATAAATTTTTGCGACGGCAGAATCACCCGGAAGCTGGTGAAGTGTTTGTGAGAGTGGTGGCCAGCTCAGATAAAACGGTGGAAGTGAAACCAGGGATGAAATCCAGGTGAGTTCTGGCCTTCCTCAGCAGGCGCACATGGTTAACAAACTGTTGAAACAACTGTCATCTGCACCATTTCATTTATTCTGACTACAGATATATTAATTCTTAATTATACTATACTATTAGCATTGTCAAGGACACGGGTGGCACTGTGGGTTAAACCACAGAGCCTAGGGCTTGCCGATCAGAAGGTCAGCGGTTTGAATCCCCGCGACGCAGTGGGCTCCCATTGCTCCGTCCCTGCTCCTGCCAACCTAGCAGTTCGAAAGCACGTCAAAGTTCAAGGAGATAAATAGGTACTGCTCAGGCGGGAAGGTAAACGGTGTTTCCATGCACTGCTCTGGTTTGCCAGAAGCAGCTTAGTCATGCTGGCCACATGACCCAGAAGCTGTATGCCGGTTCCCTCGGCCAATAAAGTGAGATGAGCACCGCAACCCCAGAGTCGTCCGTGACTGGGTCCCTTTACCTTTTTATTAGCATTTTGTCTCCATAGAATCTTTTTTTTTAATGTACTTTATAGGCAGGTGAGTTAAGACCTGGTTGAGTGCATAGCAGCAGCACATAGAGCTGGAATCAGCTGGGGGGGGAATTCCCAAACATGGTCCTTTTCAGCTGTTTTCATGCAAGAGCCTAGCCAGTGGGCTGTCTTGAGCCCAATATCATAGGAAGGTAGAGTTGGAAGGGACCCTGAGGGTCATTCAGTCCAGCCCCCTGCAATGCAGGAATCTCATATAAAACTTCCATGAGAGATGGCCATCCAACCTCTGCTTAAAAACCTCCAAGGAAGGAGAACCTGAGGGAGTCTGTTCCACAGTTGAACAGCTCTTACAGTCAGAAAGGTTTCTTGTAACTTGAATCCTTTGGTTTGTGCCCTGCCCTGTGTAGCAGCAGAAAACACGCTCGCTCCATCTTCCGTGTGACAGCCCTTAAAGATAGTTGAAGATGGCTATCGTACAGTGAGGGGAGAAAGTATTTGATCTCCTGCTATAGTTGCCCGTTTGCCCTCTGACAAAGAAATGACCAGTCCTTAATTTTAATGGTAGGTTTGTTGTAGCTGTGAGAGACAGAATAACAACAGGAAAACCCCCAGAAACCCAGAAGAAAAAAAGTCAGAGATTGATGTGCATTATAATGAATGAAATAAGTATTTGATCCCTTTGCAAAAGATGACTTAGTACTTGGTGGCAAAACCCTTGTTGGCAATTACAGAGGTCAGACGTTTCTTGGAGGTGGCCACCTCCTCATTTCCAGGCTAAGCATTCCCAGTTCCCTCGGTACAAAGCCTAACTGGCCTGTTCCAAAGATAGCTGCCTGGTTCCAGTCTAGCTTTCACTCATAGAATCATAGAATCCTAGAGTTGGAAGAGACCACAAGGGCCATCGAGTCCAACCCCCTGCCAAGCAGGAAACACCATCAGAGCACTCCTGACATATGGTTGTCAAGCCTCTGCCTAAAGACCTCCAAAGAAGGAGACTCCACCACACGCCTTGTGGTGTCGAACAGCTGTCGAACAGCTCTTACTGTCAGGAAGTAATCGTATAGGAAGGTTTCCTTGAGAGTAGCAGGGGCTCTGTTGCCATTGATAATCAGCCCATCCTAGTAGTCCCCGGGGAGCATGTTTGCACTGAAGTGGGTGGTGACGGCATTCTCTTTCCTTCAGATTTGTCGACTCTCGTGAGATGGCCGAGTCCTTCCCCTATCGCACCAAGGCTCTCTTTGCTTTTGAAGAGATAGATGGCGTGGACGTCTGTTTCTTTGGCATGCATGTGCAGGAATACGGTTGGGATTGCCCGCCCCCAAACACCAGGTACGTGGCATTGCTTCCGGTGGGGCTCCAGGAAAGGAAGGGCTGTGGTTCTACTTGCCTTGCCAATAAGACACATTTTCCTGAATTTTGCCTTGGTTCCATTTTTGTCTCTTTCACCCCTTCTCGTCTGTCTTGTTCCCAGATGCCAAAAATTCTAAATTTCTTTTTATCCCAAGCCACACTTTTTCATAATTATCTTTGTAAATATTTATATTTTTTGCAGTTAACCATATCCCTAAATATTTTGCTTTTTTATGGACTTCTATCTCAATGCTTTGCTCCAACTCTTTTTTCTCTTCTTCCTTCAAATCTTTTACTTATAACTTAGTTTTATTTCTATTTAATTTAAAACCTGCCACTTCCCCAAATTTTTGAATCTTTTCTATAACTCTAGGGAAAGAGTTTTTTGGATCTTCTACGGTAATCACTAAATCATCAGCATATGCTTTCAGTTTGAACTCACTTTTCCCAGTTTTTATCCCACTGATCTCGTTGTCTGCTCTTATATTTCTAGCAAGTACTTCCAGGACCAGGAGGAACAAAAGCGGTGATAATGGACAACCTTGTCTAGTTCCTTTTTGTATCTTACAATCAGCCATTATCAGCTGATTTACAATTAATTTAGCTTTTTGTTCTGAATATATTGCTTGTATTCCTTTTAAAAAATTGGGTCCGCAATTAATTTCTTCAAGTAATTTTGTCATAAAATTCCAAGAGACATTGTCAAATGCTTTTTCGGCATCTATAAACATCATTGCTGCTTTCTTTTCATTTTTGACCTCCAGGTATTCTATTACATTCACAATATTTCTTATATTCTCTTTCATTTGTCTACCTGGGAGGAATCCTGCCTGATCTTGATGTATATACTCATTTAATATTTTTTTCATTCTATTAGCTAAAATATTTGCAAATAATTTATAATCATTATTTAACAATGAAATAGACCTATAATTTTTAATTTGCAGTAAATCTGAATCTTGTTTTGGAATTACTGTAATATAAGCCTCTTTCCATGTTTCTGGAATTTCACCTGTATTTAAAATCTCGTTCATAACATCTTTCAATGGGTTTACCAGTTGTTCACTTAATTTTTTATAGTACTTTGCCGTTAATCCATCTGGACCAGGAGACTTGCCATTTTTGTCCACTTTATTGCCTCTAACACTTCTTGAACTGTTACTGGAGTGTTTAAGATCACCATTTGTTCCTCTTTTATGTTTGGTAGATTACTGCTTTTAATATATTCCTCTATTTTTTAAAAAAAATCCTTCCCTTTCCTGTATAAATCTGAGAAATATTTTACAAATGCTGCTCTTATTTCCTTCATCTTGTCTGTGATCTTTCCATTTATATTAATTTTATTTATGGAGATCCTTTGTTCACTTTTCTTCAACTGCCACACTAGCAGTTTTCCTGATTTATTGGCATGCTCAAAATATTTTTGTTTCATTCTTTTTATTTTCCAGCTAATTTCCTCATTAACTATCATAGAATATTGTGTTTCTAATATTCTAATTGCCTATTTGACTGGCTCTTTATTTGCTTTCTTTGACAATTGTTTCTCCTTATTCACAATTTCATCTAAAAACTCTTTTTCCCTTTTTTCTTTCAATTTCTTTGTAAATGAGTTTTGTTGTATAAACAGTCCCCTCCTTACCGCCTTACTTGCATCCCAGATCGCCTGCAATTTTGTCTGTCCTTGAGTGTTTGTTTCAAAATAATCACTCAAGGCCTTTTTAGCTTTATCCATAAATTTTTGATCATCTAATAAATCTTCATTCAGTCTCCATCTGAATGAAATTTGGTTTTCTTTTTGTATTCCCATTGTCAAGGAATTATGATCTGAAAATGTCCTGCGATCTCATTTTTTTAAACTCGAGGTTCCAACACTTTGGATATCCAGAAAGAGTCTATTCTTGAACTACTATCATAAACATTGCTAAACATTGCTATAATAAGTGAACTCTTTGTCAGACAGATGTCTTGTTCTCCATATATCTATCAAATTCAAAGTTTGAGCCAAATCAAAAAAAGTCTTTGGTAATCTGCCTTCTTTTGTTTCTTTTTTCCTAGCTGAACTTTCTTTTTCTAATGATGGGACTCCATTTAAATCTCCCATTAAAATCATCTTTAGATCTGCAAATTCAAGTAATTCTGTTTCCAGTTTTTTGAAAAAGACTGCTTTTTTCTCGTTGGGTGCATAAATTCCTACCAAGATCACCTTCTCTCCCTGAATTTTTATTTGTATTATTAAATCCTACCTTTTTCATCCTTCTGAATCATTTTGGGTTCTAGTGCAGGATTAACGTAAAAAATCACTCCTCTTTTTTTTGCTTTGTCCGCCAAAATGAAGTCCAAGCCTCTATTTGCCTGGACCGTGTCGTCCCTTAAGCGGACGACACGGAGCTCGCCGCCATTAACCTCCGCAGCAAACCGGAAGTCTCCTTCTCTTCTCTCTTGTTCCCAGATGTCAAAAATTTTTGTTGCATGCAATTTAGCTCTGTCCACACGTTAAAAACACACAGCCTGAAATTGTAGGTCATTTGAATTGTGATGACGATGGGGCCCAGCAGGCAACTCTCCTTCCAACTCTGTCATTTGGGGACAACCACGTAGCTGTCCAGCACAACTTCACAAACTCTCTCTTCCCTTTTGTCACAGGCGTGTTTACATCTCCTACTTAGATAGCATTCATTTCTTCCGCCCAAGATGCCTGCGAACTGCAGTCTACCATGAAATCCTTATTGGCTATCTGGAATACGTCAAGAAACTGGGGTGAGTGTTTTGTTGCGGCGTCTTTGCATCGGGGGGGGGGGGTTCTGCCTCATTACGTGCTGCTTGCTCCTGCGTTGTGAAGTGGGGTCATCTTGTATCTACGGGACCGCCTCCCCTGGTCTGCCCCACAGCGGACCTTAAGGTCCATGAATAACCATAGTTTAGAAGTCCCGGGCCCTAAGGAAGTCAGATTATCCTCCACCAGGGCCAGGGCCTTCTCAGCGATGGCTCCGACCTGGTGGAATGCTCTGTCCCATGAGACTAGGACCCTGCAGGATTGAACTTCCTTCCGCAGGGCCTGTAAGACAGAGCTATTCCGCCTGGCTTTCAATTTGAACTTAGCCCGATCTTTTATTTCCCCTTCCTTCCCTCCCCCTCCCCTTTTTATGAAGATTACCTGCTCTGGGATCCCACAGCTAATTCTCCCCTGGTCTCCTCACCGGCCCAAATAGGACTAATTTAGCCACCTAGCCCTGGTGATCATCTAATGTTTATTGGATGGATTTCCCCCCTAAAATGATTCTTGAATTCTGAATTTATTGTTATTCACGTTTTATACTGTATTTTATGCTGTTTTTTGTTGCATCGATTAAGTGTTTTAAATTTGATGTTAGCCGCCCTGAGCCCGTTTTTTTGAACTGGGAAGGGCGGGGTATAAATAAAAAAATATTATTGTTATTATGAAGGCTTTTCAGTGCAAAAAAGTGTGTTGTCTGGTGCTCTGGCCACAAGGTCCCATGCGCTAGTTCTGGAAACATTGCTGGTCTGCTTTAACTCTGAGCCACAGCAGAAACAGCTGCAGAAGCGGCCAGATGTTGGAGCTCCCCCCCGGTTGTGGTGGCTGATGCAGGACACACTGGGAGAGGGAAGGTGGGGCAGATGCGCTTTCCAAGCCTCCCTCTGGTCCTTGGGTGGCAAAATACCTTCAGGTGGGGGCCCAAGGCATCCCTGGGCAGTAAGTCTGAGAAAGCACACTGAGCAGTTTCCCAGCAGAGGCCATCCTGAGATCCTGGGTGGGACAGTCCTTAACTGGGATGCTTTTGCTTTTGTGCTGCACCCAGGTACGTGACGGGCCACATCTGGGCCTGCCCCCCAAGTGAGGGGGATGATTACATCTTCCACTGCCACCCTCCTGACCAGAAAATCCCCAAGCCCAAGCGCCTGCAGGAATGGTACAAGAAGATGCTGGACAAGGCCTTTGCCGAGAGGATCATTCATGACTACAAGGTGAGGGGGAAGGGGGGGGGCTGGGGGCTGGGGCAGCTGGGAGGCAGGCAGGCCAGGCCTCTCTGAGATTAAGGGTCAGCTCCTTCAGGCTAAGAAGGGGGTCGTTGTTTTTAAGCATCCATATTAGAAATTTAAAAAACAGCTAATTTGACATCTTAGTATTTTAGGGAATTCCCTGTATAGGGAATTTTTAAGTGTTTGATCTTGTTTTTTAAATTTTGTTGGGAGCCGCCCAGAGTGGCGGGGGAAACCCAGCCAGATGCGCAGGGTATATCATCATCTTCATCATCTATTTATTATTATTTTAAATGAAAAGGAGTATTTATTTTACAATCTTCAGCACAGTGGCATGTATTTTCACAAATGCCTGGTGTGCGATAGGCTTTGGCTGCAGTCCTAAACCCATCTGCTGGGGAATAAGGCCCGTTTAGCAGAGCAGACATTCAAAAGATAGTGAACAAGCTGGAATGAGACACAGGAAAGAGCCTACAAGTACTAGGAGCCAGATTGCGCTAAAGGAGCCTCACCCTGTAGGATCCTGGGCCTCCGCTGCATCTGCTGGGGGTGTCATCCTGTCCGCCATCGTGACTAAGCCTCTCGTGGTGTTTTTGCAGGACATCTTCAAGCAAGCGACGGAGGACCGGCTGACAAGTGCCAAGGAGCTGCCTTACTTTGAGGGTGACTTTTGGCCCAACGTGCTGGAAGAGAGCATTAAGGAGCTGGAGCAAGAGGAGGAGGAGAGGAAGAAGGAGGAAAGCACAGCAGCCTGCGAAACCACGGAGGTGACTGGAGTCCTGAGCGCTGTGGGAGGCTGGGAGGTTTCTGCTGGTCTGCTTTGAAATCAGGCCGCCTTGGCTCCTTCCGTGAGTGAGCATGATAACAGGCAAATGTCATTCTCCCGGCTCCAGAGCTGATCAGAGAACCCAGGGCAAGTTCTAGACTGGAGCAGCCCTTCCCTGGGAGGAGCCAATGGGGTGTGCGGGGGCGGGACATCCTGAAGCCTGAACAAATCAGAATGCCACCCTGAAAAAAGGGTGATTAAGAAATTCTTTTTGCCTGGCTTTCCAGGGTGTGAGTTCCTCCTAAAATTTGATTAAATGGGAAATGGCATTCTTCAGGCAGTTACTCCTGCCCCCGCCCTGTTCATTCAGATCTCTGTCCCTCTTGATTGCACACCCTCCTGTTTCCCCCTCCTCCCCACGCCATCAGGCGAAGGCTCCTTTGCCTGCCTTGGTGGGAGGAGCTGCTGAGCCCTTTCTGTGTCCGCCTTGCAGGGGAGTCAGGGGGACAGCAAGAACGCCAAGAAGAAGAACAACAAGAAGACCAACAAGAACAAGAGCAGCATCAGCAGAGCCAACAAGAAGAAGCCCACCCTGCCCAGCGTCTCCAACGACCTCTCCCAGAAGCTGTATGCCACCATGGAGAAGCATAAGGAGGTACCTGCAGGCACCCTTCCCTCCCTCTGCACTGGCTTGGGGTATCCATGGGAAGGCAGGCGGGGGGCTGCGAGGGGCAGGGAGCCTCGGAGGTGTCTTGGGGCTCACCTGTCCCTTGGCCTGCGCACCTGCAGGTCTTTTTTGTCATCCACCTGCACGCCGGTCCCGTCGTCAACACCTTGCCCCCCATTGTGGATCCGGACCCGATGCTGAGCTGCGACCTGATGGACGGCCGGGACGCCTTCCTCACCTTGGCCAGAGACAAGCACTGGGAGTTCTCTTCGCTGCGCCGCTCCAAGTGGTCCACGCTCTGCATGCTGGTGGAGCTGCACACGCAGGGCCAGGACCGCTTCGTCTACACCTGCAACGAGTGCAAGCACCACGTGGAGACCAGGTGGCACTGCACCGTCTGCGAGGTGAGCCCTGCCGGCTGCTGGGGGGGGGGGGGGCTCCTGGGACTGGTGGCCTCCGTGGGCTCCAGGCTCCAGGGATGGCATCCCATCCTTGCTTGGGGAACGCAGTTGAGGGCATGGACAGGAAGTGTGTTCTGCCTTCTGCCGTGCTGCGGAGAGACTCTTCTGCGAGGAAAGGCAGCCTCTGTCTCCCAGTCGAGTAGGGAGGGGGCAGAGGCTTCCCAGAGAGCCTCTGGACATTTTCATTCCTGTTTTCTCAATAGCATTGCTTCGTATGAAGCACTTTGATCCTTTCTCCTCCCCATCCCAGTCCTGCGCCTTGGGGCATTTCCCGCAGGCCAGACAGCCTTCTGCATTGCGGAGAGGCTCGTGGGCCTTCGCTTCCCCTTCCAGTCTCCTTGGCAATTAACTGGGGGGCTCCTATGACAAGGACAACCTGCTTTCTCAAGTTGTGTGTGTGGAATGCTGTCTGTTTCAGGGGGGACAGTTTTTGTTTTCATGTTTTAAAAACTGACCACAAGCAACTAC
Source organism: Podarcis tiliguerta (assembly GCF_965153285.1). Taxonomy (NCBI): domain Eukaryota; kingdom Metazoa; phylum Chordata; class Lepidosauria; order Squamata; family Lacertidae; genus Podarcis; species Podarcis tiliguerta. The sequence goes on along the minus strand of NC_139547.1, from coordinate 53,513,283 downwards.
ATGTCACAGTTGTATTTGGCTCTGAAGTCCACAAAGTTGGCTCCCTTGGGAAGTTGTGGACTCTCTTCCTAGGAGGTTTTTAAGCTGAGCTTGGATGGCCATCTGTCAGGGATGATTTAGCTGAGATTCCTGCTTTGCAGGGGGTCCCCCAGGAATGGCCCTCAGGGTCCCCTCCAGCTCTGCAACACTGTGATTCTATGAAACGGCATAATTCCATGAAATAAATGTGCCTCCTTGTCTAAAGGATGTGCATCTTGAGATGCGTGTCAACATGGCTACAAGGCCAAGCCGGGAGTGGCCCAGCCTGAGACACCACTTGTGTGACGGACGGGGTTTGAGTCTGGTCTCCCTCGTGTGTGTGCCCTGTTTGAGCTCTGACCTTTGCCTCCCTCCCCTCCGCTTCCAGGATTACGACCTCTGCATCAACTGCTACAACACCAAGAGCCACGAGCACAAGATGGTCAAGTGGGGCCTGGGCCTGGACGACGACAGCAACAGCCAGGGGGAGCAGCAGTCCAAGAGCCCCCAGGAATCTCGCCGCCTCAGCATCCAGCGCTGCATCCAGTCGCTGGTGCACGCCTGCCAGTGCCGCAACGCCAACTGCTCGCTGCCGTCCTGCCAGAAGATGAAGCGGGTGGTGCAGCACACCAAGGGCTGCAAGCGCAAGACCAACGGCGGCTGCCCCGTCTGCAAGCAGCTGATTGCCCTCTGCTGCTACCACGCCAAGCACTGCCAGGAGAACAAGTGCCCCGTGCCCTTCTGCATCAACATCAAACACAAGCTCCGCCAGCAGCAGATCCAGCACCGGCTGCAGCAGGCGCAGCTCATCCGCCGCAGGATGGCCACCATGACCACCCGCAATGTGCCTCAGCAAAGTTTGCCTTCTCCTACCTCAGCCACGCCGGGGACCCCCACGCAGCAGCCAAGCACCCCGCAGACGCCCCAGCCCCCGCCCCAGCCCTCGCCCGTCAACATGTCGCCCGCCGGCTTCCCTCCCGGGGCAAGGACTCAGCCTCCGCCCCCCATCTCCGCTGGCAAGGCTGCTCCCCAGGCCCAGCCCCCGCCGCCCGCCCAGCCGCCCCCCGGAGCCGTGGAAGCGGCGCGGCAGATCGAGATCGAGGCCGCCCAGCAGCAGCAGCAGCAGCAGCAGCTCTACCGGGTGAGCAGCAACGGCTTGCCTCCTGCCCGCCCAGGAATGGGGAGCCCGGCTGTGGGCGCCGTGAACCCCCTGCAGGCGGCCGGCATGAGCGTGCCCCGGCCCAGCTCTGTGAGCGGCCCCCTCATGCCCAGCATGCCGGCCGGGCAGTGGCAGGCGGCCCCCCTGGCCCCGCAGCAGCCCCTGCAGCCCGGCATGCCCCGGCCATCCCTGCCCCTCGCCACGCAGCAGGCGGGGCCCGGCCCCCGCATGCCGGGCGTCCAGCAGCCCCCTCGCAGCATCCCCCCCAACGCCGCTCTGCAGGAGCTGCTGCGGACCCTGAAGTCTCCCAGCTCCCCGCAGCAGCAGCAGCAGGTGCTCAACATCCTGAAGTCCAACCCACAGCTCATGGCGGCTTTCATCAAGCAGAGAACAGCCAAGTACGTAGCAAACCAGCCTGGCATCCAGCCCCAGCCGGCGCTGCAGCAGCAGCAGCAGCAGCCGCCCCCGCCACCCCCGCCCCCACCGGCAGGCCTGCACCCTCAGACCGGCTTGCAGAACCTGAGCGCCCTGCAGGCAGGCGTCCAGCGGCCAGGCGTCCCGCTGCAGCAGCCGGGAATGGGGGGCTTGAGCCCCCAGGGCCAGCCCATCAGCATCATGAACCCGGCCCACGGCGCTGGCATGGCCAGCATGAGCCCGCAGTACCGGGAGATGATTCGCAGGCAGTTGCTGCAGCAGCAACAGCAGCAGCAGCAAGGAGGGGCTGGGCTGGCTGCGCACGGCCAGTTCCCACAGCCGCAGGGCCCGGGCGGAGGCTACTCGCAAGCCATGCAGCAGCAGCGGATGCAGCAGCAGCAGCAGCAGCACCTCTCCATCCAGGCGGGGGGCCTGGGCCAAATGGCCCCGATGGGACAGCTGAACCAAATGGGGGGGCAGCCCGGCCTTGGCGGGGCCGAGGGCAGCGCCAACATCCAGCAGGCCCTGCAGCAGCGGATCCTCCAGCAGCAGCAGATGAAGCAGCAGATGGGCTCCCCGGGGCAGCCCAACCCCATGAGCCCCCAGCAGCAGCAGCAGCAGCACCTGCTCTCAGGACAGACGCAGCCGGCCCCCCACCTCCCTGGGCAGCAGCAGCAGCAGCAGCTCAGCGCCTCCCTCAGCAGCCAGGTGCGCTCGCCCGCCCCGGTCCAGTCCCCGCGGCCCCAGTCGCAGCCGCCACATTCCAGCCCGTCCCCCCGGATCCAGCCCTCGCCGCACCACGCCTCCCCGCAGACTGGCTCCCCGCACCCGGGGCTGGGGGCCGTGGCGGCCCTGGCCGGCCCCCTGGACCAGCAGGGGCACCTGGGCACCCCCGAGCAGCAGAGCGCCATGCTGCCCCAGCTCAACCCGCCCAACAGGAACGTGCTGCCCAACGAGCTGTCCCTGGTGGGCGACACTACAGGGGGGGACACGCTGGAGAAGTTTGTGGAGGGCTTGTAGCGGCCGTCCTCCCAGGCCTGGACCTTCTGCTCCCCCAACACGGACCTCTCTGCGCTCGAGGGCAACCGGGGTGGGGCTGGTCTGTCCTGGACCCACCGGAGGAGGAATTGCTGTTCAAAAACAAACAAAGAATATATAAATATATATATTTTTTGTTAAAGCCAGCCAGGTGTGGTTAAAATATCTGGTCTCTCTTTGTTGTTCTTGTTGTGGGGGGGTTTTTTGTTTGTTTTTTTAGTTGTTAACTGTTTGTTGACTTTGCTTTTTTAAAGGGGGAGAACAAGTCCATTATAGTCATATTTTTATTTGTACTTTCAAGACTAAGCATTTGTGTTTTAACAGAGAAGAACAATAATATTCAGAAACGGATTCCTCAAATAATGCCACATTCTAATGTATCCTGCTCACTTTCTGGCATTTGGCAGAAAGGGTTTTTTAAAATTCTATACTGAACTCTGCAGGTATTTGAAGTATTATCGCCCCTGGAAAAGATGAGAACGGACTCTCGTGCTCACACACACACAGACAGACACACCTGTCTTGCAATGTAGAAATCGTTGCTTTGTTTCTCGGATAAAAACTGGTTTTAGATTTACAAAGAAATGAAATAAAATAGGGATGATCACTTCTTAGGCCATGCTAATTTTAATACAGAAGAAGCATATTCTTTTCTTTAATTCATCGATGTGAAACTTGAAATGAGGAAAAGCAATTATAGTGTAAATCATGCAAGTTCTAGAATTACTATAAATATGAAAAATGCAAGAAGATTCAATCACTGTATAGAATGGGAGGGGGGGAACAAAACTCATTTCTTACTTCTATAGCATATTGTTAAATAAACTGCAACAGACAAAAGGGTGGTCCTTCTTGAATTCATGTACATGGTATTAACTTAGTGTTTGGATTTTTTGTTATGAAAAATGCTGTTTTCAACATTGTATTTGGACTATGCATGTCTTTTTCCATTGTATATAAAGTATTGCTTAAAAGTGATATAAATTACTGAAGTTTTTAACATGTATTCTGTTCTTCAAAACCCATGTAAGAATGTTTAAGGTTTTTATTTATTTATATATATATTTTGGATCATGTTCTTTGTAAGACATGGCTAATTATTCACTCATCACATAGACCCAGCCAGCGGTACCTTGCAAACAGCATATCTGGTCTACAGAGCCCATCTGTGTGTGCCTACGAAAGGGACAGAGAAGGGCAGCCATAGGTTTCACAGTGGTTTAGTATTTGGAGATGTTCATTCGTAAGTGTTAAGTGGAATAAAAAAATTATCTTTGCTTTTTCTAAAAATCAAAAACATTAATTTTGACAAGAGACCACCAATTGGGAGTTAAACGTTAATTTTAGGATCCAGGAAATTCACCCAATACAAATTCCTGATTTGAAAACCAAGGGCAAAATTCAGGGCTTTCTGTGCAGTAACTGATGCAAGCAGCCCTCTTCCATCTCCTCTTCGATGATGTTGGACAAGCCAGTATCACTTGGGAGGCGGCGGCTGCTGCTGTGAGCCTCTTGCCTCATCTGTAGAATCCAATTTTTTTGGCCGGGAAATGGTTATGAACAAGTTGCCTTTTTCATGTGTTGAACATCTGACTTGCTTGGTTTTGAACGTGAAATACGTGCTTCCTTCTATCTTTGTGTTGGAATAGGAACCCAAACACACAAGTCTTTCCCAATGCTAACGGCAGTCGTGTCGTCTCTGATTTTCTAAACTGGACATCTGCACACCAGACAGCGGGCGCTTTGGGTTCCTCTCCCTTGTAACAATCTTCTTCAGCAAGCAAGATGTCCAGTCTGAGCTGTGGTCGGTGGGTACAACCCAAGACATGTTTAAAAGGATGGAAAGCCCTAATGCTGTGTCATATTGTATACGTAAAAAGAAAAGCAAAAACCTATATTTGTGATCAAAAAGGAAGAAACTTGAAATGTGCTGGTGTTTCTAATAAAGCTGGTAAAAAATGCTTGAAGGGTGGTTCCAAGTGGCTCAGGGCCCTATTGGGCCAAGTGGAAATTTGAAGGCAACTCACTCTCCCGACAGCTGTTTCTGCCCGGCTTCTGATGTTGAAGCGGAAAAGATAGAAAGCAGCAGCCACCTCTTGCATGCAGGCCACCATTTTCCTCTAAGTAGCACATCTCCAGCCTTTGTAGGTGGAAGCAGCCAAAGGATGGAGCATCACAAAGTTTTAGACCTATGGAGTTTTTAGTTACCTTTCGGGGTTGCGGCTACAGACACCCAAGCGCATTTGATGCGAGTCAGACCTCTTGCATGCATCGGGGCATGTTTCTGCCTAAAAAGGTTTGAAGTGCTAGTGTGAAAAAGAAAGGGTAGATTCCTCATCAACTCCCGTGCCCCCCCCCCCAAAAAACCTCATAAACTTACTGGTTAAAAGGCTGCTTGTGTGTTCTATATAGAATCCCTGCTAGAGCTAGTTAAAAGTCCAAGAACAAGTGACAATTTGCAGTGCTCTTGGCTAGAGAGACGTCATAGCTTTACAATAAACAACTTGTACTGAATGCTAGTCCTGTGAGGGGCATCTTAGCCCACCAAAGTTCTTAAGGACAAGTGATTCTCGGAAGAGGCGGCCAGTTTTATGCTAGAAAGAGTACAAGGCCAAAATGGCAATCCATTCGATTCTGAGCTTCCCGCGCTCTTCCCTTTGGGAGATGCCTGGGCAGGCGAAAGGGCCTCTTGCAGAAGCACAGCCACTGGGAACAACGGCATGTGCATCATTTAAAAACAAACCCAGGCTCCAGCACAGACTAAATGGCAAGAACAATATAAAGCCTCTCTCCTGCTCTAGAGTAAGCTTAAGACCGCCAACCCGTTTTTGTGCACAGTGCAAACACTTCCTCAACTCCATCCTTATAGAGTCAAACCTTGGTTCTCAAACGGCTCCGTTATCGAACGTTTCGGCTCCCGAACGCTGAAAACCCGGAAGTAAATGCTCCCATTTTCAAACGTTTTTCAGAACCCAAACGTCTGACGCGGCTTCCATTTTGAGTTTCCCTATTGAATTGAGGCTTCCACTTTCAGTTTTTGAATGTTTCAGAAGTCTTCTGGAACAGATTATGTTCAAAAACCGAGGTTCTACTGTATATGAGCAGCTAGAAATGGAAGCCCCAATTTCCCCCCCCCCCCCTTGGGATTAACCCCTAGCACCAGACCACCTTCGAAAAGATGTGGGTTGCACAGCACTTGCTGGAGCTGACAGGAGTTGTTCAGACGATGGGGAAAGCAGCAAGTTGGGGGCAGCCTGAGGAAACCTCTCGCTGTTCATCCCAATCGCTTTTAGTGAAACATATTTATTACACAGGCATGTTACACCCACATGTTTAATGGTTGGCACAGATCAACGGGTACAGAGGGATGCTCAAGGTGAGCCACACCTAACAACCCATAATCTTGGCCAGCGAACAGGCCGAGACGCGGCGGCAGCTGCACCTGCAATGAGGAGGCCCTGAAGCAACTGCAGTGTGTTTCAGCGTCTCTCTTCGCTCCCCCTCAAGCCGCTCCAGGGACCTGCTCTGTACAGATTTGAGCTGACGGCCACCAAAAAAGCTGTTTTCTCCCATGGTGGAGCACAGTTCAGTCCGAGTGCATCATCTGAGCGGAAGGCTTAGTCATGTCTTTGCCACAGCTCTTCCAGTCAAAGAAAAATCACACACACACATGGAAGTAATAAGAGGCAGCTGAGTGGGCAAAGCACTGGCGGATTCACCATCAAGGCCCATAGAAACTCCTCAGAACCGCCGTCTCCGCTTTTTGGAGTGCCGTTGCTTCTCCCTCCGGGCTTCTGCAGTCGTGAAGGTAATGCAGTGCGCGTCAAGGAAGTCCATCAGCCTGCCCATCGCAATCTTGACGCCGCTTTCCTTCAGTTCTGCCTGCAGCCCAGCCAACTCAATGGGCTGGTACAGGAGGATTTGGCGGCAAAGAGCTGGCTTGGAGGTGAGGTGGCGCCGCAAGGCTTCTAGCTTGTGTGCCTCGCGGGCTGCAGCCTGAGAAGCCGGGACCTGCTCCTCCTCTTCCTCCTCGACCAGCGAGCCGAACTCCATTGAAGAAGAGCTGAGAGAGAGAGAGAGAGAAGGTCAGAAGCGCTTCCCTTCACTGGCCCTTTGCGAGGAGTCAGGGACACACCACTGCTCTGGCCAGAGGACCAGGCGCCACACAAGGAGAAAACATAGGAGGCAGATTGTTGGCAACTTAGCAGACTGGGAATCAGGTTTCCAGGTATTTACTCATTTCATAAAATGTATACATCACTAGACTGTAAACCACTTTGAGGTTTAAAGTTTTTTTTACCAAAATAAAACAATAAAATTACCAGTGAACGGTAAACAAAACAATAACATTACCAGTAAAACATTCAATAAACTAAAACCAAATTTAAGCACACGCCCCTATTCTGCGTGTCCAGACAGGCTCATCTATAGAGGAACGTTTTTAGCAGGTGCCAAAAAGAGGACCATGAAGGCGCTTGCCTTGTGTCCAGTGGCAGGGAGTTCCAAAGTGTAGGTGGAGCCACCCTAAAGGATTGGAGTTCTTAAGAAGACAGAACAAGATGCAAAGGACTGAATGTGGGGCCTTCAGCATGCAAAGCAGGTCTTCTGCCCTGCCCTTCCCAAACCCTGTTGCTGCCTAAGCACCAATGGAAAACCACTCCAGCCTGGCTCGGGGCACACAAATCCACTTCCTAAGTCTCTCTGCTCTGCTCTGTGTTTCTAAAGAAGCCCTGATTCCACCAGGACAGCGATGTTAGACAGGCAGTGGGCCAAGGCTGCTATGAAAACTCAAGAGAGGGCAGAAGAGCAGAGGGTTGGGGGGGGCGGGCTGGTTTCAGCTCCTGAGCAGATTATGTGGAGACAGAGGGACAGGACACAGTTTCAAGGGGTGAGAAAGGCTGGGTTTGGGTTTTGGCAGCCTGGCCGTTGTCTGGACAGCTGTGTTCAGCGGCCTTTTCTGGCCAGAGGGAACCAGCAGGAAGGAGCATGCCACCCCCAGCCAGCCTCCTACCCTTGGGATGCTACGGACACGTCACTGCCAGGCCCTGAAGATGCAGTTGATTCCTGGGAGGCCGTGGGCGCTGCGTCCTTGGTGCTTCCTCCAGGGGGAAATCCTGTGGGAAGCGAGGCTGAAGTGGGGGGCTCAAGCCCCTCACGGCCTCCGCCAGAAGGATCCCTGAAGCCACCGACAGTCTGGCTTCCCCCAGCGCCCTGGCGAGGCTCAGCAGATCCGGGCAGGCGCTTGCCAACGGGGCTGGAGGCGACGGCCAGCCTTCGCTTCCTCGGGACCGGCTGGGCTGGGCTGTGGGGCAAGGGCAGCTGGGAGGCCACAGCTGCCTGTTCCTGGGGGTCGGCTCTGGCCCCTTGGTGAGTGTACTGAAATATCTCCTTCAGCTTCAAGATCATCTTCCGCTTTGGGAGAGCACGGACTCCAAACCTGAGAAGAAACAAGAGACAGGCGGTCACAGGGGCAAATGCTCCAGCCTTTCTCTCCCCCCCCCCCCCCCGACAGCACCCACCTGTGCAGCTCCTTCTTCAGCTTTGGGGTCTCCATGATGGAGTACGATGGCATTGGGGTGGGCGGAGCTGCCCTCGGCGTCTCAGTCCCGGTCTCAAAGGCAAGATCTGGAACAGAGCAAGGTGGGCACAGCCCTCAGGAGGTTTCGCTGGGCTGCCCGGCGAGGGGAAGGTGTCCAGCAGGGCCAAAGGGGCTTTGCCAGGGGGTGGCGGTCTGGGCACCAAGCGGCCAGAGAGCCAATGCCACACAGCACAAGCCCAGAGCCCCATGCCAAGTGCTCCCCACCCTCTGCTCCCCCCAGGCCCAGAGCGGCCACTTACCAGGCGTTCTCTGGGTCAGAGGAAAGACCTCGCTGCTATCGGAGTCTTCTCCTGTCGAAGCACCCCTCTCTCCGAAGTGGGGGACAGCTGCTCCCCCAGCCGTGGGACTCCTAGCTGGCGGAGTCGCCAGTGGGGTTGGGGCATCTGCTGTCAGAAAAAGAAGGCTGTCCCCTTCCTCCGAGTGACACAGGGAGTCCTCCCCAGGCACAAGGGGGCCGCTCTGGGGCCAAGGGGCTGCTGAAGCGCGCTCCTCTTTGCTGTCGCCCACGACCACCACGGGGCTGCTGGCAGGCTTCTTCCGGGCAGGCGGGGGTCCCAGCAGAGGCAGCCTGGTGGCGGAGCTGCAGGTGGGTGGGCTCTCTCCAGCCCCTTTAGACCCCTGCTCCTCAGTCCCGGGGGCCAAGGTGGAGCTGCACCCGCCCAGCAGAGGAGTGTCTGGCACTCTCCAACTGGAGGCCTCTTCCCAGCTGTCTTCTCCATTGCTGGCCAGCCTCAGAAGCAGAGGACTTCCTCCACCAGCGTCCCAAAGGTCCCCAGGACCCACCTCAGGGGCGGGTGGCAGGGATGGCCTCTGCCCACTGGAAACATCTGCCCCCCCTTGGCTCGACTGACACTGCGAGACCCCTGTGCGTGGCTCAGAGAGGGCCGCTCCGGCCAGCTCTGCCTCTTCATCAGAATCCAAGAGCACAATGGGGCTGCCCCCCGAGGCCCCACAGCTGCCTGGGCTGCAGCCAGGACCTGGGCTCTTGTTCCGCGCAGGCCGCTCCAACTCGCTGTTCGGAGGGGGAGAGAACAGGCCCCGAGTGCTCAGAGAGAGGAGTGCCAAGGGGCTGGTGGGTGATGCCGGCCTCCGTTTGGGAGAGGAGGATCCCAGAGGCAAGAGGTCCCTTGGTGGCCCCTGAAGGAGACCGGGAAATCCCTGAGACGCAAGGCCTAGGCTGGCTGCACTGCCCCTCTGCTCCTTGGCACAACGGCTCTGCTGAGAGAGGCCAGAGCGGTCACCCCAGGTGGCAGGAAACAGGATTGCCGAGTGCTCGTGCTGCTCTGAATTCTCCTCCTCCATCTGGGGCACTCTTCTGGGGGCAGCTCTGAGGGGGGGCCCTGGGCCACTGGCAGCAGCTGGCAACTGGGACGGTTCCAGGCAGAGGCTTCCTGTCCACTCTGCCGTGGCTGCCCTGCCCTCTGCAGGCTCCCGTGGCACCTTCCTGGGGTCAGCGGCTCCACTGCAGACAAGAGGCCCATCGTGGGCAGCTCTGCGCTGGGTGGCAGCAAACTGGTAGATCTGCTCCAGCTCCTGCTCGCCCACTTCCTCGCTGTCTGCTTCCTCCAGCTGTCCGCCCTGCAGGAAGGCTTCTTCCTCTTCGTCCAGCCAAATGGATTTCAGGAGCCCCTCAAAGGTCTCGGCTCTGTCCTCTCCTGCCTCCTCTTCAGCTCCAGGAGCCCCTGGGCCAGGCTGGCAGCCACGGCAGACACCAGCCAGTTCTGTCACTCCAAACCTGAAACAAAAGACGTGTGTGCAAATGCGCTTCCAAGAGAGGGGGGGGAAGTGTCTCCATCAGGCTTCAAAGCGGAAGTCAGCCTGGGGGGGGGGGGCAGGGAGCAGGGCCCAATCCAGCTGCAGCAAGGAAAACACCAGGAAGAAGCAGCCCACCAACCTCCTGGCCAAAGCAGCCACTTCCGACAGCACATGGCGAGGGACGGAGATGTCGGCCGTGTAAAGGTAGCTCAGGAACACGCCCAGGGCCTCCTTCGACACATCGCTCAGCAGCACCCGGCGGGTCCCTGCGCCCCCTTCTTCAGCCACGAGGAAACCTTCGCAGCCAGCCTGGCAAGAGACAGAGGACTCTGAAGCAGCCAGCAGATTGGGGCACCTGCTTTGAGCATCATTCCCTCTTGCCAAAGTGCCCCTAAGCAGCCTGGCTGCAGGCCTGCAGGGGGAGCTTTCCCTTCCTCCTTGGACGAAAGGCAAGCTCCAATCCCTCCCCCTCCCTCTCGCCCTTTTTGGCCCCCGCTTCCCTTGGTCCTCCTTGCCTCCTCTCACCCCACACGCCCTCCTGCACAAGGAGCTCTTGCCTGCAACAGCGCATGGCTGCTGGGTCTCTGCGGAGCAGACCCTCCTCTCCTGTGGCTCCTGCGTTGGAGCGGCAAGACCCAAAGTCTGCAGCGGATTCCCTCGCCCTCCCCCAGGCAGGCAACACGGCTGGCCTTCCTCCTCAAACCTCAGCCAACATGAAGAGAAAACGGCAAGGGCAAAGTCTCACCCCTGCCTGATACCCACAGACCCAGAACCCAGGCCAGGAACAAGAAGACCCCTCGGGGTGATGTGCCCAGCCGCTCTTCCTTACCATTTCCATCAGCTGTGGGCACCGTGCATAAAGCACAAAGAGGTGGGCGTAGAGGAGCTCCCCAGTGTCCACCTGAAACTGGACGTCACTCAGGTGAGGGTTGTTCACCATCCCTCTGAAGGCATCAGCCAAGGAGCCCAGCGGGAGCTAAGAGAGAGAAAGAGAGAGAGTGGCCACACTCCACCTCCTGCTCCAGCTCCGTCCTGGAAAACAGCAGGGGCCAAACGGACCTTGAAGAGGGACCGCAGTGGGGCTCAACCCCCCTCACCCCCACCCCTCTCATGCAGAGGCACCCAGATTTCCCCTGCGCATCCACAAGGGGCTGAGGGGGGCTTCCTTCCAGGGGGTTTTGGGATCCTCTGCTTCCCAGCTAACAGAGTGCCCCCCCCCTTCCAACCAAACATGGGGGTCTAGCCTTACCATTTGAGGACAGCTCCTTTGGGGCAGCTGCTTCTCCAGTGGTTGGAGAAAACTGCTCTGCAGAACATCACCAGAAAGCCAACCGTGACCTGGAGCAGAGAGAGAAAAACACAGGCCCACAATAAGTAACCTGACGACCGGCTCTGGGTCCAGCAGATCTCTGCCCCCGTCCGCAGCCCAGACTCCTCTTTGCAGGCTCAGTTCTGCGCTGCCAGCCCCTTTTCCCCAAGGAAGTCCTTGCTCACCCGGCCCCTCCTGCTGCCACTGGGTGAGGGTCAGCCCTTCTCCCGCCAGCTCCACCAGGTCCTGCAGCGCCTCTGCATCGCCCGGTCGGCCAGGCAGCCTCTCCCTCGAATCTCCAGAGGCGCTTCCTGGGAGAAGCACAGCACCAGCTGGCCCCTGCTCCCTCTCGGCCGGTCCGATGGGCCCTGAGGATGGCAAAGCCACACCCAGCACGGCGCCCTGGAAAGGAAGGTTTGGGGTGCAGACATGAAGTTTAGCCTCAACACGCCAGCCCCAATGGCAACACCCACCATCTCTCAACCCATATATATATATGAAGCAAAAGTGGAGGCCCCAGCGAATGATGGACACAGATCTGGCCTCAACGGGGCATGTTGAAGCCACCAGGGGCACTTCTGGGAAGCTCCTCGGCCGGGCCAGGGTGCCAGAACCCAGGAGTGAGTCCTGGGCTCCGTTGTGACTCTCCCCTCCGCTCCTCCTCTTGAAAGAGCTGCTGGGCACAAACTGCACTGGGCTCAGCGGCGCTGTTCCGGGGGGGCGGCTGGAGAGGCCCTTGCTCAGGGCTCTGCAGGGAGGGCAGCCCCAGGATCAACTACCCCGAAGGAGCTCCCATTTCAAAAGGGCTCTCCAGGACTGGATCCCGAGCAGGCAGTCCCAGGAACACCAATGTGCGGATGAGACCCCCTGCACCTTGCCAGCCTGATTACTGAGCACCTAATAAGCAGGCAGGAGTTGGAGCCCCCCCCCCAACACAGACACCCACCTCCTTGGGCGTCTGCAACAAAACAGAGCGGGCGAAGTCCGTGGCCTGAAAGCTGCCCGGGGGACACAGTCCTGCCAAGGAGCTGGCTTCCCACAAAGAGCCGTGGGCCCCCCCTGCTCCCTGGGACAGCCCAATGAGTCGGCTGGGGGGGAGCTGGGGGGTGCTGGGGAACTCCTCCTCCTCCGCTTCGGAGAGCAGCTGCGCCACACGAGCCTCCATCCTCCGGCGGGCCTCCTGGGGGTCCTGGGCCAGCAGCAGAGGCAGCGGCGGGCCCAGCTTCGCTCGGTTCTTCTTCTCTAGGAAGCAACACACAGGAAAGGTGTCTGAGAGCCACAGAGGAATTCCCTGCCGGCCCCACAGCAAACCCCACCCAGGTCTCCGAAGGGCAGGGAGGAGAAGCAGGGGGAGGAAGCAGCCCCAAAGCAGCAGGGGCCACAGCCGTTCCCCACATCCCCCTCTGGGAACAAGGGCATTTCGTCTGAGAAGCGTCTATTGAAGGATCCTGGCAGGAGAGGGTCAGAGAGGCGGAAGGGACCCCAGGGGTCATCCAGTCCAACCCCCGCAGTGAAGAAATCGCAACCACAGACATAAATGCAGGAAATGGACATGCTAAAGATCTGGCCTGGGATGAAAGGCACCCAAGAGCTGCACAAGCCCACTCTCCCCTTCCTGGCACAGCATGCCGAAAGCAGCCCATGTCAGCGCTGGGCTCTTCCCGGCATCTCAACAGGATGAGAGGCACCAAGCGAAAAGGCAAAGGTTCTCAAGAGAGCTGCAGAATAAGCACACTTCCAGAGGACATAGAAGGAACCCGCGAGTTGCCTTGAGCCCAGGAGCCAGAGGCAGCCACCAGAGACCTCCCCCGGGGGCCGCTCACCTTCCGCCAGGCCCTGCCTGGAGCTCACCTGCTTTTCGGGCCTTCCTGCTATGCAAAGCAGTGTCCTGCCTGCTCCCGGCCAGCCGTTTGGTCCTCCCCTTCTCCTCCTCCTCCAAAAGAGAGCGGGACATGGCCATGGCAACCAGCAGATCCTCCGTCGCTCCATCCACCTCGGCCGCCGCCTTGCGCTTCTTCGGCAAGCGTTGCGCGGAAGAGGCCCCTTTTCGCTTGGAGCCGCTGGACGGGGCAGGAGAGGTCGGTTAACCCAGCTCAGGAGCTGCAGTGGGCAACAGCTGCCCCCCCCCAATCTGAGTGGACCACCCTAAGCGCCCTGCAACACTCCTGTCTACGGACCAGGCTGCCTTTCAGAGGGGAGGTGCTCCTATCTCTGCAGCCCAGGAAGCTCCCTCCCTGCAGGGCTGCTCCATCTCTAAGCCCAGATCTAGCACCTGAACCCCCTCTTCTGATTCAAGAGAGCTGGGCGGGTGCCAACCACCTATGGCAAGATCTCACTCCTGACCTCCTGACGATGACAGCGCCCAGCTGCTTCAGGCAGACATGAAATAGGGCAAGGAACAAGAGGGCGGCAGGAGGCCACAGGAACTGCCCCCTGGTACCAAGCAGTGCCCTCCCCAAGAAGCACTTTCAAAACATGGTTCTGGATGCAGCGGCAAAACCGCTGGCCTACAATGTCCCCAGTGCCCCCCTCCCCGAGCTGCTCCAGAAGGACAGCAAGGTCCACAGCGCCAAAAGACCAAGGAAAAGGAGGGACCCTTCCCATGACAAGCGTGATGTCACCAGCCAGGGTGACCAAGCCGCTTCAGCACCACTGTAGACCAGGATGAAGGAAGCAGCACACAGAGCGTTTTTAACGTGTGATATTTTACTGTATTTTTGGTTTCTATGGAAGCCGCCCAGAGTGGCTGGGGAGGCCCAGCCAGATGGGCGGGGTATAAATAATAAATTATTATTATTATTATTATTATTATTATTATTAGCGGCACACAAAACACTACCAAACCATTCTACGTTCTAAATCTTATATTAATACAGTGGTACCTCAGGTTACATACGCTTCAGGTTACATACGCTTCAGGTTACACACTCCGCTAACCCAAAAATAGTGCTTCAGGTTAAGAACTTTGCTTCAGGATGAGAACATAAATCGTGCTCTGGCGGCACGGCAGCAGCAGGAGGCCCCATTAGCAAAAGTGATACCTCAGGTTAAGAACAGTTTCAGGTTAAGTATGGACCTCCGGAATGAATTACTGGTAAGTATTTAACCTGAGGTACCACGGTAATCCAAAAATTGAGAGAAGAAGCTACAAGATCTACAACAAAAGCCACAAATAGAAAACTCATTCAAATTGTGTCCAAAAGGAAGATTCAGTCTTTAAAGTTCCTTTAGCCAGGCTCCTGTAGATATCAACGAAGATGAGTTTGATCAAACGGAGTGTCGGCGATGTTACGCTCAAGGGTTAGACCGGGTGCCGGCGTTGGTCACCTGTTTCGCCCATGAAGAGTCTCAGGCTTCTTCAGTTTTCTGTTGTGCCTTTTGTAGTAGATCTTCTACCTTGTTCTCTCAATTTTTGGATTATTAATATAAGATTTAGCACATAGAATGGTTTGGTTTGTGTGCCGCTTATGCACTGCTTGCTTCATACTGGTCTACAACGAGAATTGGCAGCCTAGGTTCATTTCTTCAGGACTTCAGCACCACTGAGCAATCCTGAAGGCAGGTCCGCGGTTTTCTCCAAATATGCTACCCTCTCAAGTCCCAAGAGGAGGAGGGTTGCTCAGAACTTGGGGGGGTCTTCTCAAGAAGGGGAACGGGCACAGCACCCCCTCCTCCCCTCTGCCCAAGTGAGGCATTAATTGCACCCCCGGCCCACCCCCGGCTCACTCAGGAGGCCAAGAGGAGGAAGAGCTGCTTCACTGAGCCAGACTCCACACCCAAGGGAGCCTGGGCCCTGAAGGGCTCTTGCCGGAGGGGCCTCTGGACTCACCTCGGGGCGGCTGGGGGGCCAAGGAGCAAGGTCTGCTGTTGCTGCTGCCGTACCGCCTGAAGGAGCAGCGTGGGGGGGACCTCCATCCTGGCAGCGCAGCGCTTCAAGTGGCTGCCCCGGCTCCGGAGGGAGCTGAAGCCCTTTCCGCAGATGGGGCACTCGGGAACAACCGGGCCCCTGGGAGGGGGGGCAGAAAGGGGGCCCTCCAGGTCATCCAGGCACCTGGAGGAAAAGCAGAGTCTCTTCAGGCAGGAAGCCCTCAGAGGAGAGGAGGACTGTGCCCCCCCCCAGCAGCTCAGCTGCCAAAGCAGCCTTTATTCATATTTGATTGAACTCTTTACAGTAGATTAAATAGAAAAGGAGGGGGGGGGGGAATGAAAATGTAGTCCATTACAAAACATGTAATATATATGTCAACAGGCTTGTTTTTTCCTTCACATATACAGTGGTGCCCCGCAAGACGAATGCCTCGCAAGACGGAAAACCCGCTAGATGAAAGGGTTTTCCGTTTTTCGATGCACTTCGCAGGACGAATTTCCCTATGGGCATGCTTTGCAAGATGAAATTGTCTTGCGAGTCTTGAGATTTTTTTGCTCCCCACCCCCTTTTTCTAAGCCGCTAAACCGCTAATAGCCTTTTAGCAGCTAATCCGCTAATCCCTTAAGCCTTTAATAGCCGCTAATAGCCTCTAATAGCCACTAAACCGCTAATAGTGCTAATCCGCTAAGCGAGTTGCTTCGCAAGACGAAAAAACCGCTAGACGAAGAGACTCGCAGAACGAATTAATTTCGTCTTGCGAGGCACCACTGTATATCAGTTCATGAGTCACTATGGTTTTGATAAATGCTTTTCAGCTTTCCCGAAGAAATGAAAACAAGGCATGGAGCCACCGCTGTTTAAGGTGAGGCCCAGGTGACACGGAGGCAGCCACTCAAGAGCAACAGGGATCGCCTGTCCAGCTGCCCCCATCCCAGCCGTCTGCCCAAACCAAGGAGCCCCCACCTGTTGACATGCTGCTCCCTCCGGACGGAGTTCATGGCAGAGAGGTCCTTCTGGCAGATCTGGCAGAACACCCAGCCGGCCTCCTCCAGGCTTCCCGGCTGCAGCTCCGGGTGAGCAGCCCCGTGGCATCCCCAGGACTGGACTAGGGGGCAAGAAGAGAGTCAGCCCCAGCCCCCTGGCTCCCTTGGAGCAGCCTCACCCCCCATACACCCTGGGCGGGGGGGGGGGGGGCTGTGGTCTGGTGCCTCTGGGGCGCAGGAGGAGCCTGGAAAGCATTTCCCAAGCCTCAGCTGTGACATTTGGACAGCGACCGGCTGTGGGACCCAGACCCTCAATCCAGCAAGCAGGCTTGGGCAAGATGCTGTTTTCCTTGGATGCAAACACTGTGTCTGAAGGATCTGCCCATTGCCAACACACACCCCCAAGACGTCAATACTGAGCCAGGGCAGGAAACGGGGCAGTCATGACACTGACCGTCCTGGCAAGCGGGTGGCCTCCTGGCATGGTCCTCCTCCTCCTTCCTGGCCGAGGCGCCTGGCAGCACCAGGGGCTCCAGGGTCACCTGCGCGGATCCCTGCTCCTCCTGCGGCTGCCCCTGCCAGGGGTGGCTGCATCTTCCTCCTCCGCCACGTCCTCCTTCCTCTGCTGCTGCGTCTCCCGCTCCTGGAGGGGCTCCTGCCGGGGAAAAACCAGGCGGGCTCCATTTGCTGCTGCAAAGGGAGGAGCTGCCCCCTGTGTGTCCCCCCCCCAACCCACCAGATCTCCCAGAAACAGGCTGAGACCCCCCCTCCCCGCCCAGCGCTTATTGGTACGACCCGCCTGAGCGAAGCCAAAGGAAGCGGGTCATACCAATGAGCGACGCGGGGGGGAGTCCTCCGCCATGCTGGGTCTTCCCGGGGGCCTCCGCCTCGTCCCCGCGGGCAGGAGCAGGGGGAGGCGGGCGGAGGCGGCGGCGGCGACCCCCCTGGGGCCCCCCCGCCCATGTGAGGCGCCCGCGGCGGGACGCCCGGAACTCGTCCTCGGAGTCGCCCATGGGCGGCGGAGGGCCTACCGCGCATGCGCCGCTCGCCGCCGGAGGACTCGCCATAGAGACGCAGAGCGGAGAGCGGCCGGGATGGGAAGCGGAAGCGCCTGCCCGCCCCCGGAAGGGGTTCCGGAGGCGCTGGGAGCCGATGGGCGGATCCACCTCTGCGCCGGATGATGACGTCACCGAGCCGAGACGCTTTAGTTTTTTGGACTACAATTCCCATCATCTTTAGCTAGTAAGACCAGGGGAATAGTAGTCCGAAAACTGCTGGAGACCCAAGACTGGGCAACACTGGACTAGATGACACTGGGACTCCCCCCCCCCCCGGATTCTGCGGGTGCGTCCCTCCCCACGGACTGGGCCTCGTCTCCCCTTCCAGACCCCCGGCTGGTTCTTGCCCAGGTCCAAGGAAGTCTGGCTGCTTGACTTGCCCCTCAGCGAGGCAGCTGCCTGGTGTAGCCAAGCCCCCTCTTCACCCGGACTGGGACGCTGCCCCTTTTGCAATGCACAGCGACTGAGAAAACTGGAAGGGGGGGTGAGAGACCCCCGACACACACACCACGAGGAGTCTCCCCTGCACGACACCAAACCATTCACTCGCATACATTTCCCTGCCTTTCACCTGTCAAAGCAAATCCTCCAGCGTCAAGAGAAAATAACAGCGACATCTCTGCAAAGGCATTGATTGCATCTGCAAAGGGAGCTCAGCTCAGGAGCCCGAAAACAGGGAAAGTGTCAATACCAAATGTAGCAATTCGCTGATAACTGTATCCATGTAGTGGCTCAATGAGAGAATGAAATTCATAGGAAATCACTCGTATCAATCTTCTCAGTTCCAATGGCATTTAGGATCCAGGGAGGTAAGGTATAAGGGCAATATCCTGCCCCAAGAGTGTCAGACAGATCGCCATCTCAGTCACAATGCCTACTTCCCACCCCATAGTGGGATGGTCAAGACAAAGGGGTATATTTGGCTTGACTCTGGGACCTGGAAACTATAAATGCTTTCCTTTGTACTGTGATGGAGTAAGTGTAAGAGACTATATTTGAGTGACGGGCATGCCTGGATCTCAGGTTCTACCCGAGACCACACCTTTTCTGACATATCTATGATGTCTTGATGATGCATTCTGAGATGTATTATGGGAAACTTTGGAAAGCTTTGAAATACAGATGTAACCCATTGATCTGGGCTTCTCTCTGCTTCTATGTTGCAGCTGGGAGCCTTGTTGCAACAATAAAGATCAGCCTCTTGGCCGCTGCTTTGCTTCAATTTCTTGGCTGTACTCTTGTTTGACCTTCCAACCTAAGCCTGCGGAACTCACTGCTGCAGGAAAAGATCTGTTCCTTGCATCTGCGGGGAGAGGAGAAACTCTGAGCATGCTTAGAAGCACTTGGTCCTAATTGCCAGTGCGTTTTGTGAACAGTGCAGAGCCACTCTCTTCCCATGCGCATTGTAGAAGGGATCCAAGAACCACGCACTCAAAGACAGGCTCAGAATAAAAGCAGGGCGATACATTTCAGAACTGGGGGTTAAAAAGTCTTTACTTAGAGGTATTGCCAACACACACAGCCTGCAGGCAAGTCCAGAAACGCACACCTGACAGCCGGCTGCGCAAACACACGTTTTGAAATAAAGGACCATGGCTCCAGGTGGCTCAACTCTGGCCCCTCTGCTCTTTCCAACGGGCCAAGATCCGGATGTGGGAGTCCAGGCCAAGAGCTCGCCAAAAGAGCAGGCAAGCCAGGCCAAGCCCCCCTCTGAAGACAGGCAGGACTGCCCCAGCTCAGCTCCAGGCAGGACTCTCAGTGCTTCTCCAGGGCTTTGGCAAGGAGCTCGTTCAGCCGGTTCACCATCGGCCGGGGGTCGTCATTCAGGCCTGCTGCTATCATGGCGTTGTCATAGATCTGCCAGCGAAGGAAGGAACAATGAAGAGGGTCGGGGTAGAGGGGGGCTACCTTGGCTTACTGTGTCCCAGAGTATGGCAGGAGTACCAATGGACAGAGATGGGATTCTGCTCTGAATGCCAGCCAGGAGTGGGCAAGGAAAACAGGACAGGCCCATTTCCCTCAGTAGCTGCTCTCCTGGGGGCTGGACTACATGATCTGCTTGGCCTCTTCCAACTCTATAATTCTATGATTCTTCTGCCCACCCCTCGAAGGCTCTCAGAGAGGTCCCAGGGAATCCACATGGGGGTGGCAGGGGATTACACTGTTCCCTGCTTGTGGAGGTGCCAGCTGTCTCAGCTCAACACTGCAAAGGCCTTGGACGCCTCCCCCACCCCTTTCCACTGCTCTCCTGAGGGCATGACAAGACGCTGGCAGTCCATGTGCCCCTCTGTGTGCCTAGGCCTCTCCCCTGAGGAAGCAGAAGCTAGCTCACCTGGTCAAGCAGCATAAGGGCCAGATCTGGCTGGCTGGAGCGGAGCTGGTTGAGCTTCTTGATCAGAGCGTGCCTAGCAAGGGAAGACGAAGGAGTAGCCTGAGCGTTGCAGCAGGCAGAGCGCATAGGCTTCCTTCCCTGAAGCCTCCTCTCCACCTGTGCCCAGCCCCTCTGCCCGCCCCAAGGAGAGCCCTTGCAGAGGCCCCAAAGGGAGGCGTCCGAAATCAGGATGTGCGGGCGACAATGCGGTTCCCAGGGCATCACATCCAGGGCTGGAGGTAGCCATGGGTACCTTGACCAGACCTGCTGGAAGGCAAAAGCCTTCGGATCCCCCCTCCCCCAGGTCCAGCTCTGCCTGACCAAATCCAATACCCGGTATTGATCTCCAGCGTGGGCTGAAGGATCTGAGCCCGCTCCTCGGTGGTCTTGGCCAGCTGCTGCATCCGGAGGAAGTGGCGGGCAGCACCCATCTCCAGCACGGTGATCATGGCCGGGTGCATCTCCAGGCGGGGAGTCACCTGTAGGGCAGCAGGAAGGAGGGGGGCCAGGTCAAGGCTAGCAGCCCCTCCTGCCTCCCCACCAGGTCCCAGGAAGAGAGGAAATGGCAGGCCGGTACATGGCCCAGATCCCCGACAACTGCCCTTTCCAGTCATTTGTGCTCTCAGCCCTTCACACAAACAGTCATCACCATCCTGACAGGTCACACTGTGGCTTCAGAAAGAGCTCCCAGCCACACCCGTTCCTGGAAAGGCCTCGCTGAAGCCCAGCCAGGGGGCTTCCCGAGACCCAAGCCCTCAAGGTGGCCAAAGTGTTCTCCCTAGATTGTGTGCAAACTCAGGCCTTCCACTCAAGCCAGAGTGGCGCATGCTCTGGTTATCCCTCGCCTGGACTACTGCCATGTGCTCTACGTGGGGCTACCTTTGAAGGTGACCCAAAAACGGCAATCCAGAATGCAGCAGCCAGACTGGTGACTGAGAGTGGCCACCGAGACCATATAACACCAGTCTTGAAAGACCTACATTGTCTCCCAGTACGTTTCTGAGCACAATTCAAAGTGTTGGTGCTGACCTTGAAAGCCCAAAATGGCCTCAGCCCAGTATATCGGAAGGAGCGTCTCCACCCCCATCATTCTGCCCGGACACTGAGGTCCAGATCTGAGGGCCTTCTGGCAGTTCCCTCCCTGCGAGATGTGAGGTTACAGGGAGCCAGGCAGAGGGCCTTCTCAGTGGTGACGTCTGCCCTGTGGAACGCCCTCCCTTCAGATGTCAAGGAAATTAACAACTATCTTACTTTTAGAAGACATGTGAAAGAAGCCCTGTATTGAGAAATGTTTTGTGTCTGATGTTTTACAATGTTTTATGTGCTGCAAGCCACCCAAAGTGGCTGGGGAAACCGAGCCAGATTGGGAAGGTATAAGTAATAAAATTGTTATAATTATTACTTGCCCGCCTGCCCCCCCTGCCCTGCCCCGGACCCTCACCTTGATGGCAGCAACCCGTGGGCCAAGTGCATTCCTCATCCAGGCCAGGAGCTCCTCTGCAACCGAGGCGCTCAGAGACTCTTCTGCTGCAGGAGGAGGAGGAGGAACACAGTGGGATGGATCAGGGTGGGGGAAGAGGAGACAAACCCCTCAGTCACAGCCACAAAGTCCTGTGTGTGATGACAAGAGGCCAGCCTCTGGGACGCCTCCCGGGGTATTCCCACCCCTCCAAGATGAGTGATTCCCCCACCTCCTCCAAGCTAGGCAGCCAACTCTGCATGAAAAGGGCTCACGCCCTCTTCCTGCCGCACAGCAGAAGCCCACCTGGGTGCTTCTCCTCAAACTTCTCCTCCTTGTAGTGGTCGACTACGATATCCGTCTCCACAGACATCAGCTTCTTCTTGTCAAACTCCCGGAGGTGCAGGAGGGTCAGTTCGTCAAACTGCTCGTAGCAGAATAGTACCTGCGGGGGCCAAATGGGGGGGGGTGTCCTCAGTTCCAAGGAAAGGGAGAATGACCACCCCCACCCCGGGCACAGGGCTTCCTCCTCTGCTCCCGGTGCCCAACCCCAGAGCTCTTGCTGGGCAAGGGGCTCCCACAGGCCCCGGCTGGGGCTTTGCTTCCCAGGCCCCCTTTGCTCTCCTGCTCACCTCCACGTCCTTCTTCTTCATGGCCTCGTAGTAGGGCGAGTGCTCGGCCAGGTGGCGGTTGGGAGAGCACAGGTAGTAGATGTTCCGGCTGCCGGCCTGCATGCGGCTGGCGTAGTCCGAGAGGCTGGTCAGCTGGCCAGCGGGCAGCGCCGAGGACTCGTAGCGAAGCAGCTTGGCTATGTCTTCCTGCGAAGGAGAGTCCAGTCAGTCAGAGGGCAAAGGAGGCAGACCCCTCACCCTTCAGCAGGGCATCCGCTGCCCAAGTAAACCGCTTCGAGGGCGTGTTTTACAATCCAATTTTATGAAATAAACGAAGTAGGTGGCATCACACCCGGTTTCCCACCTCCCTCTGGAAACTTGGCAAGAATAAACCTCGCCCCTCAGCCGTCCCTCAACACACCTTGACATCCTGCTCGGCGATGGTGACAATCCCCTCGCGCATGAAGAGCCCGTAGTCCTCAAAGAACTTGGCGTACTTCTCAGGGTCCTTCTTGCTCTGCTCAAGGAAGAACTTGATCAGCCTCTGCTGCAAGACTCCCCGGAGCTTCCTGCAGGACAACACCCAACATCAGGGAGATGGCGGGGGGGGAGGTAAGTGCCTGGAAGCCCCAAAGATTAAAAGAGGGGCAGGAGAGGTAGCGGAGGAAAGACTGCAGACAGTGACAGGCTGAAGCACCTCTGGCCGGGAGGGGGGTTTCTATTCTTCCCCCCCTTCACCAAAAGATTTGCCTAGGTGCCATGTGCAATCTAAGTGAAGTTGGCATTGCTGTGAAGAAATTCCGACGAAAGAAGAACGGTAGGCAAAATTAATGGACTATGCAGAATTGGACAAAATGACAGGAAGGATTCAAAACCTGCAGGACCAGAGATTTACAGAAGATTAGAAGAAGCATATGAACTATTTGAAGAGCAATTGTAGCCAACGAATCATGCTAGTAGGACTACAAGACGTTTTGTAAGGAGAAATATGCGAAGTGTTACAAAGCAGAAAAAGATTGGATATAAGTTTGAAATGTAATAAGGAAAATAAGAAATGCATACTAAGAGATTAGATTGGAAAATTTTCAGACAGGACTGATGGAAGTAAAAAAAATTTGAATAAGATGTGAAAGTATGTTTAATTACTGTTGAAAATGATATGTTTAAAAACTAATAAAAATTTATATCTATAAAAAAAGAAGTTGCCATTGCTGTGTGACCAAGAAGCCTCCCAAAAGCATTTCGACCAATCGCACCTCTGCCTGCTAGGATCCCAATTCCTGGCATTAGCCACAACAGGTGCCGGGGCTAATGGGAGCAAGAGTCACAGAAACACCGGGAGGGCCCCAATCCCTGCCCCCTGGTGACCAAGAAGGGAGCAGGCCTGCAGGAGAAGGTGCCAGGCCCAGGCCCAAAGGAGCAGGCTGGAAAGGGGGACCCAATTTTTCTGGCAAAGGGTGTCTAAGGAGGTAACAGAAATCCCTGGGTTAAAGCTGACCGAAAGTCCAGAGGTAGCCCTGTTATCAATTTACAATGGGGTGGAAGGATTGCAGGCGATGAAGGACCTGCTCACAAATTTATTGACAGCTGTGCTAGTTATTACAGCTAGGAAGTGGAAGGGGCAAACAGAATATAAAATAGAAGAATGGTATAAAGAGGTGTGGGATATAGCTATTAATGATACATTAACATGTGCCATTAAGGTAAGGCGGGGAATACTCGGGAGAAATGACTCTGAGGAGATATGGAGGCTGTTTGTAGAATTGGTACTGATAGAACGGAAAGGGGTCAAACCATCGCAAGAGGTGTTGAAATTTTGGGAGGTTGGATAGTTACAATGGAATGGTCTCAGTAGTGGGGTGCACATGTTTATTCTTATTTTTTATTATTACTTTGTCAAAAAAAAAAAAAAGGAAAGGGGTGTCGTGAATTCTCCGTGGCGCTTTAAGAGAAATGCTCAGAGTTCCAGGTTCTTCAGTGCAGTCTATTCATTGTGAGCTATGTATACAAATATCTACAGGCTAGAATACAGAAGCAGTTCATACTGTCAGAGTACCTGGCTGCACCTTAAGACAAATAGGGAGACCTCTAACTCTCTCTCTCTGACCACACTTCTCTACACCACCCCTTAACTGCTGGACAGGTTTCCCTTTTAAACGGATGACAGCCAATCAACTGACAGCACATTACTGCCGAGTCTTTCTGACCCAGCACTTGCATAGAAAGTATTGCAGGCTGATGGCATCAGCCAGTTGCATCAGCTAGCAAACTCAAGCCTGCAGACTTACTATCTCACACAGCATTCTGTGAATCCCGACAAGGGGAACCTTGGAGGGCCACTGCCAGTCAGAGCAGCCGACACTGGGCAGGGCAGACCAACAGCCTGCCTTGGGGGAAGGTGGATCAGTGAGCGGAGCCTCTTGGGAGGCCACGGCAGAATCGCTGCCCCAGGGCCAGAGGGACACACACGGACACGGCCGGCAGGTAGCTCACCTGACGAGTGCGCTCTCCTGGAGCAGCTCCCGGCTGAGGTTCAGAGGGAGATCTTCGCTGTCCACGACCCCTGCACCAAACAGAGGGAGGGGCAGCGTCAGGGGGAGGGAGGGCAAGGGGGAGCTGTGGCCCAGAAACAACCCCCCTGCCCGCCCCAGGGCACCTGCAAAGGGGAGGGCGGCTACCTTTCAGGAAACGAAGCCATTTCGGCAAGATGTCTGTGGCTTTGGTCAGGATGAGGACCTTGCGGCTGTAGAGAGCAACGCTGGAGCCCAGCTCCCGGCTGACGTCAAACATGGAGGGCTTCTAGAGGCACAAAAAGTCATAATAATGGTGTTATTCTTTCTACCCTACCCCTCTGATTGGGTTGCCCAGGTTGAAACCGGATGTTCTTCCAGGTGGGAGGGACCCGGCTCAACCTCCATCCTGGGGTGGGGCTGCCCCCCCTCCTGCAGACCACCCCTCAGTGCCTCTGGAAGGCAGTGGGGGGACCCCCAGGGCCCTCACCGCCTCCGGGACATAGAAGATGCTGCGGATATTGAGAGGCGCGTCTGTCTTGTAATGCAGGGTGTAGCGCGGCTCGTCGTAGGCCTGAGCAATGAAGCGGTAGAACTCCTTGTGCTGCCAGTCCCCAATGTCCTTTGGCTCCAGGGTCCAGAGGGCCTGCGCAGAGGGAGGGGGAACGGGGGGCAGAGGCTGCTGAGGCATTCAGAGGGCACAAGGGACAGCCAATGCCATTGCTGCCAGAAGGAGTTTGGTCCAGAGGCGAGCCCAAAACACCGGGAGCCTCCAGGCAGAATAGCAAAGAGGAGCCCAGAACAATTCTCCTGCCCCCAAAGCAGACCAAGCGTGGGACTAGGAGGGCATTGGCAACCTTCTCCAAGCCACTACCCCACCCTGAAATTAAAAGGCCATGGGAAGAGGACCCGGCATTGAGAAGCATCCCCCACTGTCATTCTGGCAACTCACAGGAGGAGCAAATGTTGCCCCTGTGCTCCAGAGGGGGGGGGCTGCTCCTCAGAGCCACTTGCACTGGACCCCCACAAGGCCCAGGGGAAGGCAAAATCCCAGGCAGGGCTTCCTGGCCCAGAGCCTTTCCTAAGAGCCGGCTCCTCCTGACCAGCACCTTGTTCTGAGCAGGGCGGAAGAGGACCGTGAGGCTTCATTTTAATGTTGCACTTGTTTTTAAGTTGTATTTTAATCAATTGTTTTTATAGCTGGTGTTACGGTATTTGGGATATAAATAACATTATTATTATTATTATTATTATTATTATTATTATTATTATTATGCATGTTTGGGGCCCAAGCAGTGCAAGTCTGCAGCCGCCTTACCTGCATGGCGTTGACACGTCGACCGTTGAGTAAGAGGGGGTAGCCAACAAAGTTGCTGTACTTTGTGATGACCTCTAGCGGAAGGAAGGAAGGGGTTTGATGATCAACCTTGGTCAACAGCCCTGCCCGGGACACCCGAACTCCAGAGGTGCCCACAGGCCCGCCCACTCGAGGGGAGCCCAGAAACACGGTGGGCCAGCCCACAGGAGCCCACTAGGAAAGGAAAGGCAGCGCTGGATGCTGCGGGGATCCTGGAAGGCAGAACCGTGAGCACATTGAGGTCCACCACAGGTATGTTGCACATGGAGGGCCGGAAGGGGTCAGAAAGCCCCACCCCACCCCCCGCTTCTCAACCTGGCACTTAACAAGCCCAGAAGCCAGTGACAGCGAATCCAGGCCATGCCAACGGTCCAACTTGAGCCAATAACTGCCCGCTTTTGGTGGCAGCTCTTTGGAGTCTTGGTCTTCACGAGAGATGCTGCCAGAGACTGAGACTGGGAGCTTCTAGGTGCAAAGCCTTTCTCCCCCTCACAGACACACACTCTCCCCAAGCTGACCCCCACCAGGCCACCTGGGGAACCCCATCCAGGTGCAGGGCAATCACCTTTGACGCGCTCCTCGTTGGCAAACTCCTTGCAGTCTTCCTTGAGGTGGAGAATTATTTTCGTCCCTGCTTGAACTCCAGAGGCTTCCGAGATCTCAAATGTCCCAGAACTAGGATTAGAAAACCGTTTCCTTAATAACAATTTGAACAATTTATTTAACTAAAACAATAACATTACAGTATATATATCCATGTTTGTTAACCGATGTGGTTAAACATTTTTTTAAAAAAACAAACACTAGACTGAGTTTTAGCATGGACTATAATGCAACTTAAATAGAATACTATCTTTAGAAAGCATTTTATTTTAAAAATCCAATTTAAATTGAAAAAATCTGATTTAAATTTTTAAAAATCCAAGATTTCTGCCTGCAAGCTACACTTCTTCCTCCTGCCTGCCGCCCAGGCTTGCCCAGGTCCCTCCGGAGCACCACTTACCCATCTGAGTGCCAGCAGTACCCAGGGCTGCCTGGCTCTGCTGACTGTGAGAAAACTTCCACCCGATCCGCCACCATGAAGGCCGAGTAGAAGCCCACTCCAAACTGGCCAATGATCCTGCTGCCGGCTTCCGCCTGGCTCCGCAACGTGTCCAGGAAGGCCTGAGAACACAAAGCCCCTTGCTTGCAGCCAGGATGCCCTGACAGATGTCTAGCCACTTCCCAACAACTCAAAGGGGGGACACAAACTTGCCAGGTGCCAGTGCCCCCTCTCCTTGCAGCCTCAGGGATTGCTCCGCCCCGGAACAGTGGCAAGCCTAGCTGCACCCCCAGAGCCTGCACCCGCTGCCCCAAACCCTCCTGCCCAGTTACCTTGGAGCCAGACCTGGCGATGGTCCCAAGGTTAGAGATTAGCTCCTCCTGGGTCATCCCGATGCCTGTGTCCTGCAGGGAAGAGAATGGCAAAGACATCTGTGTCATGTCGTGGCCCCCACTTTGGGAAAGGGAGGGCAACGCTCCCCCGTCTGCACAAACTCGGGCAAGAGAGAGATTTCGCAGCAGCGAAATCTCTCTCTTGCCCGAGTTAGCTGTTTATGAAATATCAGCTCTATTCTGAGCAAAGCACCAGAAGGTTGGTCTATGGGGTCCAGCACCAAGGTCAGAAGTCAAGTCAGGGCCAAACCCCACCAGACACCAAGCTCATTGGGTAGCTGCGGCCAAGGCCACGTCTCAAGCTAGGCAGAATCCCCACACCAGTCCCCCTTGGGCCAGAGGCAGCAAAATCTCTCCGATCCAGTGACCTTCCTTGGCAGCCCTGGCCAAGGAGCAGGAACAAACAGAGAAGTCTGGGAAGTTCTGGCGCAAGTCATCCACTCGGCAGCAGTACCTGGATGGTGATGGTTCCTTGTTTGGAGTCTGTCTCAAGGTGGATTTCCAGTTCTGGCAGGATCTCCCCTTTGGACATCAGCTTGTGGCGCAATTTTTCTAAAGCATCACTGCAGTTGGAGATCAGCTCTCGGATAAACACCTGCAGGGAGAGGCCACACTGATGCAAACGGGCACCAGAGACAGCAGGGGAGCGGCTCTCGAGTGTGGGGCAGCACCCCATCCCAGATGGAAGCGGGTCATGCCTTCCACCCCCACTAGCCAAAGGCAGGGGAGACTCCACACACTGTAGCCGCAGGCATCCTCTAGAGCAGAGCTTTCCAAACTGTGTGTCGTGACATGTTAGGGTGTCAGCTGCAGTAATGCTGGTGGTCAACAAAAGAGGTTTAAAGACTGTCTCAAGGCAAATCTTTATAAATGTAGTATAAACACCAACAATTGGGAAACCCTTGCCTGCGAGTGCTCCAACCGGAGAACAGCCTTTGCCAAAGGTGTCCTGGGCTTTGAAGACACTCGAACTCAAGACACAAGGGAGAAATGAGTTAAGAGGAAGGCATGCTTGGCAAATCCACTCCGTGATCAACTCCTGCCCGGAATCCAATGTCCCACTGTGGAAGGACATACGGATCCAGCATTGGCCTCCACAGTCCCTTACGGACTCATTGTTAAAACCGTGTTTATGGAAGACAAGCTACGAGGGATCGTCAAAGAAGAAGAAGAAGAAGAAGCAGGTATGTCACGTGAATGCTCCCTACATTCATCCCAGAGCTGGAAAGGGGTTAGTTTAACCTCCGGTTTGCTAGTAAAACTGAATTGCTCTGTCGTGAAATGATGCACATTTAAAAAGTGTGTCACCAACGTGAAAAGTTTGTTGGAGCTACCCTGGATTTGCAAGCAGACTGCACTGCCGCCCCAGTCTGATCTGACTCCTTCAACTCACTCCCTTTCCTGGGAGCCTGTTCTGGTCCTTGCAGTTCCCAGGAGTTGGAGGGCTTCAGGGAAGCTCCACGGACTGTGGAGTGTGCAGCTTTGAGGAAAGACATGTTGGGCAAGGCGCTACATCAGCCATATTCCCTAAGAGGTACAAGGACGGCTTCCCAACTGAGGTGAGAGGAGGGCTGAGTCTGTAACGCAGCGCACCTACTTTCCACTAACATTGGGGAAACTAACCAACCCACTGCAGAAGGGGTGCAGTGATGCCCTCCAAATGTCTGCATTTGGGAAGTTGCTTCAAATTAAGGCAGCAGCCACTACCAGGGCTCAGGATCCCCCAACGAGGAGTTAGGGTCAAGCCAGCTCAGCAGGCATGGGCAGTGGCAGGCGCTGGCTGCAGCCCTGCAAAAGGACCCTTGGGATGCACCAGGGCAGGAGCGGCCAGCCTACCTCCTTCTCCGAGTAGAGAGAGCGGGCCACGATATCCAGCAGCTCCTTGGTCTCTGCTTGAAACTCGTGCCTGGAAGCAGAACCTGCAAGATGGAGAGGAGAGGAAAGGGCTGCTGCTGCTGTTCTCGGCAAAGGGCTGCCCCCCTGCCCCCCACAGCAGAGCCCAGGAAAGAGCGTGGCTTGACTCCAGGGGAGGGGGAGCCTGACCTGGGACTGCCTCGGGGTTGCTGGTCAGTCGATGCAGCGGAGGGGCCTCCTCGTCACTCTGGGCAGCTTGCGAGCTGTAACTCTTCCTGGACACCCAGCTCAGCCCTGGAGGCAGCAACGGAGGGGCCGGTCGGGGCAGGAGTACAGCCCTTGGACCTGAAATGGAAGAAGCATTGGGTGGTGGGCCAGGGACTCTTCTGAACGCGGAGCTTTAGAGGATGCTACCCGCTGTTATAAGAATTCTAAGGTCTCCAATATAGAATAAATGTTCATAAATGTACAAGGCAAATGCACATACTTAAGTATAAACTCCACATGTCTGAAATGGTACTGGAGAGCAATCCTGAAGCCATTTTGACTCTCCCAAATTGACCTCAAATATTTCTCTGCAAGGAGGAAGGAAATGGGAGCAGCTTTCAATGGTCTTGGGACTCTAGGGACTGCTTACACCTCCCTGTAAATACAGTCTGGCAAGTATCTGTTAAACTGAGCACACTATCAATACGTGTAGGAGATTCAGGAACTGAGTATTTGCCATCACAAAAGAATGGCCAGACTGCCCAGAAAATGCAATCAAGTAAGGCATCATCAGGTATCCAGGCAGACAGGAGAGAAGCAACACTCTCAAATTTCTGCTGCAGACTGCCTCCTTCTGTGATGTATGTATGATGTTTGGAGGGTGGTCTTGGGCTACAGGGTGGGCAATTTCAAAAGTCTTTATAGAGGCCTGTGCACCATTGTTCTGGGTCTCTCTTGTCTCCTTGCAAGGAGGGAGGGAACTCTGTTGCAACAGTTTATTCTCTGTTAATGAAGATCAGGCTTACTAGCTGCTTTGATTCTCAATATACACTGGTTGGCCTCGGCTTTCTCTAGACTGGGATCTAAGTACCCCATAAGAGAATTCGAACTGTGTTTCCCAGTATGGGTTTCACACCCCACGGGAGAGAACTGATTTTTAAGGGTAGCAATTCAAGAAGGAGTTACAGTGGTACCTCGGGTTAAGAACTTAATTCGTTGCGAAGATCTGTTCTTAACCTGAGGTACTACTTTAGCTAATGGGGCCTCCCGCTGCTGCCACCGCACAATTTCTGTTCTCATCCTGAAGCAAAGTTCTTAACCCGAGGTACTATTTCTGGGTTAGCGGAGTTTATAACCTGAAGCGTACGTAACCCGAGGTGTTGTTGTTGTTTAGTCGTTCAGTCGTGTCCGACTCTTCGTGACCCCATGGACCAGAGCACGCCAGGCACTTCTGTCTTGCACTGCCACCCGCAGTTTGGTCAGATTCATGTTTGTAGCTTCGAGAACACTGTCTAGCCATCTCGTCCTCTGTCGTCCTCTTCTCCTTGTGCCCTCCATCTTTCCCAACATCAGGGTCTTTTCCAGGGAGTCTTCTCTTCTCATGAGGTGGCCAAAGTATTGGAGTCTCAGCTTCACAGTCTGTCCTTCCAGTGAGCACTCAGGGCTGATTTCCTTAAGAATGGATGCGTTTGATCTTCTTGCAGTCCATGGGACTCTCAAGAGTCTCCTCCAGCACCATAATTCAAAAGCGTCAATTCTTCGGCGATCAGCCTTCTTTATGGTCCAGCTCTCACTTCCATACATCACTACTGGGAAAACCATAGCTTTTACTATACGGACCTTTGTTGGCAAGGTGATGTCTCTACTTTTTAAAATGCTATCTAGGTTTGCCATTGCTTTCCTCCCAAGAAGCAGGCGTCTCTTAATTTCGTGGCTGCTGTCACCATCTGCAGTGATCATGGAGCCCAAGAAAGTAAAATCTCTCACTGCCTCCATTTCCTCCCCTTCTATTTGCCAGGAGGTGATGGGACCAGTGGCCATGATCTTCGTTTTTTTGATGTTGAGCTTCAGACCATATTTTGCGCTCTCCTCTTTCACCCTCAATAAAAGGTTTTTTAATTCCTCCTCACTTTCTGCCATCAAGGTTGTGTCATCTGCATATCTGAGGTTGTTGATATTTCTTCCAGCAATCTTAATTCCGGCTAGGGATTCATCCAGCCCAGCCTTTCGCATGATGAATTCTGCATATAAGTTAAATAAGCAGGGAGACAAAATACAGCCTTGTCGTACTCCTTTCCCAATTTTGAACCAATCAGTTGTTCCATATCCAGTTCTAACTGTAGCTTCTTGTCCCACATAGAGATTTCTCAGGAGACAGATGAGGTGATCAGGCACTCCCATTTCTTTAAGAACTTGCCATAGTTTGCTGTGATCCACACAGTCAAAGGCTTTAGCATAGTCAATGAAGAAGAAGTAGATGTCTTTCTGGAACTCTCTAGCTTTCTCCATAATCCAGCGCATGTTTGCAATTTGGTCTCTGGTTCCTCTGCCTCTTCTAAAGCCAGCTTGCACTTCTGGGAGTTCTCGGTCCACATACTGCTTGAGCCTTCCTTGAAGAATTTTAAGCATAACCTTGCTAGCGTGTGAAATGAGTGCAATTGTGCGGTAGTTGGAGCATTCTTTAGCACTGCCCTTCTTTGGGATTGGGATGTAGACTGACCTTCTCCAATCTTCTGGCCACTGCTGAGTTTTCCAAACTTGCTGGCATATTGAGTGTAGCACCTTAACAGCATCATCTTTTAAAATTTTAAAAAGTTCAGCTGGAATACCATCACTTCCACTGGCCTTGTTATTTGCAATGCTTTCTAAGGCCCATTTGACTTCACTCTCCAGGATGTCTGGCTCAAGGTCAGCAACCACACTACCTGGGGTGTACGAGACATCCATATCTTTCTGGTATAGTCCCTCTGTGTATTCTTGCCACCTCTTCTTGATGTCTTCTGCTTCTGTTAGGTCCTTACCACTTTTGTCCTTTATTATGGTAATCTTTGAACGAAATGTTCCTTTCATATCTCCAATTTTCTTGAACAGATCTCTGGTTCTTCCCATTCTGTTGTTTTCCTCTATTTCTTTGCATTGCTCATTTAAGAAGGCCTTCTTGTCTCTCCTTGCTATTTTTTGGAATTCTGCATTCAATTTCCTGTATCTTTCTCTATCTCCCTCGCATTTTGCTTGCCTTCTCTCCTCTGCTATTTGTAAGGCCTCATTGGACAGCCACTTTGCTTTCTTGCATTTCCTTTTCATTGGGATGGTTTTCGTTGCTGCCTCCTGTATAATGTTTCGAGCCTCCATCCATAGTTCTTCAGGCACTCTGTCCACCAAATCTAAATCCTTAAACCTGTTCCTCACTTCCACTGTGTATTCATAAGGGATTTGGTTTAGATTGTAACTTATCGGCCCAGTGGTTTTTCCTACTTTCTTCAGTTTAAGCTTGAATTTTGCTATAAGAAGCTGATGATCTGAGCCACAGTCAGCTCCAGGTCTTGTTTTTGCTGACTGTATAGAGCTTCTCCATCTTTGGCTGCAGAGAATATAATCAATCTGATTTCGATGCTGCCCATCTGGTGATGTCCATGTGTAGAGTCGTCTCTTGTGTTGTTGGAAAAGAGTGTTTGTGATGACCAGCTTGTTCTCTTGACAGAACTCTATTAGCCTTTGCCCTGCTTCGTTTTGAATTCCACTTCATGGATCACTTCATGGATCACTTCATGGATCACTTCATGGATCACTTCATGGATCACTTCATGGATCACTGCCTTGCCGTGGCGAAGGGGCTTGAAGAACTCAGGGAAGCTATGAACTATGCCGAGCAGGGCACCCAAGATGAACAGGTCATAGTGGAGAGTTTTGACCAAACGTGATCCACCTGGAGCAGGAATCGGCAAGCCACTCCAGTATCCCTGCCAAGAAAACTCCATGGACAACGACAACAGGTATATAAAAGTTATGACGCTGGAAGATGAGCCCCTCAGGTCGGAAGGCGTCCAACATGCTACTGGGGAAGAGCGGAGGACAAGTACAAGTAGATCCAGAGCTGATGAAGCGGCTGGGCCAAAGCCGAAAGGACGCTCAGTTGCGGATATGCATGGAAGCGAAAGGAAAGTCCAATGCTGTAAAGAAAAATATTGCATAGGAACCTGGAATGTAAGAACCATGAACCTGGGTAAGTTGGATGTGGTCAAAAATGAGATGGCAAGAATAAACATTGACATCCTGGGCATCAGTGAACTAAAATGGACGGGAATGGGCGAATTCAGTTCGGATGACTATCATATCTACTACTGTGGGCAAGAAACCCGTAAAAGAAATGGAGTGGCCCTCATAGTCAACAAAAGAGTGGCGAAAGCTGTACTGGGATGCAATCTCAAAAATGATAGAATGATCTCGATACGAATCCAAGGCAGACCTTTTAACATCACAGTAATCCAAGTTTATGCACCAACTACTAGTGCTGAAGAAACTGAAATTGACCAATTCTATGAAGACTTACAACACCTTATAGAAGTGACACCAAAGAAGGATGTTCTTCTCATTATAGGGGATTGGAATGCTAAAGTAGGGAATCAAGAGATAAAAGGAACAACCCGAGGTACCCCTGTATTAACAGCGAATGGCCTTTTAGGCTTCCTCCACGTGAACAGGAGTTCACTTTTTGAATAATAATAAGAAGAATTAAACGGGGATCAGGAATTGAGAGATGCTTAGGTGGGACATGGGCAAAAAACCGTTGGCATCCCCTGAATTAGACATCTTTTTCTTGTGACGCCGCCCCCGGGCCAGATCCGCGGCGGGGACGGGCATGGCGCGGCCTGCGGGGTCAGAGGGGGCGGGGGGTCGCCAGGGTCACGCGGCGCCCAGGGAAGAAGCAGCCGCCGCCGCCGCCTCCCGGGGCCTCGCCAGGCCCGGCCTCCCTCACCTGCTCCCGCCGCCGCCGCGGCTCCCGGGCGGACCAGGAGGCGGAGGAGGCATCGCCCGCCGCGCAGCACCTCCAGCCTCGCCATTGCTCCCCGCACGCCGACCCGACTTCCGGCGCGGGAATAGCGTCACGCGAGACGTAGCCGGCGCTCCCGTGACGTCAGTGCGCCTCGCCGGGCGAGGCGGCGCTTGGCGCATGCGCTCTTCCGGCGCTCGCCAGGCCCCGCCCCTCGGCCGGACCGGTCGGAAGGAGCGCCTGAGGTAGGCCGTGACTTCGCCCCTGTGCATGTGCAGAGCGCCGCCGGGAGCGGGGCAGGGGCGCTGGAAGGACCCCCGGGCGTGGAGGCGGAGGGAGGGCGCCGACGGGGCTGGCGAGGGGCTCCGGGCCCGGCTCCGCCTGGGCGCCCCTTTCGCCTTCCGGGCTCCGGACTACAACTCCCAGCAGCCCCGGCAGGCCGGCCCCGCAGGGGGATCATGGGAGTCGTAGTCCGAAGGCCTGCAGGGCCCGGGGGCGGAGGCGGAGGAATCCCCCCCCCGCCGCCGCAAGGAGCCCGCCTCCTCCGGGCGCGACACTCCCAGCCCGGGCGCCCCCCCCCCGGTGCCTCCGCGGTCCCGATCCGGGGGCTCCGTCGGCGGCAAAGGATTGGGCCCGTTCCCGGAGGAGGAGGAGGACGCTGCTGGGGGCGGCCAGGCAGGACTCGGAGCCGCCTCGAGCAGCAGAGAGCATATTATCATTTCTACTAATGTTGCCGCGATGACTATTAACTATTTCAACCCATATGGCGACTATAATTATTAATTAAATTATTAATTATATTACATATAAATGTATTATTTGTAGGCACAGCTCATCCTCTAGAATAAAATAGCTTACTAGGGAAATGCTGAAGTCGCCCTTTGGGGTGCCTCAGGGTCAATTTCTATGGTAGCCCAAATCTCAGTTGTAGAGGTGTATGTATACAGTATATCTCAATTTTAACTCATGAGCTTATGCTGCAATCTTCTCTGATTGTATATTTTATCCTTATGAACGCTGTTTTTATTTGTGTTGTGCAAGCTGGTCTTTGACCATAATAATAGAATTGTATTAGATATAATTGTTGTTTAGTCGTTCAGTCGTGTCCGACTCTTCGTGACCCCATGGACCAGAGCACACCAGGCACTCCTGTCTTCATTAGATATAATAATAATATATAATTAAATTATCTAATTATTAATTATATTAATTAATTAAAAAGTAACTGTGCACAAATGAATTCTGTGTGAACCCCACAAACTGTAGCCATGAAAACACCGCTCTGAATGCTGCTTGCTGGGCAAGACTCCCCACAGGCGTTGGGTTGGCCGCTGTGGGTGTGCGCCAGGGCGGCATTTGTTTGGCCTGATCCAAGCCCCCTTGTGTGCGCAGGATCCGAGCTCCTTCCCCAAAGAGCCAGCTAGGATGGAGAACAAAGACCTGGAGGCCGAGATCCACCCGCTGAAGAACGAGGAGGGCAAAGGGCCCGAGGGGCTGGCCAACTGCACCCAGAAGGAAGCAGCCCCCAAGAAGCTCAAGCGGCTCTCGCGATGGCGCACGGCGGCCTTCTTCCTCTCCCTCTTCCTGTGCCTCACGGTGGTGTTTGCCTTCTCCTTTATCATCCCGTGCCCAGTGAGGCCCATTTCCCAAAGGATGTGGAGCAGAACGTACGAGGACGCAGGTGAGTGCGTGGGCGCAGGGGCCGCAGCCGCTCCTGGGGGCCCACGGGTGCTTGCGGCCCATCGCTGAAGCCCCCCATTCTGGCCTCTTTGCAGCAAGCTACGCGTTCCTGGCCATGCAGGACGTCAACAAGGACCGGGTCCAGGATGTCCTCTTTGCCTTCAAGGCTGCCAGTGCCGGCAGCAACAGCACAAACAGCTCTTGTGCCAGCCAAGGTGAGGGTTCCTGGGCTTGGGCGGCTCTGCAGAGGCTGCTCCTTGGGGGGGAGAGGGGAGGAGGCCACAGGGACTGAATGGGCTGCTCCTCTTCCTCCAGGCTTGGCCTCCCCCTGTGCCTTCCTGGCCGCTCATTCGGGCACCAACGGCAGCACGCTCTGGCAGAGGCCTGTCGCCCAAGAGCTCCTGCTGATGGACTGCTCCGGGGAGCAGGATCAGACCCCAGCCTGCCTCATTGTAGGGGAGCCGGACATCCTGGCAGCCATCAACTTGGAGACAGGTAGGCAGGTGTCCAGCAGCCCCTTGCCCAGAGCGTCACTGCAAGAGGCGTGCAGGCAACCTTCCTGGTGCGACGAGGGGGTTGGGGGGGTTGTCTTGCCAAAGACAAGGTGGTTCCTTTCAAATGAGATTCATGAGCAATACAAAGTACGCAAGCGAGTGAGAAGATTAAAAAAAATATATTCTAAAACAGCAAGCAGTACAGTGGTCTCTCCGGTTAAATGCTTAATTCGTTCCGGAGGTCCGTTCTTAACCTGAAACTGTTCTTAACCTGAAGCACCACTTTAACTAATGGGACCTCCTGCTGCCGCCACACCGCCAGAGCAAGATTTCTTTTCTCATACTGAAGCAAAGTTCTTAACATGAAGCACTATTTCTGGGTTAGCGGAGTCTGTAACCTGAAGTGTATGTAATCAGAAGCGTATGTAACCTGAGGTACCACTGTATATACATACCAAGCATGCACTTCAATCTGCCACTTGGAAACCCTCAAGAAGCGGCGAAGCGACTCCCCCAGGTAGCCTCAGTTTGCAGGGCCCTGCAGCCGATCAGTCCGTGCACAAGCTTCAGAGAAACTCTGCCCAAACTGTCCCATTTTATAGATAGCCACCCCCTCCCAATGCCTCACTTTCTCAAAACAATGTCCAACATCAAAGAAGGTCCCCAGCATTATTTTGGGATGCGTCCAAAGGAACAGGGGCAATTGGCAGGCCCCCAGCTGGCTCCAGCCCACCGGCCGGCAGCCGAGTGAATTCTGGTCCTTGGATCAGCATGTAACTGCAACCCGAGCTTCAGAAGCCAGGCACGCAAGCCAGCAGAGATAAGAACTCTTTGCAACAGAAGGGCAGAGAGAGGATGTGTAAAGCGTATTTACAGGCATTTTATGCAGCATCAGGACAGAGGAAAAACATGTCTGCTCCCCTTCGTGTCCAAGCAAACAGCATAAGCAAAAGCTATACACACAACGGAAGTTCCCAGCAGGCTGTGCTGGAATGTAAACGGGCACGTGACACGCAAGAGTCATGCCTGGAATGGAATATCGTAACACGTCCTCCACAGCTGATTAAGGGAGCTGCATGTGGGGCTTCTCCCAATGTTCCCAGGACACTAAAGACTGTTCTCACACCATCAAAAAACTGAACAAGAGTGAGGGAGGGAGAAGGAAGGGCTCTGTGTCACTAGCTCTTCAATACATTTTGTCTTCTGGGTGCATTTCCCATGGGGGGGTGTCCATTCTCATGAAAGAGTGAGGAGCACCCATCCCACTGACGGGGCACCTTTGCATCCTGCAAGTGGGCTGGCGCTGAGTTAACTGGACGCAGCTTTGCTCTGGGCAGCAACAGTGAGATTCCGTTCTGCTCAGACAGACAAGAGAGCTGCCTACGGGATCAGCCGCAGGAGGGATCAGCGACTGGGTGGCCCCTTGAGTCTAATTCCGTGAGCTCTGCTCTGCGATTGGGTGCCAGGGCCTGCTCTGCTGCCGTCCACCTTTATGCCAAAGCCAGGAGAGCATTGGAGCTCCTGTCTTCTCCTCGCTGGCCCAAATAGGACTAATTTAGTCAGCTAGCCCTGGTGATCATCTAATGTTTATTGGATGGATTTTCCCCTTAAATTGATTTCTGAATTTCTGGATTTATTCTTATCCACGTTTTATACAGTCTTTTATGCTGTTTTTTGTTGCATCAATTAAGCATTTTAAATTTGTTGTTGGCCGCCCTGAGCCGCGTTTTCTGAACCGGGAAGGGCGGGGCATAATTAAAAAATTATTATTATTATTATCATTTCTATTCTAGCCCATATTCTGTGTTCCAAAACAGAAAGTGGGCAAGAGGGAAGAAAGGCAGAGCTGTGGCCGAGAGTGTGAGTTGGCTGCCATGGCCAAGGCCCCCCAAATGCTGGGAACTGCTGTCCTTTGTCCCTTTCCTCTCCTCACCCCACGAGGCCCTTGCTTCCTGCTTATTCCTCAGGCCAGACTCTCTGGAACGAGGCTGCCGACCTCGGGCCGAATTCGACAGTGCTGAGTCCATTGCTGAAGATCCCAGATGTCGACGGAGACAGCACCTCTGACCTTTTGGTCTTCGCTGAGACGGGAGAGGAGGTGAGCTTAAATAACTATAGGTAACTATAGCGAGGAAACTTGGCATTTCTTCAGCATTGCCATGCAAGCCTCTTTAAGACTGGGCAGGCAGTGGCGGCGGCAGGATAGCTCAGCTTCCTCCCCAGGCGCGAGAATCCCATGGCCTTCGCTTGCTCTGCAGATTCAAGCCCACTTCTATTCAGGGAAACATGGCACCCAGATTGGATCCGTCGGGACCTTGCATCTTCCGGGAAGAGTCGGCCACCTCATGCAGGTCACTCCGAAGGGCTCCCACTACGTGCTGCTGTACACAGGTGAGTCCGACCCCCTCTGGAGACAGGCCCCGTCTTGGCCCAGGGGTCCCTGCCGAGGGCGGGGTCCTCTCTGGAGGAGAGACGCTCTTTGGAGTCCGGCGAAGACGCTGCTGCTTGGCTCACCCGACTCCCTTCCTTCCTCAGCAAAGGCCCTTTACGCCTACTCTCTGAAAGCGCTGTGCCAGATGGCGTTCAGCTCTCCTGCCCACAGCACCTCTGGTCTGACGGAAGATCCACTCTGGGAGACGGCGATCAACAGCGCCACGCGCCAAATCACCTTGCTCAGGTACCGCTTGTGGGGCGGGAGGCGGGATTGAGCATTGGGGGGCTTGGGGAGAATACGTAGCGTTCAGAGCAAGCCGGATGGGACTTGGGAAGAACTCGGTTCATAGGAAGGGCCGCGTCTGAGAGCAGCAAGGGGGGTTGAGAGAGAGAGGTGGTGCTGCTGTGAGCCAAAAAGTTGCCAGTTCAGTTGGTGACCTTGTATTAGGAAGCCCCAGGGCTTTTTTTCTTAGAAAATGTTTAGGGGTACTCTCATTTTGACTCAAGTTCAAACCAGGAAAAATAAATACGGTAAATGGACAAAAGTACAAAGAACATGCATTACAGCGGGAAAGGAAGCCGCCATCAGAGGTGGTAACAACAAAATGGACCAATCACTGTGCTAGATTCCAACTCCTACTTCACACATTAAACACCCGCTTCCGTCTGAGACTCGGGAAACACCATGACAGAAAATGAGGGAGCAACAGAACTGACGACTCACCAGGCTAGAGAAGAAAAATTAGTTTCTTCTCCCTTTAGATTCACAAAATGTTTAGGGATATGCGTACCCCCAGAAAAAAAGCACTGGGAAGCCTCCACCTGTAATACAGAAATACTGGCCCACCTCGCATGGTTGTTGTAAGTTCTACAGAGAAGAAGGTGCTTCTTTCCCTTTGTCAGAAGAGCCCGTCTTCTGGGGGTCAGGAGGGCAATGGGGTCTCCCCCCCCCCCCGCCAGCCTCCTCTTGCCCTCATTGGTGTCAGCTGGCACAAGCGCCCCCTGCAGGCCCAGCTGAGCAATGACCAGCGCTCTCGGTCCCTCCCTGTTTAGCACGGGAGAAATCCGCTACCTGACAAAGATGCCTGTGTCTTCGAGCGCCGATTTTCTGGTTTCAAGATCGAACATGCTTGAGCTGGTGGACGGGCGGCACTTGGGCTCGATGTGGGTCACAGAGACACCCCACATCCTAAGGTAAGTGGTGCCAGCTTCTGCCAACAACCACGACCTGTGGGGTCCAACTCTGGCTTGTGCCTCGTCCTCAGGCACAGGGCACAGGGAGAGTGGCCTGAGCTGTGACTTCGCACGGGAGGGAGAAGGGAAAAGGAGGACAGGCCAGCCGGTAGTTTTGCCATGTGTGAGGCTCTGAGCTATTAGAGGTGGGCTTCGCAGCCCAGAGGAATTTGCCAACGGTGCTCCTGAGCGCAGGCAGAATGCCCAAGGGAGAGAAGGGCTTATGCAACTGGGAAGGGAGCGGGGCTTCCCCACAGCTTTCTGGAGATAAATCCCTTTCTCCGCTTCCCTCTTTAACCAATGATTTCTTCCCCCTTTTCTGGAAGAGTGGGGTGGAGGAGGGAGAGGTCCGGTGTGCCGGTCAGGGCTGCTGAAAATGGCTCATTCAGCCCCTTCTCGTCTCCCTCTTACAGCGAACCTGTGCTTGGAGCCTACAGGCCGGACGAGGTCGACGTTATCGTTACGAGCAGAGACTCTTCTGGGAAGAAGGTTTGTTTAAAGGCCCACAGCCACATGGAGTCCCTTGCAGCAAAGGCAGAGTTTTATGATCCATTTCTTTTATCAATTAAATTCAAATGCTGCCTTCATCTGAGGATCACGGGGTGGTTTACAGCAAAAAAAGACAGCAGCCCTGATCAGGAAAGTTTTTAATGTCTGGCATGTTATTATTTTTTATATTTTGCTGGAAGCTGCCCAGAGTGGCTGGGGAAACCAGCCAGGTGGGCAGGGCATAAACAAGAAAATCATCATAAAAATGCACAGTACAATAGCAAGCAAGAACAATGCCTTTGGCCCCCTGGGGCCCTGCCCCCCCCCCCCTTTAAAAAGGCCGTAGAGGAATGTTTTTGCCTGGTGCCAAAAGACACATGAAGCAGGCGCCAGGAAGCCTTTCTGGGGAGAACATCCCACAAACGGGAGACACTGTGAAAAAGGACTGTCCTTGTGTTGCCACCCTCCAGACCTCTTGTGAAGTAGGGGCATGGGGCACAGAAAGAAGGGCCTCAGGTGACAGTCACAGGGTCTCGGTCAGTTTGTATGGGGAGAGGCAGACCTTGGGGTATTGAAGGCTTTTGTACTTCGAATTGGGCCCCAAAACTGATTGGCAGCCAGTGCAGTTGGGCCAGAGTCGGCAATACATGCTCAGACCGCCTTTCCCTGCTGAGCATCGTGGCCACTGAATTCTGCACCAGCTGAAGTTTCCAAAGCATCTTCAGAGGCAGCCCCAGGTGTGCCGCATTGCAGTAACCTAACCTGGAGGTTACAGGAGGACAGATGACAGAGGTTAGGCTGTCCCAGTGCAGGTGGGGGCGCGGCTGGGCCACCAGCCAAAGCTGAAGGAGGCCCCAAGCGACGGCAGTGCACCCAGGAGGACCCCCTCAAAAGCGCCACCTCCCACCCTCAGGACTTTGGTGGCTCCTTAAAGATGAGCAAATCAGTTGTGGCACAACCTCTGGTGAAGGAGGGTCCGCTTAATCAGATCTGAAGTTATAGACAGGTGTGCATTTTATAGGTGTGATGGTTAGGCTTGGTCCTGGCCTGCCATGGAGCAGCTTCTGGGTGCTGAGAGCCTTTGCCTCGCCCAGCACCCCATGGCAGAAGCACCCGGAGGGGCTCCTTGGGGGCAGGGGCTGTGGAGAAGAGTGCTGAGGACCTGAGAAGGCAGCACCCTCTAAGGCGGGCCTCTTCTCCGCAGGTCATGGTCATGGAAGGCACCTCCGGAGACATCGAGTGGGAAGCCGGCCTGCAGCTGCTCTCGGGCGCCGACAGCCCCCGGCCGGCCACCCTGTCCACCCTCGACCGCAGATCGGTCTTCCTCTTCTGGGGCCTGTACCAGAGGGACGCAAACGGAACGGTAAGCGGAGGGTGGCATGCTGTAGCAGGAAGGGAATGCAAAGAAACTGTTCCTTCTGCCAGCTGGCTTTGGACGGGGGGGGGGGGGGAGGGTAGCTGAATGGAATTTGCCTTTAGGAATCTCTAGCTCAGTTGGTAGAGCATGAGACTCTTAACCCCATGGTCGTCGGTTTGAGCCCCACGTTGGGCAAAAGAGTGGGCTTTGCATGCAGTTGGACTAACGACCTTTGTGCTCCCAACTTCACTACGATTCCATGAAAGCCCTCTGTACCCCCAAAGGAGAACGCCAGCCTTCCCCCAGATCTGGTTTTGTGTGCCCGCGGCAACGGTCACACTGGCACAGGGTTGCCCGGTGCCCCTTCCCCTCTCCTCTGCCGCCACATAACAGAATCGCCTTCCCTAATTGCCACAACCTCGTCAGCGCACATTTCATGCAGGGAACATGCTGCCTCCGTGTTTTGGGGGGGCGGGTCTTGCTGGCGGGGCCTGCTCTGCGCAGTTTGCCCTTGCCTGGCGCCTGGGCTGCAGCTCTCTCTTCTCTCTTGGCGCCAGGGGTCCTGGGACGGCGCCCAGCAACAACTGTACCTGTTCCACCCCGCCTTGCCCAATGTCCTCCTGGAGACGAGCAACATCACGGAGCACATCGTGGCCTTTGAGGGTAAGTCGGTGTCACGGTCCGGTTCCCGGGCGATCGAAGTCCCAGCAGGGGACGTCAGGACCGGGGGCAAGATGGCGGGGTGGGAGCAGGAACGGGGGTCCAGAAGCCAGGATTCAGGAAGTCAAGGGTCTGAGGGTCAGGAAGCAAGGAGTCACGAAATCAGGGGTCCGGGGATCAAGAAGCAAGGAGTCAAGAAGCCGAGGTTCAAGGATCAGGAAGCAAGAAGCCAAACGCAGCAAGGCAGGAAACGAGTTGCTGTGGCAAAGAGCCAAAGGGAAATGCTGACCTTATATCCCTTCCCAGCTCTTGCCACCAGGTGCTGTGAGTTACCTCACCTGTGTGGCCACACCTTGCCTCTTCCGAACAAACTTAGAAAGGCCCCAGTCCTGCAGAGTCCTATTGGTCACAGGGCCTGGCTCCTGCACGCACTCCTGACAGTCAGGGGCCTCACCATGCTGGCGGGGCGGCTGTGAGAAGGAGGAGGCTGCTGCTGCCGCCGCTGCTGCTGCCTACCCCCCAATCCTCCACCCTCTTTCACTTCCAGGGGTGCTCTTTGAGCGGAGCCGCCACGCCTGCTACGTGCTCCTGACGGGGCCCCAGGTAGGGCAGGCCCCCGGGCAAGTGATGCTGTCGAAGTGGAAGCTGAAGGAGGCCATCGCCGGCAGCCGCGTGATCTGGCTCAACCAGGTGGCGCAGAACAGCGAGCAGAGCGTCCGGGAGCGCTTCCTCAGGATGAGGTACCGCAGCCCCCAGTGAGCGCCAGCAAGGCTGGGGTGCAGGGAGAGGACAACCCCGGAGGACCCGAGGCCGGCAGAGGCTTCCCGCAGCGCCAGAAGGCAGAGAAGAGCCACCGCGAGGCTGACGATGGGCAGGGCTGGCATGGCAGGAGGGGGCAGAGGCGGCCTTCCCAGCGCTGCTCCTCGCCCGCACCCAGGGCCCTTTCCCCTGGGGATTCCTGCTGCAAAGGCTACCTCTCTTTGTCTTTGTGGAGGCCTGGATTGGGGGGCAAGCAAGCATGTGGCCCCTTGACTGGCACTGGAAGGCTCCCCCACCAATGGACTCTCCTGGGGGGAGGAGAGGGCTCAGCACCCCCCACCTCACTGGGGTTGATGTCTGCAGCCCCCACTCCCTTGGCTGCCCAGCTCCTCCTTTCTCCCTCTCGCTGCTGCCTCCACCGGCTGGGAGCCAGCAGGGAACCAGGGAGTCGTTTGGGGGTGGGGGCCTTGAGAGCGCAGTGGGACCCTGGCCTGCAGCGCTCAGGGGCAGCAGCCTGGGGGGAGGCGGTGGGGCTCTCCCTCACTCCCCCTTCCCCAGGCACCTGCCTTGCCACCCTGCTGGCCTTGGCTTCAGGCCCAATTGGCACAGGGAGGAGGAAGGGGGTTGGCTGCTTTGCTAGGGGAAGGGCCCGAAACCCGCCCCCCACAGCATCCTTTGCCCAGGCGGCCCACCCCCAACCGCCAGAACTGGAGCCGACGGGGCTGCTTTTCCGCCTTTGAGGATTTCTCGAAGGTTTTTCCTTTGGGTTTTGGTGGTGGAGGTTTCGCACGCAGGGCCACCTCTTGCGCCTGAGGAGGCGGGGACTTGGCCACCTCGCTGCTGCTGCTGCTACTGTGGTTTCAATAAATCCTGGTTCCTTGTCCACAACCTCCGTTTTTGTTCTATTTTGGGGCTCCTGCATTCGGTTGCCAGAATGAGCTGGGCCCCCAAACCTGCGGCATTCACTTGGGGGGGGGGAGGAAGGAGGCGCAATGGGCAGAGGCCCCTCCTCTCGGCACCCTCTCCCCCTGCCCATGCTCTCTCGGGGATGAAGAGGCCGTGGCTCGCTTGCACCCCAGGCCCAAATTCAAATCCTCCGGACTGGCAAGGAGAATCCAGTGACCTGGTTATATGCCAATTCCTGTTGGGGGGGGGGGTTTCAAAGAGAGACCTCTGTGTGGCAGGGCAGCCCCCTCCTTCACCCCAGTAAGCCCTTAGGTACCTGGAAGCATCTCTTGACGCAAGAGGGCAGTGTTTGCAGTCTTGCCAAGTCCTGGGTCGGCCGTGCCCTTGCCGGAGACCTGCCTGCCTCCTCCTGGGCTCAGGCAAGCAGGACCTCTGTGTTTCGGCAGAGTTTTCCCTGTGCAGGTTTTCAGTGAAGAATCGGTTTGCTTTCTGCCAAGTCAGGCCATTGGTCCCTACAGCCTGCTGCTGCCTACGCTGCCAGGCAGGAGTCGTCCAAGGAGCCAGAGCTTGGCTGGGAGAGGCTGCCAGGAAAGGGCTTCTGCATGCCAAGCAGCCACTCTGCCCCTGCACTTTGTTCCACGCTGCATCCCCTGGGAGCAGGAGCTGGAGGAGGAGTCCCTCCGTCAAGGCTACTGCAATTAATCCAGAATGCGGCAGCCAGACTGGTGACTCGGAGCAGCCACCGGGACCACAT
The DNA here is from genome assembly GCF_965153285.1 of Podarcis tiliguerta. Lineage (NCBI taxonomy): Eukaryota > Metazoa > Chordata > Lepidosauria > Squamata > Lacertidae > Podarcis > Podarcis tiliguerta. The sequence goes on along the minus strand of NC_139547.1, from coordinate 53,468,743 downwards.
AACACCGGTCCTGAGAGACCTGCATTGGCTCCCAGGACGTTTCCCAGCACAATTCAAAGGGTTGGTGCTGACCTTTAAAGCTCTAAACGGCCCAGTCCTGTAGACCTGAAGGAGCGTCTCCACCCGCATCGTTCATCCCAGACACTGAGGTCCAGCACCGAGGGTCTTCTGGCAGTTCCCTCATTGCGAGAAGCGAGGCTATAGGGAACCAGGCAGAGGGCCTTCTCGGTGGTGGCGCCTGCCCTGTGGAACGCCCTCCCTTCAGATGTGAAGGAAATAAGCAGCTCTCTTATCTTTAAAAGACATTTGAAGGCAGCCCTGTTTAGGGGAGTTTTTAAGATTTAGTGCTGTATTGTTTTTAACACTCGATTGGGAGCTGCCCCAGAGTGGCTGGGGAAACTCAGCCAGATGGGCAGGGTATAAATAAATTATTATTATTATTATTATTATTATTATCATTAGCACAGCGGCACCAGAAAAAGAGCCACAGCAGGAACTGCAGAAGCAGGTCTTGGCCCTGGCACCAGGGGCTCGGCTTGCGCCCTCTCAGCTGTTAATGTGCACGCACATACACACAACCCCCCACGTCCCTGTTGTGCAGGCCAGAGGGGGTCCGGCAGAGCAGCTCCTGGCTGACTTCCAGCCCTCGGCCCCCATCTGCTCCGAAAGTGCTTTGCTGGCATCTGTTCAGCAGTGGAGGCAGCATGCCACGCTGGGATTAGCGAGCGGGAAACGGCAGCAGTGCCAGGCTAAGAGGATGCCCTGCCCCAGTTTCCCCCAGGCGTGAGGACTGGTGGGCCAGGCAGAAATGTTGGGGGCAAAGCGGCCCTCTTGCGGCGCAGGCCTGCCAGGGGAAGGAGAGAGGGACTCGGCTGCAGCCCCCTGCTCAAAGAGGGGGCCAAGTGGGGTTTGAAGGCTCTCCAGGTTCTGCTGGGGAAATGCAATGGGAGAGCGGAGCTTTGCAGCCCCTACTAATCTCCTTACTGGGCAGATGGCAAATACCTCCCAAGCCCCAGAAATGCGGAAAGATCCTCGCAGGGGATTTGGGGCTGGGGGGGGTGGCATGGAGCAGATGGACACGGCCGGTCCCTGAGCTCTTTGATTATCTTCCCCAAGGGCTACACGGGTGCTAGAATTGTAGAGTTGGTAACCTCACGGCTGGGGTGCTGCAACACGTTCTGCCTCGGGCTGCCTCTGCAGACGGGTTGGAAACTTCAGCTGGCGCAGAATTCAGCGGCCAGGTTGCTCAGCGGAGCAAGATGGTTTCAGTACTGGGGGTACTGATCCTGGTCTGACCGCACTGGCTACCGATTAGTTTCCGGGTCCAATTCCAAGTGCTGGTTTTGACCTATAAAGCCTTAAACGGCTCAGGACCGCAATACCTCAAGAGCCCCCTTTCGATATAAACCTACCCGGACCCTGAGATCATCTTCTTAGCCCTCCCTGTTTGCCACCACCTTGAGAAGTCCAGAGGGGGGGGCAACACGAGAACGGGGCCTTCTCTGCAGTGGCTCCCTGTCTGTGGAATGCACTCCCCGGGGAAGTTCACCTGGCGCCTTCACTATACACCTTTAGGCGCCAGGCGTTTGGGTGACCCGATTTACATCCTATGCTCTTTTAAAATGTGTTTTTTGTTGGAGGGTGGGCTGTTGCATTGTTTTTGTTTTTATTAGGTATTTTGTGGTTTTATATCTTTATTTTATTCTGTGAACCACCCTGAGACCCCCGGGTATAGGGCAGTATATAAACTCAATGAAGAAGAGGAGTTGGAAGGGACCCCCCACCCACCCACAAGGGTCATCCAGCCCCCGCAACGCAGGAATGGCACTGTGGGGGTCTCATCCGCTGCTCCCCCCCCCCATTGCAGGCAGACTAGGCAGGCCACCCCACTCCTTGCAGCTGCCTGAAACCAGGCATCTTCCCTGCCCCACACATGGCTGCCCCCCCCTGCTCAAACCCCCGCCACCCTCTTTGGGGAAGGAAAGGCACCAGGAAAAGACAAACCGGAGGCTCCAGAATGAGAAGCCTTTGCTCCCCTGGCCCCCACCCCTTTCTCCCTGTTGACTGCAAATGCCGCCCCCCCCCCCGCCCCCAGTTCTTTGGGTGGAGAAAGGAAGAAAAACTGACCAGCCCCCAGACAGCTCTGCTGTTCCTACAGGTTTTTATTGGATTCCATCTTTGCAGAACAGATCTGGCAGCAGCTGCAGCCTCCTTCACACACCGGACAGGTGCTGGAAGACATCTGGGGGGCTGAGTGGGTGCAGGGGGGGCGCAGAGCAGAAGAAAGTCCAGCCCTCCTGGCCTTGCACTGCCCCCTCCCCTCGGGCAGCTGCGGGAGCAAAGGACACCCCCACCCTGCTCTGGGACCCATCGGGAGGCCTGGCCAGGGGTGGCGTCCCTCACAATCCGCCAGAGGACCCGTGGGGGGGGCACACACAAGGCCTTCCACCTCTGGGGTCAGTTGTGCATGGGAGGGAGGGGGCCAGGAACGCTGCTCAGCTGAAGGAGGGGGGCTGGGAGCAGGTGGGCGCTCTAGGCAGGGAGGGGGGCAATTCCTGAGGCAAAGGGGGGGGCAGTGCTCCAAGAAGCAGATAAGGCAGAGGAGGTGATGTGTCTGTGCTGGGCTCCTGCATCATATGGCTTTGTTCCAGTGGGGGGGGGATACAGGAAGGTCAGTTATGAGCATCAGTCGAGGGACGTCCAGGTGAGTCAGCAGTGCTTGTCTGGGGGGGGGGGGCAAGGGCAGGCCCTTCTCCTGCCTGTGTGTGGATGGCAAGGGGAATGGGGGGGGGGTCCTAGGTGCCGCCGTCCTCTTCGCCCCCCTCCTCCACTGGGGCGGGCGGCCCCGCTTTGCTCTTGTCTTCAGCCTTTGCCTCGTGGTCCCCCTGGGGGGGCGGCAGGGCGGGACTGGGGCTGGAGTGGCGCTGCTTCCGCATGAAAGGAAAGACCCTGCGGAGGGGGGAGAGGAAGGGTCCGGTCTGACACTGCAGAGAGGCAATCTCCCCCTCCCCGCCCCACCGCCAGCACCCTCCCTGGAGTGGGGGGCACTTGCGGGCCCCCTCCCCATCCACTCACCGCTTCTTCGTCTCCGGGGGGATGACAGCCTCCGCCAGCAGGTTCTTGTAGAGGTCGGACTTCAGGAAGCGAGGATAGGAGTCCTGGCAGGGAAGGGGGAGAGCTCTGGGGTGACTGGGGGGGTGGCCAAGGCAGCCCCAGCCCTGAGCACCACCCCCAGGATTGCTCCGCACCTTCTTCATCAGCATGTAGATGTGCATTTGGGCATCATCCATGACGTAGCGGTGGGGCGTCTTAATGCCTTCCAGGGTCCTCTCCATCGTCTTGCTGTCGATGTTCACCCAGCGGGTGGCCCCGGGGGCCAGGAACTGCCTGGGGGGAGCAAGAGCTGCCTTGGCATGGGCGGGGGGGGGGGCAGAGAGCTCCTGGCATGGGTGGGTGCAGGGGGGCAAATATCCAGAGTGTGGGGGTCAGGTGGGATTGCGATGACGAATCATGAAATATGGAGCAAGCCATTGTGTCCGAGATGAAAGCCTTGCGCTGACTGGGTTTCATTCATTGACAATAGTTTCTGATCGAATCCCACAAGCCTCTCCACCTCTGCCATTTGCTTTCTCTATTCCTGACAGGCACATATAAGCATTCTGAAACACAGGCCAGTTGCTTCATCAGGCATCCTCAGTACATAAAGTTACTAGGCTGCTTTGATGTAGTTTGTTAATCTTTAGATAGATCTTAAGGGCCAGGAAGAGAGTTCACAAGGAGATGGTGAATCCTGCCTCTCCTGTTTATGACCTCTGGGGTTTGGCTGAATGCATTCCTCCTTTTATCCCTATTTTCTTTACTCTGGACTACTATGCATGCTCAAGTAGGAAATAGTTTCTTTGTAGTCTTAACTTTTAACTTTGTCCCCTTGTGGGGGTTTTGAAATGCTCTGAGGAAATCTGTTTGGTTCTTACGAACACTGTGTAAAAAGTTCTTTTGTGAATAAAACGACCTGGGCCAAGGGATGGAGAAGGATTATTATTGGCACCCCTCCCAGAGTCTGGCTGGTCAAGTCTCATGTGTATTTTATTAATCAGAGTCCAGTCCTTCCTTGCTTTGGGAACACTACAGGTGGGCACCGAGTAGAAGCCCCTGTGTGGGGTCTGGGAAACCCAGCCTGGCTTGGAGGTCCAGGTTCCTCTGGGGCTGGGAGGAAGGGAGAGGTGAAGGCTCTGGAGAAGTGCCAAAAAGCCCCATTGGAGCCCCCTAGAGGTGAGAGGCCACCCAGGGCCGGCCCTACCATGAGGCAGCTACCTCGGGCGGCCAAGATTGAAGACCAGCAAGCGCAGGGAGCTCTGGGTGGGCGAGTGCTTTGCAACCCGTCCTGCACCCGCTAAACTCAGCCGCTGCCTTTTGGGGTGCAGCAGAGGAGGCAGAAACAAGATCCGAGGGTCCCCAGAGATTTCACGCATGGAACGGGACGGGGAGGAGGTTGCTTCTTGCCCTCGGCTTCGGGCAGCAAAACGCCTTGGGCCGGCCATGCAGGGCAGGCCTGCGGGAGCCAGCGAGGGGAGGAGAGCAAAGCGCTTACTGGTAGATGGAGTCCACGATCTCCTCGATCCGGGCTTGCTCTCCGTAGCGCAGCTCTTCGCAGGCCTCCCAGAAGCTCAGGTTCTCGGCTGGAAAAGCAGGAGAGGAAGAGGAGAGAGGTAGGAGAAGCTGAAGAGGCGGCAGCATGGAGGGCCCCAGGGGGAAAGGACGATGGGGGCAGGTGGGTCTTGCACTCCCCAGAGGCAAAAGTACATTTCCAAGCACAATTCAAAGTGTTGGTGTTGACCTTGAAAGCCCTAAATGGCCTCGGTCCTGTATACCTGAAGGAGCATCTCCAGCCCCAGGGTTCAGCCCGGACACTGAGGTCCAGCTCCGAGGGCCTTCTGGTGGTTCCCTCCCTGTGAGAAGCAAAGTTACACGGAACCAGGCAGAGGGCCTTCTCGGTGGTGGCGCCTGCCCATCAGATGTCAAAGAAATAAACAACTATCTGACTTTTAGAAGACATCTGAAGGCAGCCCTGTTTAGGGAAGTTTTTTAATGTCTGATGTTGTATTGCATTTTTAATATTTTGTTGGAAGCCTCCCAGAGTGGCTGGGGAAACCAATCCAGATGGGTAGGGTATAAATAATTTTATTATTATTATTATTATTATTATTATTATTATTATTATTAGAGCTGGACCTACCACTGAACTCCTTCTTGAGGAACTCCAGGAGCTGCACCCGGCCCAGGCTGTCCCCAATCAGCTCACTGAAGCCAAAGCTCCAGCGCTCCACTCGCAGCTTGGTGGGGGCTGTCACCCTGCAGGCAAGCAGGGGGGGGGTCAGGGTGTAATGCAAGCCCAGAGGGGCCTTTCCCCAAAGAGAGAAGTGGGTGGAAGGCTGGCAAGGGGGGCCCAGCGCAGACGCTGGCAGGGAGGGGGCCAGGCAGGCATCTGGGGCGCCTCCACCAATTGGGGGCGATGCACTTACGTGGGGGCGTTCATGGCCCAGTAGGTGGTGTCGTCTGTGATCCAGGGATTACTGGGCAGGCAGCCGGACATGATGGGATCGTGCGGCACGTATTGCTCATTGAACTTGAGGTACCTGGGGAGGCAGCAGGAGGTGGGGGGGGAGTCGGGGGGGCCTTCTCTGCTGCCAGGTACAGCAAGGGGGCTAAGCCCACCCTGGGAGTAACAGGCAGAGAGATGCAAGGGCCCTCCCCCCAAGAAGAAACACGTATGAAATAGGCAACTCACATCACCCAGTACGGCTGTGGAACCAAGGAATGGGCAGAACCCTGCCCCCCCCCCCCGCCTCTCAATCATTGTCAGTGTTGGATTTATTTACAGTGGTGCCTCGCAAGACGAAATTAATTCGTTCCGCGAGTCTCTTCGTCTAGTGGTTTTTTTGTCTTGCGAAGCAAGCCCATTAGCGGATTAGCGCTATTAGCGGTTTAGCGGCTATTAAAGGCTTAAGGGATTAGCGGATTAGCTGTTAAATGGCTATTAGCGGCTTAGTGCCTTAGAAAAAGGGGGTGGGGAGCGGAAAAAACCCCCAGGAATCGCAAGACATTTTCGTCTTGCGAAGCAAGCCCATAGAGAAATTCATCCTGCGAAGTGCATTGAAAAACGGAAAACCCTTTCGTCTAGCAGGTTTTCCGTCTTGCGAGGCATTCGTCTTGCGGGGTACCACTGTATAAGCTAAACGAGCTAGAGCTAGAGCCCCACTCTCTTGGGGGACCCAAAAAAAATTAAAGAGGAAAAAACTGGATGTACAATTCCAAAATATAAGATAAAAAACAAATAAAATAAAACCTACATACAGCCAGAGTGTTTTGTGTTGTGTCGGCTCCTCTGATGTAAGTCATGGGCTAGCCTGCTCCCTAAAAGATCACTACTTTGCTCCTTTCTATATATAGGGTGCCTACATTCTGCACGTGCAAATCGCATTAGATACCTAGGTAAAGGTAAAGGGACCCCTGACCATTAGGTCACATTGTGGCCGACTCTGGGGTTGCGGCGCTCATCTCGCTTTACTGGCTGAGGGAGCCGGCGTCCAGCTTCCGGGTCATGTGGCCAGCATGACTAAGCCGCTTCTGGCGAACCAGAGCAGCGCACAGAAACACCGTTTACCTTCCCGCTGGAGCAGTACCTATTTATCTCCTTGCAGTTTTTTGGGTGTGCTTTCGAACTGCTAGGTTGGCAGGAGCAGGGACTGAGCAACGGGAACTCACCCCGTCGGGGGGGATTTGAACCACCAACCTTCTGATCGGCAAGTCCTAGGCTCTGTGGTTTGACCCACAGCGCCACCCGCGTCCCTATTTTAGATACCTATGAGGTACATAAATTACCATATAGCATTATATTCAACACAGTGACAAATTGTTGTTGACAAAGGACAGCTGGACATATAAAGGGCCCCATTACTAGCCCTTTATATGTCCCTGGTCATTATCCTCCCCACCACCACTGTTGCCCCCTGCCTTTTAGATTGTAAGCCTGGAAGCGCAGCTGGCAAAATGTGGCCTGGACGAGGCAACTGTGAGGTGGATTTGTAGCTGGTTCACAGAAGGAACCCAAAGATTGCTCCTTCCTGGTTCCTCATCCTCCTGGGGGAAAGTGACCTGTGGGTGCCACCAGCTGGGCCAGTTGCTGTTCCACCTGCAGAGCCCAGGTGAGCCCCACCTGCCCCCGGAAGCCCCTGGCCAGCTGGCAGCCCTGCCGCTGCCACTCACCCTTCCAGGCAGACGGAAGACTTGACCCTTGTCCTGCCCATGGCGGCGCGGCAGTAGCGGATCTGCGTCCAAGAAAGCAGGGGGGGTCAAGGAGCTGCCTGCAACCCCCACCCACCCACCTACTCTCTCCAGCTGGCCCAAGGCGTCTCAGCAGCAGCCTCGAGGGAGGCAGGAAAGGGCACCTCCTGGTCTTGACTGTGTTGCTCTTGGCCCACCAAGAACTTGACCCACCTGCCTCCCACATTAACCCTTCAAGAGGTAAGGAGGGTCTCCCCCGACCCTCAGAAGGAGCCGCAGGCCTGACTGGGCAAACGAGGAAGGAAACCAAACCCTCCCATGTTCCCCAGACTGAGTCTCCACCCCCATCGTTCAGCCCGGACACTGAGGTCCAGATCTGAGGGTCTTCTGGAGGTTCCCTCCCTGCGAAAAGTGGGGTTACAGGGAACCAGGCAGAAGGCCTTCTCGGTGATGGCGCCCACCCTGTGGAACACCCTCCCATCAGATGTCAAGGAAATAAACAACTATCTGACTTTCAGAAGACATCTGAAGGCAGCCCTGTACAGGGAAGTTTTCAATGTTTGATTCTATTTTGAATATTCTGTTGGGAGCCTCCCAAAGTGGCTGTGGAAACCCAGCCAGATGGGTGGGGTTAAAGAATAAATTTATTATTATTATTATTATTATTATTATTATTATTATTATTATTATTACTGTCCTCTGGAAGACAGAGCCAGCTTGTTTTCTCCTGCTCTGGAGGGAAGGACCCCAAAGAATGGCTTCAAGTTATAAGGGGATTCTGAAGGTGTTAGACTCTCCTTTCTTGGAGATTTTAAGCAGAGGTCGGATGGCCGTCTGTCAGGGATGCTTTAGCGGAGATTCCTGCATTGCAGGGGGTGAGACAAGAAGACCCTGGGGGTCCCTTCCATCTCTACAATTCTGTGATTGCTGTATCCCTTGAGCCCCCTCCCCCCCCAAAAAAAATAAACTCACCTCCCGTTTGTAATAATCCGTGTTCTTTTCCTGGAAAGGGAAGAGAAAGAGGTGAGCAAATCTCAGGGGCCGCCTTTGCCTCGCTGCCCCCCTCATCTTCTCAGAGAGGGTCAGACTCCTGGGTTGCTGCTCCCCCCCCCCCCGGCTTTTCCCTCCCCTGCCCCCCAACTCCCTTTAACCAGAGATGCCCAGAGTTGAAGCAAGAGGCCAAAGCACCAGGCTCAGACCTCTCCCGATGGGGGCCCCTCTCCTCCCACCCACTCAAAAGGAAGCATGGGGCTAAGGGACCCTTCCCACCCACCAGCAAGCCAAGCCGCCCCCCCATCCCAGCGGCAAACAGCGAGTTAGTTACATGGCCGTGTTAGTGACTTACGTGGACGGACAGACGGACAAAGCAGCAGACAGAAGAGAAGAAAACACACCCCAGTGGTCAGGAGGGAGGGGGAGCACAGGCAGACAGAGCAATGCGAGACAGAGAGACGGACGCAGCCCTGACCCCCCCTCCCATCACAGGTACGAGGGGGGCAGTCCGTACACAAAGGGGGAGGCCCTTCCCTCAGTCATCATTGTTCACCCCCTTCGCAGCCCTTCTTGGTGGGGATGCAAGGAGGGCCTTCTCGGTGGTGGCTCCTGCCAGGCAACTTTGGAACTCTCTGCCTAGGGAAGCCCAGCTGGCTCCCTCCTCACTGTCCTCCTTGCTCCCTCAGGCTTGGGGGAACTGTCTGCTTTTGAGGAAGAGGCTGGTGCTGGCTGCTGTTATTGCCATTATTTGCAGGGTTCCCATAGAATTTATTATGTGTACCGTATCGGCCCAAATATATATATATAGTGTTTAATTTTTTTATTTTTTAACAACAACCAAAACACAAACAGTGAAACCCCCCAATGTTGGTACACTGGGTATACATAATCAATAATAACATATTCAAATCAACGATATGTACAATTTTATATACGTTAACACTCCTCCATCCACAAGGTTTATCTAACTTTTAACATTTTAATTGCCCCAAATTGCTCAAACCTACCCAAATAATCTTCTCAAACCAATCCTCCTCTTTCACACTGACCTTAAACCCTTTCATTCTGTGTATCTTCACCGTTAGATATTCTAAAATTACGATATTATTCAGTTTTTTCCTCCACTGGTTCACCCCTAACTCTTGTGCATTTTTCCAATTACTCGCTATAACCTTTCTGGCTGCAGTTACCATCAATTTCACCCATTTACATTCTGCACTTTTTTTTCCAAATTCCGACCACGCAAAGTTAACAGTGCGGCTTAAATTCATGGCCGTACAAAAACTGCCTTTTTTTGTGAGATCGCTGCTGAGACAGACAAACGTTTGAGCGCCTGTGGAATTTTAAGGGAGCGGCATTTTTCTTCCCCCCCCCCTTGAATTTTAGAGGTGTGGCTTATATCCAGGTGTGACTTATATTCGAGCCGTAGAGTATACTGTTTTACTTCTATCAATGTTTAATTGTTTTTTAACAATTCCTGCCCACCCCCTGCCCCCCCCGGCCAGGTTTATAGCAGTTCTTATTTATATCTGTGAACCGCCTTGAGTCCCATTAGGGGAAAAGGTGAAGTATGAATAATTATATTAATATTATAATCTGCAACGCCCGGGGGGGGGGGCTGCCGAGGGGGCCAAAGGAGCCAGGGCGGCAGGCACCTTCCAGAACGAGAAAAGTCAACACAGAGCTGTGTCCTCACCAAAGGGGAACCCGCAGTGGGGCCAGGCACAGGTGGGGGTTTCCAGCCCCACCCTGGGCTGGCCAACTCACCCACTGCAACGGAGGAGCAGGGCACAGAGAGAGCCCTTTGCCAGGAAGCCAAGGCAGGCATCGCTCTACCACCAGGTGAAAGCAGGTGGTAAGGCTAGCACAGAGGGTGCCCCCCACTGTGGGTGAACAAGAGGCAGGTGCTGGGGGCATCGCTGGGAGCCAGCAAGCCATGCCAGAGGCTCTGATGCAGCTGCAGCAGCGGCCCAGGGAGGTCTGGGGCACAGAGCCCAGGGCAAGGGTGGCCCAGCAGTGTGGCCATCTCTCACCACTGCCCCCCAGATCTGCCACTCACCAGCTGGACTCGGGTGCTCTGGCTGTTCCTCCTCTCCGGCCCTTCCTCCATCACGTTCAGGCTGCCAGGCTGCAAGCAAGAGAGGCTGGATTTCACCCTTCCCTCCCAGAGCGGGATGCCCACCCTGCGCCCGGGCAAGCGGGGCTCCAAGTTCCCACTCTGCCGCCAACCTGGAGGCAGCTTGGGGTGCAGGATAAACCCTTGGCCTGCCTCCCGGGGTGAGAGGGGTCAAGGAGGGGCCTCGGGGGCCTCCTCTGCTCTGGACCCAGCTGCCCGTGGGCAAGGGAGGCCAGCGCAGGAGGAGGAGGAGGAGCTCACTGCCCAGGAGATGCCCATGCCATCCCCTCTGCAATGCCACTCTGGCTGGAAGAACAGGGCAGTGGGAGGCGGCAGCGGAGATGGCTGGGAAAGGGAGCCAATAAGCTCGTGTGATACCTATTAGCAGTAACAGCCATATAGGTCAGGGACCCCTGGATGGTTAGGTCGCGTCAAAGGAGACTATGGGGTGCGTTGCTCATCTCACTTTCAGGCCGAGGGAGCCGGCGTTTGTCCACAGACAGCTTTCCGGGTCATGTGGCCACCAGGACTAAACCGCTTCTGGCGCAATGGGACACCGTGACGGAATCCAGAGCGCACGGAAACACCATTTACCTTCCCGCCGCAACGGTACCTATTTATCTACTTGCACTGGTGTGTTTTCAAACTGCTAGGTGGGCAGGAGCTGGGACAGAGCAATGGGAACTCACCCGGTCATGGGGATTTGAACTGCCAACCAGCAAGCCCAAGAGGCTCAGTGGTTTAGACCACTGTGCCACCTGCATCCCAAAAAGCCATACAAAGCCTCCCTGTTCATGGGCAGTCTGCCCCTAAACCCCAGTTGCTAGGGGTCACGCTGTTCAGCTCATGCCCCACTTGTGCAGGGCGGTCTTTAGCAGATGCGGCACCAGGGTGCAAATATCTGCCCAGCGCCCCCAAATTACCATGGATAGTGTTGGGGGGGCCGTAGCTGCGCACTGCCAGCCATTGGGGGGGGGCAGAACTCTCCCCCATGCCACTGCAGGAGAGCAATCCCTGCAGAGGCTTGGGAGGCAAGCTGCACGCCCGCCCACCGGGCATATGGTTGGCAGGGCGCAGCTGGCGGGCATGCAGGGGAAGGGGAGGCCGCCAGCAGAGCCACGCAGCTCCCCCACTTGCTGGGGTGCCCCTGAGAGGGTGGCAGCCTGGCGCGATGCACCCCTAAGCCCTATGGGAAAGACGGCTCTGCACTTGTGGCCTTCTTGGGAGGCATCTGCCAGGCCTAGAAGGGCCTTTGGTGCAGTCCGGCTACAGGCCTCTTCTGGTGTCCTTCTGAGAGCTGGACTGGTAGTGGAGGGATGCGAGTTCAAATCCTGGCTCAGCCATGAAGCTGGGGCTGGTGGGCGTGGCTGGCTGACAGCAGCACACAGCCCCTGCCCCCCATGTGCCCCTGCAGGTAAGGAGAACAGTGGGGCTGGCAGCCCCCTGCAAGGACAGCAGCCTCTCCCAGGCTAGGCTGCCTCCCCTTCCCCGCCTCACCGGGGGCCTGTTGACCAGCCAGTAGGCCTGTTCCTGGCACTCGATGACGATCCGGTCGCCTTTCCGCCGCTGCTTGGCTGCCCTGGGGGGTCAAGAGGAAGGAGGGACAGCGCTTCAGGCCCTCTGGCTTCCCAGCCCCACACCCCACGTGGCTGCCCCCTCCTCCTGCCCCCCACAAACTCACCGGAGCTGCTCTCTGGCCTGCATAACGACAAAGTCCCAGGTGTGGTTGATCCTTTTGTGCAGCTGGTTGTAATCTTCCTGCAGAGGATACCGTCATTCCAGAAGAGGGGAGCCAGGAAGCCTGAAGAGGGGGCTGCACTCCCCCCGCCCCCCGCCCCCTCCCACCACGCCCCCTCCCCTTACCTTCTCATGCTCAATGAGCTCTCCCTGCTTGCGGATGTTCTTCTTGGCCAGGTAGATGGCTGGAAAAGGGAGGCTCTGTCATTGGCCAGGGAACCTAGTGGGGGGTCCCCCCACTGCCGGGGTCAAGCTGCCCAGAGGTCTCCTGGGACTCCCTGGGCTCTTGGGGGGGGGTCCAGAGAAGTGGCTCTCACCATAATCCAGGTCTGTCGCCGGCCACTTGGTGCTCATCCAGAAATAGGGGGTCTGTGGAGCGCAGAGAGAGAGGCCGGATTAACTATGAACCGAAACCAGCACCTGCCAAGGGCATAAACGAAAGAGGGCACCGCAGACATCTCCCGCTGCCGGATTTACCATGGACTTTGCAGTTAGAAAAAGTATGGGATTCCCTCCCCCCCCCCCAAAAAAAAAATGTAAATAAAGTATATAAAAATAAATATTATTCTCCATCTGACTGTAGGTTTTGTTTCATTTCGAAAAACAAAAATCTATTCTGCAGTTTATTATAGTTTATATTTTGAATTGGATATCTACGGGGGCACCCAAATTTCCAAGCGCTTAGGGCCTCTAGAGATCTTAACCCGGCCCTGCCCGATTGGGGGGAGCGGGGCAAGAGCCAGCCAGCCCCTTTGGCCCCCAGAGGCAGCGCTGCTCCAGCCCCAGCTGCGCTTCAAGGCCCTCCTGGCAGGGGCTGCCCGACGCAGGCGGCGACTCTGCGCCCCCAGGCTTCCCGGAGCCTGAGAGAAGGACCGCCCTCCTTCTCCTCCCGCCCCAGAGATGCTGGCCGACCCACCTGGAAGCGGTAGGGCGTCTCGTCGACGCGCAGGGCGAGGCTGCGGGGCTCCTTCAGCGGGTAGATGTAGCCGTGCTTCACGATCAGCTTGCCCAGGTGCAGGGACTCTGCGGGAAGGACGAGGGTCGTGAGCAGCCCCCTGCCCGCCCAGCCGCCCCCTGCCCGCCCCCCGGCACATCAGCCCGCCCGCAGCCGCGCCCTCGAGCAGCTCCGCGGGGCGAGGCAGAGGCTTTGCGCAGCGGCGACTCACCCTCTTCCGAGAGGCCGTATTTCTGGAGGAGCCACTCCACGATGTCGTATCCTGCGGGGAGAGCGAGCCCCCCGGTCAGCAGGGAGCCCGCCGCCGCCCGCCCCCGCCGGCCCCGTCATTGCTGGGGCGCCCCAGCGGCGGGGCTCCGACCGGCCCTCCCGTCTCCATCCCTCCATCCAGAGGCAGCTTTGCGCAGTCGCCGAGATCCCCGCGGGAGGCGCCGCGGCCGGGAAGGCGAAGCGGCGCCGGAGGGGCGGCGGGGCGCGCTGCGGGGCGCCCCCTCGGGGGAGACTCACTCACCGGTCATGGCGTGCGGGATGACCGTCAGCAGGAGGCGTTGACTGCGCAGCTTGATGCCCATGTCCGGGTCCTGCATGCCCAGCACCACGCGCTCCATCTGCGGGGCGGCAGCCGCTCAGACCCAGACCCCCCGGCTCCCGGAGGGGCAGCGGGGGACCCGGGGCTCCCCACCCCCACCCCGCCACCTCCGGGGCTGGCGGAGACCCAAGGCAGCCTCCGACGCCGCCCCCGCCCGCCCCCACCCACCTTGGCCAAGCAGGGCAGCTGCAGGCGCGGGCTGCCCCCCGGGCGGAGGGCGCTGATGGTCATGGCGGCGGCGGCCCCGGAGCGGCCGGGCTGCTGCAGGCGGGCGGCGGCGGCGGCGCCAAGTGGCCGCTTCTGCGGCGGGGCACCGGCGTCGGGCCGGAGGCCGGGCGGCTCTCGGCTGCCCCCTGCTGGCCTGCCCCGCCAGCCTTCCACCTGGCGCCCGGTGCCTCTGCGCGCGTGCAGAGCGCGGCAGCGGGTTGCGGCCAACCCGGGGAAGCGCCCGGTCCGGCTCCTTCAGCTCTGCGCACCGGGGCTGCTGCAGGCGAGAAGCAGCAGCTCGGCGGGCGAGTCCCTTCCCTCCTCTTGGCCCAGGCGGCTGCTCCTTCGGCCGGACCGCTGAGTGGGCCAGAAGGTGCGGGCAAGAGCAGAGGGGGTCCCGCCTTGGGTCGCCGTCGCCATCCTTCCCGGCCCCTCATTTGCACTTCGGGCCCGCTTTTGCAGAAAGCTCCTTCCAAGCGCCTTCTGTTCGAAGGAGCCTCCGCTCCCTCTTCCACCTCGCCCTGCGGAACCGGCCCCTGACGCAGCAATCAGGCCCGAGACAGGCGGCTGGCTTCGGCTCTTTATTGGGAGGGATCAAGACTGGGGCTGGGGTCCGCGCGGCTAGCGCAGGGGGCGCCGTCGGGGCCGCGCAGAGCGGCGCGGGGCCGTCTTCAGCGGGCTGCTCCGCGCGGATTTGCGCGAGAAGCCGCGGAGCGGGTAGGACGTGGAGGCGCCCAGGCCGGGGTCTCCCGCGGCGGCGTCTGCCGTTGGCCCTTCCCTCGACGGCCGGTATCTGCAGCCGGGCGACTTGCACAGGCAAGCCCAGCGGCGGCCCTTCGCCTCCCAGAAGCGCTCGCCGTAGTCGAACCTGCGAGGGGCAGAAACGCCGCCGAGTGAAGACGGGGCGCCCGCAAACTGGGCCCCTCCCGACGCCCCCATTCCAGCAGGAGGTCAGAGGACGCTCCGGGACCGGCTCTCGCCACCCCAGCTGCTGCAGCCAAAGTGCTGCTCTGTTCAAGGGCGGGGGATAGCAGGAGGGGAGCAGGCAGAGAGCCACGGCTCCTGCGGTTGCCGGGCGCCCATTCGGGAGTGGCTGAAGCCCCCGGGAGGCCACCAGCAGGTGGCGCCAGAGCCGATGACGGGCAAGCAGCGCCTCCTCCCGGCTGAGTCTTGCAAGGGCAAACCTGAGACTGAAGTCCGAGAAGCCCTCCCGCCTCCTGGCTGGTTGCAAGTCCAGGGGGCAGGCATGGAGGTGGGGCCCCTTCACCCCACGGCAGCCCCCTTTTCTCCGGCAGCACCACCTACGCCAGCTCTTCGCCCGCCTGGATGGCCCGGGCGCTGAAGAAGGCGATGCCGGGGATCTCGTGCCCCACGACCACCGGCAGAGCCACCAGGTTGGGCTGGCACGAATGGTTCAGGAAGCGGCCCACGCTGCCGTAGAAGCGCCCGTCCAGGCAGCACTCGGGGCCCGCCTGCGGGGAGAGGGGGCAACGCTGAGCTCCAGTGCCCAACCCCCCGAGAAGGGGCACAAAACCCTCCCCCGCCCCCCAAGTGGAGGCAGAGATGTCACCTGCGTGTCCACCACAAAGGAATAGGCGGCGTCCTCTCGCTGGGCAGCCTCGGCGCTGGAAATCAGCTCGCCAAAGTACCTGGCGGGGAGGGAAGGGCCATGAGGGGGGGTTTGGGGAGGGGGAATTGCCTGGACTCGGCCCCTCTCTTCTCCCCCCCTCCCCGGGACTTACTGGCAAAGGAAGGCTCCTCGGGGCACCTCCTGCATCGTGCGCACTGCCCATCCCTTGCCTGGCGCCCGGTACAGCTGCAGCTGCGTCCTGCGGATGAGAGGGTGCTGGGGCCCACCTCGGGCAGCGGAAAGCGGGACCCCCACCGGGCACCAGGGGGGCGAGGGGGGTTATGGGGCGAGAAGAGAAGAGAAGCAGGCAAGCAAGGGTCCCAAGGGCGGGGGGGGGGCAAGCGAGGTTGTTGTTTTAAGGCGGAGACTTGGGTGGGCTGGCACGGAGGGAGAGCAAGGTGGAGAGGGGGGTGGGCTTCGATTCGCCCCTTTGCTTGTCGCAGGGCTGCGGCAAGTATTTCTGCCCCAATGAAAGTGGCAGCGTTTGAACGCGCAAAGCGCCGTCTCCTTAATGGAAAAGAACAAAGGGTCCCCTCACGGAAGCAGGAATTTGGAAAGGGGCCGCTCACACAATCACAGAATGGCAAGGTTGGGAGGGACACCAGGGCTCATCTAGTCCAACCCTCTGCCATGCGGGAGTCCAAACCAGCGCCCCCCTGATGGCCGGCCATCCAAGCTCTTCTTAAGAACGTCCTCGGAAGGAGAGGCCGTTGACACCAGCGTGTGCCATTTGGCCAGGGGGCAAAGGAAGAGGGTGCCAAGGCATCTGACCCAGGCTGGTGGGTGCTACTGCCCTGTGGCAGAAATTAGCCAGGCACCAGACACATTTTGCGACGGGCGCGGGTGCCAGTTGTGACCACATGGAGATCTCCAGGCACCAGGTTGGTGATGCTGACCTGCCCACCTGGCTGGCCCCTCCAACTTTCTTAAGCAATTCAGCAGAAGAGCTTATTCAGGCATAGGCAAACCATATATTAAGTCGGTAAACTGAGCCCCTGGCCCAGGGAAGGGGGGCTCACCTGAGTCCCCTCTGCGCCACCCGGTTGGGGCAGGTGCTGGCGCAGGAGCAGAGCATGTGGCACTCGTAGATGGGGCCCGCCTCGGCTGCGCTGCCGGCCGCGTCTGGCGCCAGCCGGCCATCCTGGACCACAAGAGGAGAGAAACGGCCGGCTGGCCCTCAGTGGCTCCGGCTGAGCTCCCCGTCTGACCCAGGAAGGGCGGGAGCGGCTCTCACCGGAGTGTACCAGGAGCGCAGGCCGCGCTCGACACACGGGCAGCTGGGCGCAGAGCAGGAACTGGCGCACTCGCAGTGCTGAAAGAAGGCAAGGCGGTCAGGCCCCGGGGAGGGCGATTGGGGGGTCACGCTCAGCCCCCTACAAGGCCCCCAGAGGGCACTCTGCAGCCCCAGCCTGGCAGACGCCCATTTAGGTACTTATTCTTTATTTTTATTACTATTTTGCTTCGGCAGGGACCCGCCAGATCCTCCCTCTCAAGCCACCTGGGTTGGGTATCCTCAAGGCTCCCGGTGCTGGAAACAACGTCAGCAGGAGCAGCATCACTTCTCTGCACCATTCGACAACCTGGCGCCCTCCAGGGGGTTCTGAGGACAGACCCTGTCAGCCTCCGTCCAAAACATGCTATTTGTTGGGTTTGGGAGGGCGCCAGGTTGGCAGAGGGTGCCTTCAAACCGCACAAGGAGGCCTGAACGGTCAAAACGCAGCCCTGCGAAATGTCTCTGGTTTGGAGGGCTGCTCAGAAGATGCCCCAGAGTTTGGGGCGTCTGGATGGATGCTGGGGCTTCCCTGCCCCCCAGCAACTTCAGCCCCTCCAGTTAACCCTGGGGCACGGAGGAGCAGCGGGTGGACAAGGCCCCTCACCTGACTTCTGCCCCAGCCCGTCGCGGGGAGCACCGCCGAGTCCGACACCAAGTTCTGCGTGACATAGAGGAAGGCTCCGGGCGCCGGTTCCTCGTCCACCCCGTTGACGCAAGGGATGGGGACTTGCTCAAAGCCCCGGGAGATGTCTCTGGGGGCGACAGGAGCGGCCGTTGAGCCCCAGCTGCAGCCCGGTCGGAGGGAGGGGGTCCCGCCTTAGCCCAGCCGCCCCGGGGGGCCGCTCACCTGCAGAGGAGCCTCTCCCTCGGGTGGGGGGGCCGCGCAGAGGCCGCCTCCAGGGCCCGCCAGGAAGGGGAGCTGGGCTTGCAGCACTGCAGAGCCACTCGGCCGGCTCTGTTCTTCAGGGAGACTTTGGCGCCGTGGGCAAGAAGCAGGCTGTGGGACGCAAAGAGGGGCAGCTGAGCACCCTCGGGGGGGAGCCCCCAAGTCCTCCAGTCAGAGGCTGGAGCACCAAGGAAGGACCAAGAAGGGCTGTGGCAGCCCCACCTACCCAGACAGGAGCCCCGGGGAGAACCTCTGGGGGTTGTGTTTCTTTACTCTCCATCCACACAACGCCCCCCCCCCCCCCAGTGGAAGCCTCCTGCTGCCTTCTCCTCTAGCCAAGCTTCCCCCAGACCTCCTTCCTCTCCCATGGCAACTCCTGACTCCCTGGGGGTCGGCTAGGTTGACCCCGCATCCTTCCCACCTGGCTCAGAGTGGCTGGGAGTTTGCCTCCGTGCTCCTCCGCTGCTCTGGGTTGGGATGAGAATAGATGCTGGGAGAGGATATACAGTATTGGCCTGAATATAAGCTGCGCTTTCTTTTTGCCAAATTCCGACCGTGAAAAGTTAAAAGTGCGGCTTAAATTCGCGAGCTTACAAAGATTGACTTTTACGACATCGCTGCTGAAACAGACATGCGGTCAAAATGTTCTCTTGCCGATTTGCAAGCTTGAGACTGTTGTGCAATCAATTCTAATGTCATTCATAGCTTTCCCCGAATTTTACAGTGCAATGTTGGTTTTTCATTTGCATTTACGGTGCCATGAACAGGTGTTTAACCCACCTGCGGGTCCTCTCTAGTACCCACAGGATTTTCTTCTACGTTTGCCATTTACGGGTGTGAGTGCCTGCGGAATTTTAAGGGAGCGGCTTATATTCCGGTGTTGTCTCCCCCCCCCCTTTGAATTTTAGATGTGCTGCTTATATTCGGGCCAATACGGTATTTGCTAAATATTATCCTTCCTTCCTGAGGTTTGTGAGTTCAGCAGGGTGTCATTCCTTTGGGGCTTAAAAGGGAAGCTTAGATAGGCTGGTTTGAGCCTTTTTGATGGAGGAATCCAGGATGCTTTAAGGCGGAGCGTCAGACTCAGCAGATACTCTCACAGTTCTGGCTAGGTGGAAAGTGACGAAAAAGAGAGGAAGAGCCCAGGCAGGTTGGAGGAGATACACTGGGCCCCCTTGCTCTCGGGACACAGCGGGAGCATCTCTCACTGCAGAGTCCTCTCTAGCGGACTAGAGCTTCAGCTCCTCTCCTGTGCCAGCCAGCAAAGAGTGAGCGTCTGGTCTGCACAGCTCTGGTCACACGCAGGGGGAGGATGCTCCAGACAGGTGTGACAGGAAGTCCTCCTGGCACTGGAGTAACACCCCCTTGTGTGTCCACTCTGGTCAAACAGGAAATGTTGTATTTGACTGCTACATTCCACAGCCCAGTGGCCCTAGCCAGGCCCAGAGCTTGACCTCTCCCTTGACCTGTCTGGAGCATCCTCCCCCTGTGTGTGACCAGGTAGGTGTGTGTGACCCTGGGAGACCCCATAAAAGAGCTGGTCATGCAGCCATCTTTCTCTTGATCATTCTCTTGATGCTGCTCTCTTGATATCTTTTGCTGTCTGCTGGCTCTCAGCCAGCAGCGCATGGGCTCCATCCCCATATAGGATAAACTCACACTCTCTTCTGTAACTACAAGCTAAAGACTGCCTTCAGGATCATACCGTGAACTGAATGTAAGTAAACTTCTTCTTACTTTTAAGAGAAGACTGTTGTGCCTTTATTCTTTTTAAGAGGGAATTAAAGAGGAATTTAGCAGGAACAAACCCAATCTGGACAAGCCAGACTGGACTGCTTAACTCAAGAGATTCAAATGAATCTACAAACTTCCTGCAATATTCAGGGGAATGTACTAGCATGAGTGAGGAAGGATACTATTTAATCTATATATCCTCTCCTACTGTCCACATCATTCCCACATGGGCAGGGGAGACCCTCACTCACAGGAGACACTCGTAGCGCCTCTCCTGGGCCGCCAGGTGCAGGGGGGAGTCGCCTTGGCCATTCAGCGCATCCACATCGGAGCCGGCGTCCAGCAGCATTCTGGCGATGGAGGGGCTGCCCACATACACCGCCCAGTGCAGACAGAGGTTCCCTTCCTAAGGAGGGAAGGGGGGTGGGCAGCAGAGAGAATGGGGTGAGCTGAGCTGGGGGGGCCCTCAGCCAAGCACCTCCCAGGCCACCCTCGAGGGCTTGTGTGACTCTGCAAGGCTTGCTGCCTTTCTCCAAAGGGGAGCAGTCTGTGGACCCCAGGGCCCCCACGACCTGCTGCCCCCAGGATCCTTGGGACCGAGGCAGGAGGACCTGCGCCTGGCACAAGTGAGCAGCAGCCTTCCCTGGCAGCCTCCCTGCCTGCCTCTGGTTGCAACACACAGTCACACACAGCCTCTCCTTGGTCAGCCCCCCAAGGTGCCTCCAGCTTCCTTGCTGGCTGGCAGAGCCCACCCCCTCCAGTGCCCAGGGGCAGAGCAAGCCGATCAGGCGACTGGGGTGGCGCACCTGCCATGTACCCAGGAGCGGGGCCAGCTGCGGCAGTAATAATAATAATAATACATTTTATTTATATCCCGCCCTCCCCAGCCGAAGCCAGGCTCAGGGCGGCTAACAGCAATCAAACAATCCAACACTCGGCGGGGCCTCCAAGGAGTCTGCCTGCCTCCTCCCACTTAGCCGCCCCACAGCTGAGGGACAGGCAGTGGGCAGCCCATTTGGGGCATCACGGAACCTGCAGGCCCCACGGTGAGTGCTGCCCGGCCTTTTGTCACCCCCCTCAGTGGTGACACCCGGGGCGGCCCACCCCCACCACCCACCCCTTCCTCCACCCCTGCCAGTGCCGTGGCATTGCGTGGCAGTATGCCAGCAGGGAACGTGTGCCTGTGAGAGCCGCTTGTCCACACTGGCAGCCCAGCCCACTTTGGAGATTCCCGCTCAGCTCTGGCCTCTTCCTACCAAGCGAGGCAGATCTACTAAGGAAGGAACGAAGCTTCAGCTTCAGGGGCCCTAATTCCAGAGGGACCCCAGAAGCCACTTTAGTCCACATGCCTTAATTTGGGGGACCCCATTTGAGCCACATGATGGAGGCCAATTGCTTTGACTCAAACTGATTAATTTTTTGTTGTGTATATATCAACCAACACAAAGTTTGATAGTAAGTAGCACAGTTCCCAGGAAAGAAGAATGGCAGGCAAAATTAATGGACTGTGCAGAATTAGATAAAATGACAGGAAGGATTCAAAACCTGCGGGACCAGAGATTTACAGCAGATTGGAAGAAATATACGATTTATTTGAAGAGCAACTATAATCAACAAATTACACTAGCAGGTCTACAAGACGTTTTGTAAGGAGAAATGTATGAAGCATTGCAAATTAGAGAAAGAATAGTGATGTTAGTTATGAGTTAAAAGTAATTGTGGAAGTGAGAAATGTATATTTAGTGATTAGGTTGGAAAATTTTCAGATGAGATTGATGGAAGTCCCCCCCCCCCCCAAAAAATGTATAAGATGTTCAAAATACGTTTCATTATTGTTGAAAATAACAAGTTGAAAATTAATTAAAAATTATATATATAAAAAATAGAGTACCAGTAAGTAGCACAGATGTTGTAAGGAAGGAAGGGGGAAGTTGGCCGCTCTGCTGTGGCTCAGGGAACTCCCCCCACCTTCTCACAGACCTCCTTCTGGTTCCAAAGGGGCCTCCATAACAGTTTAAGCTTCAGGGCCCCCCAAATTGTAGGTCCATCCCTGCTCCCAACTGGTCTTCTGTCTGGGTGGGCAATAGGGAGTGAATACCCCCACCCCAATTCATTCCTCCCCCCCCCAGGGGTCCAGCCTCACGTGATCCCGCACGGCTGGGTCTGCTCCGTGGGCCAGCAGGAGCTCCACCAGGCTCTCGTGTCTGTACTCCGTGGCCCAGAAAAGGGGCGTCCGGCCACTGGCGTCCTGGAGAGCGAGGGGAAGCCAAGAGAGCGCCATGGGGGTGGGCCTGGTGCAGGCAAGGGGCCTTGGAGAGGGGCAAGGAGTCATTTCCCCCCCCATCACAGGCACATCCCAGCCCTCCCACCAAGGGAAGGGGGTCCACCACAGCCTGTGGGGAAGGGGGCCCTCCAAGCCATCCTCAGCCTACCTGGCTGTTGAGGGCCTCTGGGTCCTGGGCAAGGAGCTGGCGGGCCGCGTCGCAGTGGCCCTTCCTGGCCTCCATGTGCAAAAGGGGGTCTGCGGCCACCGCCTCATCCTCCTCATCCACCTGCAGGCAGGATGCAATTGGCCTCCAAGCAGCCTCTGCCCCCTGCCCTGGCCCTCCCCACAAAGGGGTCGTCCTGGCTGAGAGTGGCCCAGCCCAAGGGAGTCTGCGGGACCCCCTTCTCCTCCTTCTCACAGAGGGTCAAGGCCAGAGACCTGGAGAATCTGCTTTGCTGGGCAATGGAGCAGGTGGCCAAGGGTCAGGGAGATGGAGGCTCCCCTCTTGCCCAGCAATGTGGGGAAGGAGGGAGGGAGGGAGGGAAGAAGCCAGTCCCCCCCCCCCATCAGGGACGTCAGCAAGCACCCCAAGGGGGTCTCTGCCCAGAAGCATTCCTTACCTGTCTTTCAGAGGGGGCTTCGCCAGGCCCCAAACCTCTACTCTCTGTGGGGAAAGGGTTAATACAACATGCAGTTAGCTTGATGCAAGGTTGAATAAAATTGGGGGGGGGGGGGATAAGCCCCATCCCATATAATCCATCACAAGAAGCAGTGCATGTGCACTATTTGAATGGCAATGAACTTTGGGGAGGGGTCTGGCCCCCTCAAATACTTTATTGGGGAGGCCAAAGGGACCTCAGCCAATAGGAGCTGGCTCCTGCGTTGGGGGGTGAGCACTTGAGAAACACACACTTCTTGGAGGCCACTCACTATGCTCCTCAGTTTCCTTTGCTCCCCCCGCCCAGAGAATAAGCCCCTCACTCTGTGCCAAGATTCCCATTTCCAACCCCTCCCCACCAAGCCTGCCTCACCGCTGAGCCCCATGGCAGTGCCACTCTGTGTGGGCAGCAGCCGTTGGGGTGGAATTCAAACAATGCCCAGAGCAGGGCGGGCATTCCATGGAATGGCGCTGCGTCCGGCCAGGACCAAGTGAGGAAGAGCGAGGGGGAGCTGGGCAGGACCCCACACAAGACCCCCATGTGTGGCCGCTGCGCCTGCCTGGGTCTGGCCAGCACCCCCTGGGAAGCCCCCCTCGGGGTCGCTGAGCACAGCTGCAGCCCAGGAGGTCTGGCCAAGGAGAGGCCTTCTCTAGATGGGCTGCTATTTCTTATTATTGTTGTATTATTATCCCCCCCCCTCACTCTAAAGTCCCAGGGATGGGGGGGGCATGTTAATAATGTTGTGATTGGGGTCAGTCTGCAGGGTGCCTGGAGCCCCTTCTAACCCTTGGAGTCCGGAGTCCAGGAAGGGTTAATAGCTGATGGGAGAAGCCATGGCTAACTGGGCAGTTGCAAGTCAATGGCCAGCCATTTCAGCACCTCCATCAGCATCTCTCTGCCCAGCCAATGGGTCAAAATAAATAAATAAACATTGTTCAGTAGCACCTTAGAGACCAACTCAATAGGTGTTGGCCAAGGGACTAGGGCTGCCAGATTTCAAAATGCCAAAATCCTGAAACAAAAGTTGTTCAGCTTTTCTTTTCTTTTTGCCCAAAGTTGTTGATGTTTTTGGAGGAAATCATGGCTTGCCACACACCTGGATTTTCCTGGACATTTTGCTGAATGCTGCTTCCCACTGCAGTATTCTGGGTATGTCTGGGAAATTCACACCAAGGACCATCAGCGCCCGAAATTAAGGAGCTGGACTGCCAAGGCAGTGACTAACTGCGGGTGCCTCGCCTGGCTGGGATGTGGAAGGGCAATGGCCAGCCTGGTTGGGTGAGAGCTGAGCTGAGCGGAGGCTGCAGGCTGAGAAGCCAGAGAGACAGCGCCATGCTTGATTGATGGGCGATTCCACGGCTGTCACAGTGAGAGAAGAAAGGCCTTTTGGGGTGTTGATGCTGCGAGATGCTCCATCTTTGGCTCAGGCTGTAGATGTGTAAATAAACCATAGATCCTAAAAACGCCACAGTCTCTGCTGTCCCTCATTCCAAGGGACCCCAGTCCTGGAACCCCTGCAATCCCGCCCTGCTTGGAGATTGGGTGGCAGGCAGGCAGTGCTTTTCTACCAGTGCTGTGTCCCCTTGAATACCCCCAGGAAAAAGCACTGATGCCGTCAAAGTCGGCCAATTGGCTCACATCAAAGCAAGTGAGTATAAATGTGTTCATTGCTACTATTAATTGTGGGGTTATCTTGACTTCCAAGATTGTGTTTGCAGAGCTTCCAGAGCTGTTTGCCTTGGGTTCAGCACCCCGTCCCCAGCAGCTCTTATCAGGCAGCCAGTGGGGAAGGGCCACGTGGGGCAAACTCTGGCTCCACGTCACGGAAAGGCTTGCCCCGGGAGCTTTATCTGCCCCTTCCCCGCCTGGCATCTCCTGGCTCCGGCACTCTGCCTCTCTCTCTCCTCCAGGCCGCCATGGGCTGCTTCCCGAGACTCCTGCTGGCACTGGGGCTGGCAGTGGCCTTAGTGCAGCGTTTGGGGGCCCAGGAGAGCAGGAAGCAGGCAGAGGAAGAGGAGGAAGAGGAGGACCAGGGGGTCTTGGTGCTCAACCAGAGCAACTTTGCCCAAGCCCTGCAGAAGCACAAGCTGCTCCTGGTGGAGTTCTGTGAGTAGCAGCTAGTGCAGGGGGGAGAGCTTGAACGGGGCACCCCCAGGGACTCCCCTGGCCTGCAACCCCAAGGGAAAAGCAGCAGGCGCTGGGAGGGGGCAGGTGGGGCAAACTGGAGCGCCCCATTCAGGCTGCTTGGTTGCTTAGGGGAGGGGGCACAGCGGACCCTGTTGAGAGAAATCCCCTCCAGAAAGGATACCCTCTCAACTAGGATCAGGGCCTTTTCAGCGCTGGCCCCGACTTGGTTGAACGCTCTGTCCCAAGAGACCAGGACCCTGAGGGATCTGACATCTTTCCGCAGGGTCTGCAAGATGGAGCTGTTCCGCCTGGCCTTCGGGCTTAGACTCACTCTGACCCCTTATATGGGATTTGGTATATAAATTTTCCCTTGGCTTTTTTGCTGGCCCATGGAGGACCATCTGGTCTTGATTTGTGGGCTACTACTAAAATGAGGCTGTATTTTAAGCCGTATTTTAATTAACTTTTTTTTCTCTATTATGTTTTGTTGTAATTTACATTTGGTGTTAGCCATCCTGAGCCTGGCCCTGGCCGGGGAGGGCAGGGTATAAATAAAAAATTATTGTTATATTATATTATTATTATTACCCTTCTTGTAGCTCCCGCCTCACCTTCCAGCCCCCCAGCCCACCCCAGCTGTGTCCTCCTGCGGCACCACAGAGCTGCCCTTGTTGGAGCAAACCTGTTCTATGCTCTGGAAGGCGAGAGGAGAGGAGATTAAGCAAAAGTGGCTATCAGCAGCCTATGGGGAGAGCAAACTGGCATGCCAGGCCCACAGAGCCTGGCCCAGGGGACAGGAGGGGGGGTAGCCTACAGAACCACACTCTCCTGCCGTGCCTGTGGCTCCTGAGACCCACTGGTGTGCATGTACCCCCCCCATCACCACCACAATGGGGTTGCTCTGGCCCCACACGCAGAGACAGCAAATGCTTCCCAAGGCCAGTTGCTGGAAAGCGCAGGAGGGAAGAGTAGCTCTCGCACCCAGGTCTTGCTTGTGGGCTTCCCTGTGGGGCTTCTGGCTGGCCACTGTGAGAACAGGATGCTGGACCCGATCCAGCAGTCTCCTCAGACTTCCTTACACACCTCCGCACTGCCACTTGTTGCCTGTGGGGCGGACGCTTCACCCCTCCTCCTTTCCCCTCCCAGATGCCCCCTGGAGCAGTCACTGCCAGGCGCTGGCCCCGGAGTACGCCAAGGCCGCCGCCCTGCTGAAGGAGGAGGGCTCTGCGCTGCGCCTGGCCAAGGTGGACGGGGAGCAGGAGAAGGAGCTGAGCGCAGAGTTCGGAGTCAGCGGCTTCCCCGTCCTCAAGCTGTTCAGAGACGGCAACCGCACTCACCCGGCGGACTTCACAGGTCAGAAGAGGCGGTGGTTTTGCGGGGCGTTCTCAGCCGCCCTGGACCTCCCCAGTCGGAGGCAGGGTGGCTCTGAATACCCATTGGGTCCCTTTGGGGGCATCCGGCTGGCCCCTTTGAGAACAAGATGCTGGACTAGATGGGCCTGATCCAGCAGCAGCTGGGATCTCCCTTGGTTCTTATCGTGTGGCTCTTTGGGCATGAGGTGTCAAGCGAGGGAGTTCCCCTCTTCATCCAGTAGCTCACAGATATGAATTAACAAGCCATTGATAGATTTATAGTCCTTTATTACAGCATTGTTTTGCACACACAGACAACCGTCTGCAAGGAGATCAGTTGCATATTCTGAATCCGACTTCCAGCTTCCGCAGCAAGGAGTGCGCCAGCGGGAAGTTCCTCCCCCTCTCAGTCTCCTTTCTTCTCTGATACGTTCGGACCTCTGAGTCCAAGGGGAGGGGGGTCTCTCCCCCACTTTCAATTGCTGTATCTTCCAGCTGCCCCCTCCCTTCCGGATCTCTTGTCATTATCTCGTAGCTGGGTAACTCCTCCCTAATCTGTTCAGCTTCTATGTTTGTTTCTGCTTCTCTCTCTGCTTCCGGAAATGCTGGAGGTGAGAAGGGGGGCGGAATATTCCTCCTCCTCTTCCGAGAGGGACTGATCTGTCTACGACTTCATTCCCCAGTCTTCAGATCCGGACCATTCCCTGACATGAGGGCTTCACCTCAGAGGGAGCAACAAGAGCTCTTTGCTTGCAGCTCCTCGCCTAGATTTCCCGGGATTGCATTTCGCCCTCTTTGCAGTGGCATCACGTCAGGGGCTTATTCTCATCTGAGCCTCAGCCGCCATGAGCCCCTGTGAGAGGAGTGGCACCATTCGCCGCTCTCCTTTCTTAGCACAGCACCTGGTCAAGGAGCCCCACAACTCACACTTTTGCCGCCCGTTTGCCAGGCCAGCGAGACGCAGAGGGAATCGTGAAGTGGCTGAAACGGAAAGCTGGGCCCAGTGCGGTGCTGCTGGAGAATGCCAGCCAGGCGGCTGCTTTCCTGGATGCCAACGTGGTGGCGGTGGTTGGATTCTTCCCAGTGAGTGCCCCGCTTGCGCCTCTGCACTCCTGCAGCCAAGCCAAGCTGCTAATCCTGCGCTGCTGTTTCCTGGTGGTGCAGCCTGCTGCCTGTTCCCTGCAGCTGGGAAAGGGAGGAATTGTGAGGGTCGGCCTCTGGCACATTCCAGGGGACATTTGGGCCCCAACTGGCAGGCTGGGGAGCCCCCAGGGAGTTGCTGTCTTAGGGCAGCTTCCCCGCACCCAAGGCCCTGCTGGGGGAAGCAGGTCTCCCAGAATGAGACTCTCTTTCCTCTCCACAAACGGAGCGCAGGCCTCGGATATCCTTTGCTCCTGGCATCCTGTGCCCGGCTCAGCTGCCGCGCATTCCTTGCAGGACCTGCAGGATGAAGACGTCCGCCTCTTCTACGATGTGGCCAGTGATGCTCCGGACTTTGCCTTCGCACTCACCAACCGCTCGGAGCTCTTTGAGAAGTTCAACGTGACCCACCCTGGCACCGTCTCTCTCTTCCGGAAGGTGAGAGCTGGGCCAGGCGGGCACTTCCAGGAGCTTTGCAGGGTTGGTTAAAAGACCGGGGGGGGGGCATTTAGAGGGGAGGTGTTTCTTTCTGTGGCTGGTGCAGCTGCTGAGATGGAGATGGGGCCCAGACACACTCTGTCACCTCTTGCAGCCCAGGGACATAACCACTTTCTGAGTGGAATTTTTTGGAAATGTCCCTCAAGTACAGCTGAAGGCAGTATATTCAATTTTGTGAGAGTAAAAGCACGTCTATATTTTGGAATTATAAAGTTGTGGTATACAGAGGATAAAGGTAAAAAGTCAATTATATAAAATGCATTTTGGGGGTTTGGGTCAATAGTCCAATATTGGGTCTTATTCTAATTGCCCCAGCTAAAAACCTTGCAACCTTTGCTGTCACCTGCTCATCTTGACCTGTCAAGAGAAAGGACACTGGAACAGTGGTTGGGCAACCCAGAAGAATAATAGAGGGATGATAACCCAGCTACTCACACTGGGTTTTAGAAAAGCGAATAACTTGATTAGGCAGCGCTTAAAATGATATCAAGCGACAGAACAATCTGGCCACAATAAGGAAATTTTGCCCATCGTATGACTATTTTCCACCCAGTCGTCTTGACTCTCTGGCACCCTGTTTCCATAATTTTGTTTGCTTTACAGTGGTACCTCGGGTTAAGAACTTAGTTTGTTCTGGAGGTCCGTTCTTAACCTGAAACTGTTCTTAATCTGAGATACCACTTTAGCTAATGGGGCCTCCCGCTGCCGCCGCGCCACCGCCGAGTGATTTCTGTTCTCATCCTGAAGCAAAGTTCTTAACCTGAAGCACTATTTCTGGGTTAGTGGAGTCTGTAACCTGAAGCGTCTGTAACCTGAAGAGTCTGTAACCTGAGGTACCACTATATTGTTATGGCTGATGCAAAGAAAGATTCATTCATTCATTCATTCATTCATTCTCTTGCAGCACGATGAGTCCCGGGAAGACTTCCTGGTGGATGAAGAGCTGGGCCTGGACGGGGCGGAGCTGGCACAATTCATCCTGGCGCAGAGCCTGGAGCTGGTGATGGAGTATACGAGTCAGGTGAGGGGGGGCCCTGCAATTCCTCAGCCCCTTCTTCCTCCTGGCTGCCAGCCAGAGCCCAGCTCCTCCTGGCTCTTTCTTGCCAGGGTTTCTTGTCCCTTTTAGGGATTTTCCAGCATTGCAGGGGGTTGGCCCAGATGACCCGGGGTGGGGTGGGGCTTCCAACTCGTGACTTCCCCTTCTAGCAAGCAAAGCCCTGCCACAGCTCAGCACCACCAGAGGGAGAGGAGCCACTGCGTGTCAGGCTCCAGGGAATCTGATCCCTCCTACTGTGGCAGCCAAGAAGCAGATAAAAAAAAAGAGTTATTACCAAGTCTTTTATTCAATATTTACAGAGAGAGAATGCAGAAATTGTGGGAATGTTCAGGGAGGCAGGAGAGGATATATTGTTTATTAATATCCTTCCTAACTTGCGCTAGCAAGTTCTATAACCTAGCAGAGTTTTAACAGTCCTCTTTAAACGCACAGCGGGTAGCTGGTTGCAAGCGTGTTTAAGCTTCTCAATATAGATTCCTGGTAAGATCCCTTATTTCCCTCTTAAAAGAATAAACACGCCACAATCTTATTTAAGATATATAAAAGTAGTTTACTCACATCATCAGTTCACAGTTGGATCCCTGAAGGAAGACTTAGTTACAAAGTATATACATGTGAGTCTATCCCATATGGAGATAGTCTCTTTGTCCTCTGTTGGCCAGCAGAGCATCTCTAGCTAAAAGGTTGCTCCAACGAAGAGAGGAAGTCAGAGAGAGAGAGATGGCTACATGCCTTGTGCTTTTGTTACCTGCACAGATAAGATCACGCCCACCTCTAGTCACATGCCAGAGGAAGTATGTCCCAGTCAGGAGGAAACAGGAAGTTTTCGACTGGCTGGTCCAAACATCCCCTTGCATGTCCACTCTAGGAAAACAAGGAATGTTGTGCTTGACTGCTACTTATGTATCACATCCCACAGAAATGCCATCTCTCCTAGATAATGGCGTTGCTCCGAGTAAAGTCCCACCCCCTCTGTCTCTCCTATTCTACGTCATCCCTCCGCCAGTTGAGCTGCGCTTTCTGCCTCTGAGCTTTCTGCTCTACTACTCTCAATGCACGCCTGGTCCTAGGAGAAGGGGGGGTCAAGAATGCTTTGAATGATAACGTGTCAACCAGCTGCTCCGGCTCTGCTGCTTCCCCCTCCTCTTCCATTATCTCCCAGCTTTTTCCCTCTTCTGTCTCAGAGTCATGACCTTCTGCAAACCACCATTGTAATTCTATACCGCCCTCCTCTTCTTGGGAAGGTTCAGGAGAAGAAGGGGGGGGGCTGTCTCTATCATTCCTTCTCCAATGTCCAGTCCCTGATGCTGCGGGTGGGACCCCTCTGCTCAGTGGAAGGACCCCTGCTGGGTCACAGTCAGCTCTGGGCCTTTGGATCTCCCTGAGAGTCCAGTGCAGCCCCCTCGCCATTTCTGCTGCAGAGATGCGGGCTTCCTCCCTGGAAAGAGTGGGCTACTCTTCTGCTTCTGGAATTTTGGGGCACCTGTCCTCACTGTCGGAACTAGCGTGCGGCCAAGCTACTCCTCCGGTCGAGCCCTCCGGCGGCGGTGATTCACGACCTGAGCCTTTGATGAGGCTTCAGGCATGTTCCCTCATTACGCGGAGTATCCAAGCAGCAGAAGGACGAGAAATATGAGCTACATTGCTAAGAGTTTTATTTCTAACTACGCAGACAGAAAATAATATACATCCTCGCTCTGTGAAAGCAGAGAGGCAACTGGAACAAAGGAACAGGAAACCAGTAATATCAACATCCGTCTCCTGTGAGACTTCCAGCAGTCTGGAATGTCTGGGATGTAAAGAGAGTCTTGTGACTCCAAGCACTGCAGAGTGGCAAAACAGAAACCTAACATCCTCCCCCTTTCTGTGAACACCACTGGGCAGTGTGTCAAAACAGAAGCCTAACATTTACACCCCTCCACCCCTGGGGGGGGGTTCCCCGCTCTGGCATTCCCAAACCAAAGGAAGGATTAGACTCTGATTAATAGAAGACACACAGAGGCTTGACCAGCAGGACTTTGGGAGGGGTGCATATAATAATAATGCCTGTCCACCCTTCGGCCCAGATCGTTTTATTCACAAAAGAACTTTTTACACAGTGTACGTAAGAACCAATCAGATTTCCTCTGAGCATTTCAAAACCCCCACGTGGGACAAAGTTAAACTACAAAAACTAATTAAGCATGCATACTTCCGGGGTAAATAAAGCAGAACTAAAAAGGAGGGATGCATCCAGCAACCCCGGAGGTCATAAACAGCCATAAACATCACAGGAAGGGTGGCAAGGGCGATAGGGATCTTTATCACCTTCATGTGAAAAACTATTTCTTGGCCCTAAGATGAACAAAATCAAGGCAGGGCGCATCAAAGAACTGCCTTCTCTCTTTCATGGCCTGGCGAAGCAACCGGTAACTGGGCTGTTCTACGTGACTTGTCAAGCAAGAGAAATAGGACAGGGATGCGGAGGCATGGGTTGATAAAAATCATAACAAAATGGCTTAAACCCAGTCAACGCAATGCTTTCATCGCTGACACAGATGGCTTGCTCCAGATTTGGTATAATTCCTCCTAGCCATCCCACCTGATCCCTCCACCCGCCTGTGTCTTTCCCCTAGAACTCCTCCAGGATATTTGGGGCAAAGATCCCAAACCACCTGCTGCTCTTCATCAACCAGACGCAGGACTCTCAGCTGGAGCTCCTCAGCAGCTTCCGAGATGCTGCCCCTGCCTTCAGGGGACAGGTGAGCCCCCCTGGCCAAGCGGCACATTTGCCCTGGGGCTTTGGGGTTGGGGGGTCCCATGCAGGGAGGGGCTGGGGTTTGCGTGGGTGCTGTGTTTTCTGCTTCTGGGAGGCGAGTCCCAGGGAGCATATTCCTGCCCTGCCAGGGCTTGGACTAGACGCATCTCTGCCCCTCCATGCAGGTGCTTTTCGTGCTGGCCGACGTCAACGGGGACGGAGCCCAGATCCTGCACTTCTTTGGCCTCAAAAGCCACGAGGCTCCCGCCATCCGCTTCATCAACATTGAGAGCAACAGGAAATACCTCTTGGCCGCAGATGGATCCCTCGCAGCTCCTGCCATCCGTGCCTTCTGCCAGGAGGTGATGGAGGGCAAAGTCCAGGTGGGCAGCCAGTCGCATGGTCAGGCTGGGGGGGGGGAGAAAGGGACTATGACTCTTTTTATATTCCTTTTTATTAGTTTTTTTTTAATGTACTTCACATACAATTTATCATTCACTTATATGTTTCTTTTTGTCTCCCCCCCCCCCACGCTGATGTTTTTAAATATTTAATTGCTGCATTTATACTTGTTCCTAAACCCCCCAATTCTATCTGATCTTCCTTTTTTTATCACGCTCCTATTTCAAACACACTCCTATCATTCCTGTTCATGGAATATTTATTTGGTTCTTATTAGTTTGTGACCCCCTGCACATTTTGTATGTCTTCTGTTTATGGATTCTGAAACAGTATGGTGTTATAATAAAATAGTCAGTATATTATTAGCCGATGTGTTGCTTGTTGTTGTTCATATTTCAAATCCTGCACACAATTTCCTATTGCTAAAATATTTTGACAGTCAAAAAAAAAGGCCTCCCATTTTCCATAAACAGTTCATCGCTGTGTCCTCTGAGTTTTACCGTCACTTTTGCCATTTCAGCATAATCCATTCATTTTATAAGCCATTCTTCTCTGGTTGGAGTCTCTTTGAAATCAAGAAATCAAGATAGCCAACTTTTTGTAAAAGAATGGAAACGGTTTATTGGATATTTACAAACAAACTGTAAACAGATAAGAATATTGGCAGGATTATTGTAATAACCTGCAGTTTTATAAGAGTATTAATTTAAAGTAGATGGATAAATGAGCAAATTAAGTTACTTTGGATGTGCAGAAAATATTAAAAATAAATTTAAGGGACTACAGAAAGAGGGGGGAGGAAGTCAAGTTTTGAAATGTTAAAATGATTGTAAAATTACTGAAATGTATAAAACTGAAAATCGTAAATAAAATAACATAAAAATAAAAAGCAAGTCTCACCCCTCCGCTGACCCACAGCACTAAGCGCTGCTTCATCTTCCCAGCCGTACCTGATGAGCCAGGATATTCCAGAGGACTGGGACAAGGCGCCTGTCAAGACCCTGGTTGGCAGAAACTTTGACCAAGTGGCCTTTGACGAGAGCAAGAGCGTCTTTGTGAAGTTCTGTAAGTGGCACTTTGGGACTGGGGAGGAGGAACCTCAAAGCTGCCTCTGGGGCTCCTCCGCCTTCCCTCCTGGCACCCCATGGAAACTTACTGGGAGGGCAGAAGAAGCAGAGGGCAGCCCTCCTTGGGGGTTTCCCCCTCTCATCCCCAGTTAGGAGAAACAGGCTTGCCCCAGACTTTTCAGGTACATATACAGAGCTCAATGATATATACATGTACAGAACTGCAAGAATCTTTTTGCCCGGGGTGGGACTCGAACCCACAACCCTGAGATTCAAAGTCTCACGTTCTACTGACTGAGCGATCTCAAGGAAAATTGCTGCTGAGAGAACTTGCTGGCTTTGCAGACTTTCAGAGCCCAGCCCTTTCCAAGAGGTTCAGAAAACATTTATTACAAAAACCGCATAGAAATAATTTACCAGTGTGATAACAAATGTATATCAGCCAAACAGTCTGGAATTTATAATGTCTTCAGGATACTTTGAAATGGGGCCAGGATACTCAATGGGGCCAGAATTCCCTGAGGAGGAAATCCCGAAAGGCTGGGCCCACCACTGAGAAGGTCCTGTTTCCCATTTTTAACACTCGATTGGGAACTGCCCCAGAGTGGCTGGGGAAACTCAGCCAGATGGGCAGGGTATAAATATATTATTATTATTATTATTATTATTATTATTACCCATCAATCCAGTAGGCCATAACAGGCCACAACGGAGCGGGGTCTTTGAAGCTGAACTTAAAGTCCCGGCAGGCTTACAGTGGGGCAAGGGGTCTCAAACTATGTAGGGCTTTAACAGTTAAAACCAGGGCCTGAAAATGGGAGCAGAAAGCAACCAGCAGCCAGTGCAATTGGTACCAGATCAGTGCAAACACCCACAGCCATTGCACCCTCTGTGCCAGTTGTGGGGTCATTTTTAGAGGCAGCCCCACAGCGAGGTGTTAAGAGGGACGCAGCCTGCGCAACTGAAACCAGGCCAGCTTTCTCCAGAGAGGGATGCAGACGGTGAACCAACCTGACGACAAAAGAGACTTGCGTCTTCCTGACTCCATCCCTTCTCTTCCGCTTCCACAGATGCCCCCTGGTGCCCCCACTCCAAGGCAATGGCGCCCGCCTGGGCAGAGCTGGGCGAGAAATATAAAGACCACGAGGACGTCCTCATCGCCGAGATGGACGCCACGGCCAACGAGGTAGCAGGGCTCCCCATCCGCGCCTACCCAACGCTGTACTACTTCCCTGCAGGGCAGGACAAGAAGGTAATGCGGGTGCCCCGTGGCGTGGGGGGGGGATCTGTGGCCGCAGGATGTGCCCAGGTCCTCCGGGACAGTAGAGCAAGGAGGCTCCCCCAGGAGGTAGAAGGGAGGCAGTAGCTGCTGCTTGTGGGGCAAAGCCAGGCCAACCCCCCCCCCCCCCGTTTTCCACCCCAGATGATTGAGTACCGGAGCGCCAGAGACCTGGAATCCTTCTCGGCGTTCTTGGAGAATGGGGGTGAGATCCCTCCCCAGGACGACACCCAGGTGAGTTTCAGGGGCAACCCCTCGTGCCCACTCCGAACACTGAGTTTGTCCCCGTTCCCACGGTGATGCTGGGCTCTGGCTTTCCAGGCTGCCGAGACCCCCGAGGAACCCCAGGAGAATCGAACAAGCCCACCAGGCTCCCCAGAAGCAAGAGACGAGCTGTAGAGCCGGCCGTGGTCTCCAAGGGCCTCGCTTCCTTCGTGGCTCCGCTGCACGTTTGCCGGTGGCCAAAAACCGGAGGATCTGGGACAGCTGCCACGTGAGAGTTGTGCAATGTAGGGGACAACAGCTCCTTCCCCCCCCCCCCCATCAGGCACCCCCTCCTGCCTAGATGCTGCCCTGGGAAGAGACCAGCAGCCCCTCCCTCCTCGTTTTTATATATTTATTTATATCCCGCCTTCTCCCCTGAAAGGGACTCAAAGGTGGCTTACAGATGAAAACACCAGAAGGAAGCAACAATTGAAAAGCAATGAAGCACTAACCGAAATCTATCATCTATCAATCATGATGATCTATTAAAAACATGCAGATAATTGCAGCACCAGCCCTTTCATTAACAGCAGCCCCCGTGTCCCACCCTCCCCAGCAACGGCCTCCATCCCAGGGAGAAAGCTGCAACTTTTCCTTGGGGAGAAGGGAAAGGCAGCAAGCACAGACCATTTGTGGATGGGGATGAGGGCTGACCCAAGGCCTATCCTCTAAATCATGGGTAGGCAAACTAAGGCCCGGGGGCCAGATCCGGCCAA
Organism: Podarcis tiliguerta; assembly: GCF_965153285.1. Taxonomy (NCBI): domain Eukaryota; kingdom Metazoa; phylum Chordata; class Lepidosauria; order Squamata; family Lacertidae; genus Podarcis; species Podarcis tiliguerta. Next base: position 53,433,775 of record NC_139547.1, on the reverse strand, counting down.
ATCGCCTTCTAAATCTGGCCCGCAGATGGTTCAGGAATCAGCATGTTTTTACATGAGTAGAATGTGTGCTTTTATTTAAAATGCATCTCTGGGTTATTTGTGGGGCATAGGAATTCGTTCATTCCCCCCCCCCCCAAATATAGTCCGGCGCTCCACAAGGTCTGAGGGACAGTGAACTAGCCCCCTGCTGAAAACGTTTGCTGACCCCTGCTCTAAATTAAGAGCATGTTTCACCCAAGCGATGTCCCACCGTCTGGCTGAGGTCCTGGCCCCCAAGGCAGGACCTTGCTCTCAGCCGACACAGCCCTGCAGATGGGGCACACGGGGGTCTGAGAGTGAGTGAGGGGGGGGGTTGATACGACATCCTTGTGAAAAGAATCCCCCCCCCGAGTGTCCGTTGCTGCATCTGCGCAGATTGCAAGAGCAACGTTGCTTCTGCTGCTGTTCCCCACATGGAAAAAGGGTCCCAGAGCATGTCCAGAGTCTTCCAGGGCTGCCTGTTGGCCACATCTGAGTGAGCTGAGGGGTCTCAGCGAAGGGTGAGCTGATTGGTGCCCCAAACAGTCCATGTCGGAGCAGGCCTCCCCCCCCCCCCACGCAAGCAGAGGATGGCAACCCACACAACTCACAAACACGCAGAGCTGCCATCTGAACATGGGCTTTTATTCCATTATTATCCAAGTACCTTTTAAAAGATAAATTGTACAAGTCAACATGTGAAAAAAACGTTCGGGAGATGCCAGCCGCTGGCCCAACCGCTGGTGGCTGATGCCGTCTTTAGAAAATGTACATATTTACAAGGAACCCTTCAGGAAAAAAGGGAAATGAAAAACCCGCAACGGGTCCGAGGCCTTCGGGGTCCCGGCCGGCACAGAGGGCAAGCGGGACCCGGGGAGGAGGCCGTCCGGGGCAGTGGGTGGCAACAGAACAGGCGTTTGAAGGCACTCGGTGACGTACGCAAGAAGGTGCAGGGCTCTGGCGAGGGCAGGCGCCCCCCACAGCCCAGGGGTACCTGGAGAGCAGCAGGGGGGGGGGTCAGGCAACTGGGGAGGAGTGGGGAGGCGAAGGCTGCCCCCAGCAGGGAGGCAGAGCAGGGGCAGCCACCATCCAGGGTGGGGGGCACTGAATGCACCCAGATCTATGGGGCGCAAGGAGGAGGCTCAAAGGGGCAGCCCAGAGGTCCCGTCCCACCTCCCAGCAAATACCAGGCTGCCCCTTCTCTAGACGATGAAATCTGCTCTCTCCTCAAGACTCCCCCCTCCCCAACCCCTCTGACCTGGCAAGGTGGGCAGCAAGGCGTGGAAAGGCCGCGGGCTGAGATGGAGGGGCCAGCCACCAGCCGTAGAGCAGCAAGGTGCAAAGTATCAAGTGGCAGCTCGTTCCACGGGTGAACAAGCACCCTTTGGAGCTTCCCCACCTGTGGGGCTGCTGCCGCCCTCCCCGGCCCAGAGGAAGCATGTGCACTTTTTTTTTGGGGGGGGTGGCTGGACTGCCCCGTTCCTGATGATATCAAAACGGGCGGCTTCGGTGACCAGCCCCCTAATGCGCAAAGCATGGGCGTTATGTTGAGGGGGCTGGTGGCCGCCCCACAGGCAGACAGGGGGAAGGCAGAGCCATTCTGGGCAGCGAGTGTGGAAGGATGCCAGTGCTGCCGGTGCCCCCCTGCCCCCCTCCCTGGCCGGCGCTTCCGCCCATCTCTGGCTGCTTCCGTCTCGCTCGGCCTCCTCTGGGCTAGTCAATCTTCTCCACCTTCCCAATGATCTTCTCCTCAAAAATGGGCAGGACGGCCTCATCCTCCCGCACCTCTTCGAACACCACGCCGCAGTCAAACTCGTCGCTTACTTTCTTGAAGTAATACCTGCAAGATGGGGGACAGAGAGTGTGGGGGATCCAGAGACTGCAGCCCCTCAGAGGCTCAGCGGGGTGCTTGGGGGCCTTTCAGCACGAGTCCACACATTTGTGGGACTTGTCATCCCCAGGGGCAGAGGCTGGAGGCCACAAGCCAAAGAAGGCAAGGCTTCTTGCCCAGGGACCCGAGGCATCCCTCCCTGCTCACCTGTAGTTCCCTTTCTTGGTGAGCAGCTCCTTGAAGTGGCCCAGGGTGACGACTCGGCCTTTGACCAGCGTGCGGTAGGGGATGGGCTCTCCGCAGAAGTAGTAGGCCACCACAATGTTCTCGCAGGGCTGAGCCGAGCTGGCCCCCGGCCTCTTCTGCACCTTCGCCCTGCAAGGCAAACACAGCGCAAGCCCTTTACACTGCTGAACTTCCTTGGAGGAGGGAGGGAACCGGCTCCCTTGCAAACCGGGGGCAAGAACGGCACAGGCACCCCCTACCGGGACCCAGGAAGCTCTGGGGGAGAACAGCTTCCTCTCCAGTCCCAGAAGCCCAAAGGAGAAGGGCGGCAGGTGACTGGAACTTCCCATAGCCAAGGGGCAGGAACACAGAGAGAGGGAAAAGCCACAGCTCAGAGAGGGGGGTGCCCAGGCCGGGGTGGGTGGGTGCTGCAGCCATCCCAGCATTGCTACCTGGGGAAGAGGGGGACAGACACCCCCAACGCTTACTAGGCAGGGAGCTGAGCAAAAGACCTTTCCAAAAGAGGTGGTGGTGGGGGGGTGTTGGTTGCCTCAAAGACCGAAGGATTTGTTCAGACAAAGGGACGCCACCTCTATCTCTGGGAACGACTCGGCCCCAAGATGTCCCTGCTATGGGAAAAGCCCTCGCTTGCCAAGGAACCTCATTCAAGGAGCTTCGCCAAGAGCCCTGGACCAGCACACAGCTCAGCTCCTGCACAATTCAGCTCCCTTCTGTAGGAAAGAGGGCAAGAAGACGTCCCAGCCCACTGCTCCGGCGCAAGCAATGAGGGGCCGTTGGTACCCGGCTGCACCCCTCCACTCGCCAGCCCTTCCCTTCCCTTCACCAGCCCACCCTGGCTCTCTGCACGCCGGCCGGGTGCTCAGACCAGACGCAAAACCTTCTAGTGCGGCAGGAGAGCTGGAATAAAATTCACATCTGGCAAACAAGGGCCCCTGGGGTTTCAGATAGTGCAGGGGTAAAGGTAAAGGGACCCCTGACCATTAGGTCCAGTCGCAGACAACTCTGGGTTGTGGCACGCATCTCACTTTATTGGCCAAAGGAGCCGGCCTACAGCTTCCGGGTCATGTGGCCAGCAGGACTAAGCCGCTTCTGGCGAACCAGAGCAGTGCATGGAAACGCCATTTACCTTCCCGCTGGAGCAGTACCTATTTATCTACTTGCACTTTGACGTGCTTTTGAACTGCTAGGTTGTCAGGAGCAGGGACTGAGCAACGGGAGCTCACCCCGTCATTGCGGGGATTCGAACCGCCGACCTTCTGATCGGCAAGTCCTAGGCTCTGTGGTTTAACCCACAGCGCCACCCATGTCCCTTGGGGTAGATGAAACTAAAAAGCCCAGAACACAAATATTCATGGCCCTCTAGTGGCTATGATAGCTCACTTACCAGACGTCATGTATTTAGGGCTGCCATACTTCCGGATTTTCCCAGATATAACTGGGATTTCAAAGGCGGAATTGACATCCGGGAGGAAATTTCTGAAACGCAACGCTTTTTTTGGCGTTTTTGAAAGCTCAACAACTTTTGGGGCATCCTGGTTTTTACTTTTTGAAATATGGCAACTTGATTCTGACCAAAATAAGCCTCCTAGGCCTGGATCATAATACAGTCGTACCTTGGAAGTCAAACAGAATCCGTTCTGGAAGTCCGTTCAACATCCAAAACGTTCGAAAACCAAATCGTGGCTTCTGATTGGCTGCAGGAAGCTCCTGAAGGCCCATCGGACGTTCGGGTTCCAAAAGAAAGTTCGCAAACCGGAACACTCAATTCCAGGTTTGCGGCATTTGGGAGCCGAAACATCCGAGTTCCAGGCCGTTTGGGATCCAAGGTATGACTGTATACACCAGGAGGCTTAATTTAGTGAGACTCGAGTCTGCAGCACTTCCAGAGTTAACACTAAATACATTCCTCTGGATGCTCTGTGAAAATGTATGTCCTGGGCTTTTTAGACTCATGTTCTATCCATGTACCATCTGAGACCAAAGGGGCATGTTGGTTGCCAGATGCAAAAAATAGTGGCCTTCTTTTCAGCTCTCCAACCCTAAAAGGCAAGCCACAGAACCAGCCCCACGGCAACAGCAGTTGAGAAGAACGTCAGAGGAGCCCTGCTGCCACAAAGGCCCCCCTGGCCCAGCACCCTCTCCCCCTGGCCAAAAGCAGCTGGAGGCCAGCAGTCCTCTCCTGCTGCTGCCCCCCAACGAGAAGCAGGCGGCCTTCCACTGGCACCAGGGGGCATCAGCCCTAGAGGCCACGGACCCTCCTCCTCCTCCAAGTTGTCTAATCCCATTTTAAAGCTGCCCAAGACCACCTACTGCTGACACCTGAGCTGCACTGGGCACCAGGGGCAGGCGGGAGGCTGAGGCCCGGGAACTCGAGGAGCCAGAAAAACAAGGACTCCCGGAGCAGGGAAGGAGGGAGGGAGGCTCTCCACCTGCCAGATCAGAGGCTTCCCAGCAGCGAGTGAACGGGCACATTGGGGGCAAGGGGGCTCCAGAGGGGTCCCCGCAGCCTCCCTGCTGGCCATACAGGACCACCTCTCCTGGTATGCCCCGCGGAGGACCTTAAGGTCCACAAATAACAACACTTTGGAGGTCCCGAGCCTCAAGGTGGTTAAATTGGTCTCAACTAGGGCCAGGGCCCTTTCAGTACTGGCCCCAACGTGGTGGAACGCTCTGTCCCAGGAGACCAGGACCCTGCGGGACTTGACATCTTTCTGCAGGGCCTGCAAGACAGAGCTGTTCCGCCTGGCCTTTGGTTTGGACTCGGTCTGACCCTTATGTTTCCCTCTCCTTATGGTCTTGATTTATCGGCTACTTTTAAAATGAGGCTGCATTTTAAATTGCATTTTAACCTGTATTTTAAATTGGTTCCCCCACCTCTCTTTCCCCCGTATTATGTTTTTACTGTGATTTTATTGGTGTTAGCCGCCCTGGGCTCTGGCCGGGGAGGGCAGGGTATAAATCAAATTTACTACTGCTACAGCTACTGTTATTAGGGTTCCCTGGTCCAGCCGCCCCGTGGCAAGGCGGCAGAGCGGAGCCCCCAGGGTGGGGGGTGGGGAGGGTTCTAGAGAGGCTACGGGACGGGTGGGTGGGAGGGAGGAGACAGGAAGAGCTGGGGCACCTACTCAGACTCGGAGAGATCCAGGTCGGAGACGGCGGGCACCACACTCAGCAGCGGCATGCAAGCCGGCCTGACAGAGGAGCGACCTCGCTGGATCACCTCTTGGGCATACCTGGGGAACAATCTCAGACATTAGACAAGCCTTCCTGCCACCGGCCAGCCGGGGAGCCCCGTGGGGTGCAGGCCCCAGAGGCCGGGGGACTGGGGCCTCCTCTCTCTGCCCCTCTCCCGGGGGCCTGCCCAGGGAGCTCTGCCACGTGGGGAAGGAGGGAGGGGGCCCGGGAGGGGCGCTGGCAAGAGACCCAGGGCAGGGCCCAAAGCACAGCTCTGCTCGGGGCCCAGAAACACAACAGGAGCCAACCTCGTGGCCGTTTGGGGCAGGAGGATGGGTGGGTTTAAAAAGGGATCCGACAACTTGGCGGAGGAGGAGGCTCTCAATGGCCAACAGCCCCCCCGGCTAGGCTCTGAGGCAGCGATGCTTCTGATCGACAGCAGCTGAGAGTCTTCCTGGGATCAGGCCCCACATCCAGGTTCCTTTGGGGCTTTGGGGGCCTCCTCAGAGAACAGGATGCCGGATTAGAGGGGCCACGGGCCGGATCCAGCGGGGCTCTCCTTATGAAGGGGGCACCACACCCCAAAGGCCACCAGCAGCTGAGGCGTCTTCCCCCCCATGATAAAGGGGTCTGAGTGCTAGTCACCTGGGCCCAAAATGCACACACGCACCCCACCCCTCTGGAGCAAGCAAGCCCCCTCGATTCCCTTGCAGTCGCCCGTGTCTTGGGGGGGGGGGGTTCCTCACAGAGCCAGCAAGTCTCACACCGCAGCCTCCCCCCCCCAAGCATCTCTGTCTGTTCCTCCAGTCGAAGAAGAAATGAGCGCCGAGAGGCAAGAAACAAAGGGAGCTACTCTGCCCGTTGCAGCTGAGATACCCCAAAGTCCCAGAGGAGAAGGAGGCACTTTCTCTACTCCCCCCCCCCCGCAAGTGCTGCTCTGCTTAGCAGGTAAAAGTGCAAAGGGGAGGGCTGTGCAGAACACCCACCAGCCAGCAGAAAGCTCTGGACTGCAGTTTCTCCCAGGAGGGGCCAGACAAGCCCCTGGAGGGCAGCAGACCCCCTGCAAGGCACACCCCCCCCCCAGGTTTTGATACAGGCCCTTGAGGGTGGGGAGTGTCTTTTGGCCCCCATCTCCAGCTGTTCAAGGCCCTTCTGCCTGCCTGCCGGGGAGCCAAACCCAGCAGCCCCCTCCTCACTCTGAAAGGCAGTGCGCCAGGTGCAGGGCCAGGGGGTCTGGGGGGAGACAGCCACCCACCCACTCCTGGTCAACCCTGTGGCCATGACAAGGCCACACCCCCTCCCCCAAGAGCGCCCCCCCGGCCGTACCGTTGCTTGGCCGGCGGCTTCCCTGTCCTCTTCTCCTCCTCCTCCAGGCGCCGCCGGGCTTCCTCCAGCTGCGTCAGCGGGTTGGGGGCCGGGTTGGGGGGCATGGTGGGGTCCTGGATGAAGGGGTGTGAAGGCTGGACGACGTTGCGCAGCTGGGCATTGACCCACGGGTGGACGGCCATGGGGCGCTCCACGGAGACTGGCCGGGGCAACTCATGGGGCAGCTGCTTCTTGACCCCAGAAGAGCTTGGGGGGGGGAGAGAAAGCAGAAGAGGTTTTGGGATAGTACAACTAGTGCTGTAGAAGGGAGTGAAAGAGGCGCCCCCCCAAAAAATTTTAGCATCACGCAGACTGCCACTGGAATTAGAGAGCCCAATGTCCCCCTCCTTGTGGAATTGGGGGAAAAAACCAAAATCAAAGGTCCGGCCAGTTCTCTCCCTCTCCTATGTGCCCCCCACAAGAACCGCCCCCCCCCAAACAGATCAGCGCAGAGCAACAGATAAGGGGCCCTCCTCCTCCTGCCACTTCCCTTGAGGAACTGGAAAGTTAAGGGGGGGGGATTTTCTTCTGAAGGCCTGGAGGGGGGAAGAGGGGGCAGCCAAACATAATATATAAGAATAATAATAAAATTTTGTTTATATCCCGCCCACCCCAGCCAAAGCCGGGCTCAGAGTGGCTAACAACAATAAAAATAACACAGTTGACATAAAATCATAATCAACTAATTGAAATACATTCTAAAATCAATTCATTCTAAACTCAATTCATGCAGAGAGAGAAGCTGTGAGGGGCTAAGGGGAAGCGCCAGGAAAAGAAGCAGCAGCAGGCGATCTGCAAGGAAGGAACACAAGCAGCTGCCTCACACACAGCCAGGCTCTCTCTCTGGGATTCAGGCAGTCTCTGCCAGCCCCACCTGGAGACACCAGCCAGGATGGAGCCAGGCCTGTGAAGGGAGGGGGTGCTCTGGCTTGCGGCAGGAGGGATGCCCCCCGGCAGTTGCTCCCAAGGCTGCCACTGGGAGCAATGAGAGGATCAGGCCGGCGCTGAGGCTGAAGGAAGCCAGCCCCCTTGGGCTCCCCCTGCAGCCAGGCAGCCTTGCTTTCTGGCAGTGGAGCTTTCGCCCCCGTGGCTGCCCGCTCCCCCTGCCCCTCTCACCCGTGGCCTGTCTTCTTGTGCCTGCTGATCTCCTTCTCGCCTTCGATGATCCACTGCATGATCTTCTGGTTCTTCTCCACGTCCTCCGAAGAGCCTGGAGCGTCATAGGCGCCGCCACCGTCGCTCTTCCCCAAATCGGCTTTCTTGACGCTCCTCTTAGAGAGCAGGCCGGCTTTCCCGCTGCGAGGAAGGAGGAAGCAAGCAAGCAACCGCCTCAGTCATGAGGTGCTCCCAAGAGTGGGATGGAGGGGTGGGTGATCTGCTGCAGGCAGGAGAAACCCAGGGGATCGGGACCCCAACCCTACGCTAGTCAGCAGAAGGAGCTCTCTCTCTGTGCTGGGACGCCCTCCCTCACTGGACCTCTTCCAGCGCCAGCCCTCCGTCCTGCCACTGGCTTGCACCAGAAATCCTCCTCGCCGGGAAGGAAGCTCCATGGAGTCACTTCCCCGCCTTAGTATTTCTGTCTGGCTGCCCCTGCCCATCTGCGGCTCACAGAGACCAACACCCGTCCCAATGGGCCCCCTCCGCCGCCACTCACCCATAAGCCGAGGGCTCCGGAGGGCCCAGGCTCTCCCCGTAGGCCCGCGACTTGGCAGCGTAGCTGTGCGCGTCCACGTTCCAGGCGAAGGGTCCTGGCGCGCCCTGGCCGGCCTCCGCCTCAGGCGGCTCCTTGGGCTTGAGCGCCCCGTGGTGGTGGACCAGGTGGTGGTGGTAGACGTGCTTGTGGTGGTGGAGGCCGGCCGCGTCCGCCTTGAGGGCCGCCTTGGCGCCGTGCTTGCCGTGCCCGAGGGGCACCGTGCCCAGGAAGCCGTGCAGCTTGCCGGCCAGGCCGCCCTCGGGGGAGCGGGGCTTGGGCGAGTGGCGCCCGGGGCCCGGCGACTGGCAGCCCGGCGTCTTCATGACCCGCTGCACGTGCTCGTCCAGGATGCTCTCGGGGTTCTCCTCGTGGGCGTCCCGGAGCTGCATCTCGGCAAAGCGGGGGGCAAAGTGGGGCAAGGCCTGTGGCAGGGGGAGCTTGTGGCCCGCCAGGGGGGCCCCCAAGGAGACGTCGGCTTCCTCGCCTTCCTCCTCCTGCTGGGAAACACAAGGCGGGTCAAGGGAGGGTGGGGGGAGACAGATCTTAGGGAACAAGTGAGAGGGCTGGAGTGGGGGCAAGATGTCAGGGGCCAGCTGGACGAAGAGGAGAGGTGGGAGGCGCCAGCCGGGGAACCCCCAAGGGAACCCCCCGAGGAGGACGGCTCAGAGCCAGGGTGGTGGGACACAAGGGAGACGTCAGAGGGAGAAGATTGGGAGGTGCTGGATGCTGAAGGGGCAACAGGGTTTAGGGAGCAGGTGACAGGGAGCAGGTCAGACTCAGAGGCTGAAGCAGAGGAGGGGGGCAGTCAAGGGACTGCAGAAGACTCCAGGGAGTCTCCCTCTCTGTCTGTGACAAGCCCACTCCCCCTGGTCTCTGAGAACGCGCAGAGTAATGAGGAGAGCAGAACAGAGGTGCACAGACACCATCTGATACTGCTTGGGAAACATCCAGGCGAGGCTGGGGCAGGGATCTCCACGCAAGCCCCAGCTGCCCCCCCCCGCCGCCCCTACTGACCGCTCGGACACGCTTCAGGCGCTCCTCCAGCTTGGCCTCCGCCTCCCGGTCCCTGAGGACTTCCTCCAGGCGGTTGATCAGCTCGGCAGCAAATTTCTGTGGTTCAACGTGGATATCCTTTGGCATTCGGTAAGTACGCTGTGGGAACGACACGCAGCCCTGGTTGGCAAAGGGGCCGGCCACACCCAAGTCACGCAGCGCCGCACAAGGCCCCGGCCACAGCCCACCCTCGCTTGCCCACCAGCCCTCCCGACTCTGACTGGCAGCTGCGGAGGGAGAAAGGCCTTTCCCATAAGCAGAGCGGATGCTCTCCCTCTGGAAGACAGGAGGAGGCTTGGCGTGACTCACGGGAATGTGAGGTAGTGGCACACGTCCATTTGCTTTGGCACTTTCCTGCATCTCTCGGCGATGCTGCTTCCGGAGTCGGTACGGCGGGATCCCGTCTCTGGCAAGAGGAAACAGTGACAGTTTGCGCAGGGCAAGGCAAGCTCCAGGTGGAAAGGGGTGCAGGGGGGACAGCGCAGGCGGCCAGGGGTCATGGACCGGCTGGAGGCAGAGTAGAGGGGGAGGCAGCAGCCGGGGAAGCCCTGGGGCAAGGAGGCTCAGGGCCAGAGGACTGGTGGCTGGGCGACCAGGGGTGGTCAGAGGGAGAAGAGGGAGCAGACTGCTGGCAGGTGTCGGAAGCAGAAGAGGCCACAGGGTTTAGTGAGAGGGAAGAGAGCAGTGCAGACTTGAAGGCGGAGTGTAAGCAGGCTGTGGAAGAAGACAGGGAGACTCCCCTCCTGCTGTGAGCAGCTGCCCTCCCCACTGGTCTCCCAGAATATGCAGAGAAATTACAACAGCGGAGCCACGAGAGGCAAGAAGACAAAGGAAGGAGCCTTAGAGAGCGAAGGGAACTCCTTCAATGGCACCCTTTAAATGGCACCTTTTTGACCTTTAAAGCCCTATGCGGCCTAGGATCCACGCACCAATGGGACCGCCTCTCCTGATATGCCCCGTGGAGGACCTTAAGGACCACAAATGACAACACTTTGGGGGTCCCAAGGCGCAAGGTGGTTAGATTGGTCTCAGCTAGGGCCAGGGCCTTTTCAGTACTGGCCCCAACTTGGTGGAACGCTCTGTCACAAGAGACTAGGGCCCTGTGGGACTTGACATCTTTCCGCAGGGCCTGCAAGACAGAGCTGTTTTGTCTAGCCTTTGGTTTGGACTCAGTCTGACCCTTAGGTTTCCCTCCCTGCATTTTAAATTAGGTTTTTTTCCCATTATGTTTTGATTGTAATTTTACTGGTGTTAGCTGCCCTGAGCTCAGCTCTGGTTGCGGAGGGCGGGGTATAAATAAAATTTATTATCATTATTATTAATGGGAGCAAGACCTCCTGGAAAGAGAGTTCCCGAGACCACTAGGATTTTTCAGGGGGTACTCAAGGCCACGCAGCACCGTCACCTCTTTTTGTTGTTGTCAAAAAGTGTGCCACATACTGTAATGGCTTCATGGTGAGTGCTGGCACTTATTTTTCTAGGAAAAAAGCCCAGTGGTGCTGCTGCCTTTCCCCGCAGAGGGTGATTCCGGAAGCCCTTCCTGGATGCCAGGCCCACACCTGGAAGCAGGAAAGCAAGGTCCACAGGGAAGGGTGTGAGGGCCACATTGCAAGGCATCTCACAAGAAGGGATCTCCCCCCCCCCCCCCCGTTAAAGTCCTGCCAGCATCCTCCTCTGACGCTGGCTGGCTGCCACCACTGCATGCCCACAGCGGCCTCTGCGGTCAACGGCTCAGACTTCTCCCCCCCCCCACTTCCATCGCAGGTGCCCACCTGCCCAGGACAACCTGTAGATGGCTAAATATTCCGCCCCCTTATTTATAAGCAGAGGCTGGCAAATGTGCCCTCTGTGTCAGGCATGCCGGGAGTCGGGTGCCTCAGGCGTGGAGCTGTAATTGTTGCAAATATTCAGGATTTATTAGGTGTTATTTTTAGAAACAGGCAGCCTGTGGGGATCATTCTTAAGGGAGCACCACAACCCGCCTCCGACCAGCATCTCTGCAATGGGGAAGGGGCTTCATCGCCCACTGCAGCTCCAACGGCAGTTTCCTGACCTTCGGCACAGAAAAAAACCCTTGTAAACCCAACATTTGTTCTTCATTAGACTCTTCCCTGGGCTGCTGCTGGCTCTCGTTACAGCTTGCGTGGATTTACTCAGGTTAAATAAATGCGGAGTTTCAAAAACGAATTTCTGCAGGAAGAGAGGGTCGAGGCCTGCAGAGACCTTTGTGATGCTGCAAGGGTGGCGACCGCGTCTCTGCCCTCAGCGCAACGCAAATGGCTCTGACCGCAAGCAGGTGCACGCTTCCCAAACGCACAAGTCCTCCGGGGCCAGGGAAAGTCACACCCGGCCACCACTCCAAAGGAGGCCTGGCATGGAGAGCCCTCGGCCACAGTGCAACGTGAAGCTTCTCCCAGAAGCCGTGTGTGTGTGGAGCTATTAGCCCCGCAGCTGGGAAAGCCCAGGGGGTCTGCAGAAGAAGCCGGAGCAGGCAATGGGAGGCAGGCTATGAGGACAAGACTCCCGTCAGCCACTTGCTGGGAGACAGGCCTACCTGCCTGCAGCAGTGGGAAGGGCGAGGCAAGCTGCCATTTTGCTAATAGTGTTTTACAGATTATAACTGCTTTACCTATGACTTGTTAATCATTTAACATGACTTATGCTGTAACTGTGATGCTTAGCTTATTTTTTAGTTGCTGGTTTGTTAACTGAAAAGGTTTTACTGCCTATTTGTTAATTATTACATGTATTATATGTAATCGTATTATATTCCAGGCTGTTCTTGCGGTGCTCTGTTCCGCTGTTGCTGTTTATTGTTTGTAAGCCACTTTGGGATTTGCTGGAATGGAAGACAGTGTAGAAATACAGTAAACCGAATCAAGGCAGCAATAAGCAGGCTCCCCCTGGCTCCCTCCAGATGTTGCTGGCCTTCGACTCCCCCCTTCCTCCTCCTCCTCCTCCTCCCTGGCTCCCATGGGGCCAAGCTGGCTGCTGGGGCTGCTGGGATTTGGAGTCCAGCAGCGCCTGGAGAGGACTCCTGTGCAGGCCACGCCCCCTCTGCTCCGTGCTCCGCCCCCTTGTCCTGGCAGCCCAGTCCCGGGTGTCTCTCTCGGGGCAGGTACTCACACGCTGCTGTCTGTCAGCGACATGGTGTCGGCGTCACTGGACATGCTGTGCTGCTCGCTGTCGTTGGCGCTGGTGGCGGGTGCCAAGGCGTAGCCCGTGTTGACGTAGTAAGGGTTGACTGGCTCTCTCCAAGGCCCATGCCTGCAAAGGAGCAGAAAGAGAGAAGGGGGTCCCGGTCACCCTCCGGACTCCAGGCCCTCGAGGACCCGCCCATCCAGCCTTCGAAATTCCCCAGGCACCAAGCGCATTTCACAACTGGCACGGGTGCCAACTGCAACCACACATACATGCCCCCTGGCTGGCCCCTCCAGCTTTCTTAAGCAGGTCAGCAGAAGAGGTTCTTTGTTCCATGTGTCTCCCACCTTTTTCTCCAAGGAGTCCACGGTTCATGCCCTCTCCTCAGTTGATCCCTACAACGACCCTGTGAGGTTGGCTAGGAGGCTGAGACTGACCCAGTGAGTGCGGATTCGAACCCTGATCTCCCAGGTCTTCGTCTGTCATTCTCACCACCCCACCCCACCCCACTGCCTTCCTAAAGTATTTCTGCTGTGGGGCAGCTCCATATATTAAGTCGGTAAATAAATAGCGGGAAAGCAATATGTCCCTTAGAGATGGAGGGGAAATATTTTCCTGGAAGCCTGAATTTGATTTATTCCGGATGGTTGTTTTTGAGGTTTTAATGTGTTGCAAACCACTTTGAGATCTTTTTTCTTTAAAATATAAAGCGGTAGAGACATGAACGATGGCGATGAAGAATAATCCCCACTGGGGGGAAATGGAGCCTCTGACATTCGGTTGTGGCAACCATAATACCCAAGGTTTAAGGTGCCATTTGGCTTATATATCTGAGCCACCACAGAAACATGGAGCCAACATGCGTGGAATACGGCACTTAGAGGACGCTTAACTCACCACCAGAGGGTGATAAGAGGAATAACAAAGGAAAGTGGGCTTGACTCTGCACGCTCTCCATTTATATCCTTGATGAACAACAGCGCAGCCATCACCCTTCCATCTCAGTCACAGCAGCCACTATGGAGAAATCATCTTAAGGCTTTAGACTGACGTGTACCCTGAGGATGGCAGCTTAAACTTTAATGTAAAAGATTTTCCAAGTCGGTTTTGTTGCCCATACAACTGTATACAAGACACTAATACACTTATATGTATTTTATCCTGGAAAGCAAGACTTCATGCTTGGTAACTGTTTGTAAAAGTCCCAATATAGTCTGTATTGGGGGGAGGGGTACCTTTGGCACCTTCTGGGTCCCACCAATGGGGACTGCAAAGGGGGCAGAAGCAACTTGGAAGCTCCTGCAGAGAAGCAGCCCCACAACTAGGAAGTGCCAAAGGCGCCTGGTCACACGTGCAAAAGCCCCCCAGCACAGACCTCCACCATTTCCCAAACTAGATGGCACTGAGCGGCCAGCAGAGGGAGAACACCAGCCCCACAAGGCACAACCACTGGGTCAAGGACCAAGGAAGCCAAAACTGGGCTCCCCAAGAAGGCAGCCAAGGCACGGAAGGGGCTGGGCTCAGGGGCTGAGCTCAGGCTTGCTGGCAGAAGGCCCCGATTCATTCCCTGACAGCTGTGGGGGAAAGCACTGGGGGAAACCCTTGGAAAGCCGTGGTCAACCAGAGAAGATGGCAGCCAACCAGAGAGGACCCAAGGCTGCGTCACGTGTGCCTCCGGAGAGGGTCTTCCATCCGCCCAAAGGCTTCCCAGGCAGAAGTCTTCCAAAGAGAGCAAAGGAGCAAGGATCCTGTATCCCCACCCCCAGGACTGGGGGCTCTTGCAGGTGCTATAAATGGGTGAAGGTAAAGGACCCCTGGATGGTTAAGTCCAGTCAAAGGCGACTATGCGGTTGCGGAGCTCATCTCTCTTTCAGGCCAAGGGAGCCGGCGTTTGTCCACAGACAGCTTTCCAGGTCATGTGGCCACCAGGACTAAACCGCTTCTGGCACAACAGGACACTGTGATGTAAGCCAGAGCGCACGGAAACACTGTTTGCCTTCTTGCCACAGAGGTACCTATTTATCTACTTGCGCTGGTGTGATTTCGAACTGCTAGGTTGGCAGGAGCTGGGACAGAGCAACGGGAGCTCACCCCGTCATTGCGGGGATTCGAACCGCCAACCTTCTGATCGGCAAGCCCAAGAGGCTCAGTGGTTTAGACCACAGCGCCACCTGCATCCCTGCTATAAATGAAAGTGGGAAGGAGACCTGGGGTTTCTCACTTGAGGCTGGAGTTAAAAAATGCTTCCCTGTGGACGTGGAATGCCCAAAGGGAGACCCAGCCAGCCGTGATCAGGGACAGCACAGTTTAAAACACCACATAAGTCTGATTGATATTCTACAGACTTTTAAATATGCTTGGGGGGGGTGTTATTATGTTTTCCTTGCTTTCCTTTAACTATTTACTTGTGCTTTTACTTTGCATTTTTACCCTGTGACTCACCCCCTGAGATCTTGTAAGAAAGAGCTGAATATAAATCTAATACACAACAACAACAACATGACCAGGTGTGGGGCAAACTGAAAGGGATTCTGGAAGAAGCACCTGCGCCCTTCACCCACCCGCATCCTGCCCCCCCCCCGGGGTGTGGATCTGGAGATCAGGCTGCTCCACGTCTAGGGCCCTCGGAGGTGGCAGCAGGAGGCTTCCTCCGACCCACAGCAGCGGAGCTCTCCCCAAAGGCACCAGCGTCCCTGCCTTGCTGGCTGTGCAAGAAGCGGCCCCTGAGCTTCTCCAGGTGGCCCTTCCCAGAAAGGCCCAGGCTCTCTCTGCATCCAGCAGGCCCAGCTCAGGGCAGGCAGCCATGAACGTTTCCCTTTATTAACAGAAATTCCAGGGAGCTTTTCATCTGGAATGCATTACTATGAGCAGAAGGAAGGAATGAAAGAAACGCCACCGTCCGCACACAGACGGGGGCAAACTCTTCCAGATCCCTTCCTGCCCTGTTTACAAGAGCAGCTTCGGCGAGGGAAGTCGGGGCAGAAAGCAGGCCTCCTGTTTCGGGAACGCCAGCCAATGTTCCCGCGGGGGGCAGGCAGCCTCCGGGGCCAGCTTCCCCTCCAAGGAGCAAAAGCAAAGGGCCACGCCAGCCCTTGCCACCTCCACGTGGCTCAGGACACCCACCTGGGCCAAGAGCAGCCCGCAGTGGCCAAAGCAAGAGGGGCAGCAGGATTTTTTGGGGGGCGGGGCACACACTCCACCAGAACATGCTAGCAGGAGGCCTGACCGGAGGGATTGGTAGAAATGCTCAGCACTGGTGATGGAAGGGAACAATGGAGCAAGCTAAGCTGCTGAGATGCCAGGAAGAGGAGCCTCAGGTGAGGGGAAGGGGAGGAGCAGGAGGACTGGCCAGAGGGGGCAGGGGGCTGGAAGGAAACAAGGCATGCAGAGGAGGCTGAGGCTGAGCAGAGAGGCAGAGGCCTCCTCTGGCAGGCAGCTCTGGCTGTGTGACGCAGGATCTGGGCAAGAGTCTGAGAGGTGGACAGACCCAAGGGGGAGTGGAAGGGTCAGGCCATGGCCATGTTCCCTCCTGGGCAGAAGACCAAAGGAAGGAGACAGGCCCCGACCCAACGGAAACAGACCCATGTCCCCAAGCTGCGGGTTTCCATATTAAAAGCACAGAGGAGTCGTCCGAGGATGCCCATCCACAGGGCAGGCCACGGACGAGGTGGGCTCAGGGGCCCAGTCTGCATCCAGCAGCAGACCAGCCTGGCTTCACCTAGCGGCACAGGCCAGCCTTGAGCGTGAGCAAGTTGGGGGCTTTCAGCTCTGGTGGCTGAAACGTCTCTCTTTGCAGAGCTCAGAAGGAATCTCAACAATTTAAACAACAAGAGCCTCCCCCGCCCCCTCCCAGGCCGCCAGATTCGGAGCCACTTTTTCCATTTCAGCCAAATCCCATCTGCAAAGCTTCTGGGGTTGTTTTTTTAAACACCTGTGCTACTTCGGATGCAGTGCAAGAGGGGCAAAATGTCCCCCGAAAAGCGTTTTTACAGAGTCACATCCATTCCTAACCCTTCCATTCTGCGGTCTATTTTTACCCCAAACATTTGGTGCACAATTGAGGAGCAGCAGCGACAGGTGATGCCGTGATGCCTGCAAGGCGGGAGGTGCGTTCGGATCACACTCGCCAATCCAATTAGCTGTCGAAAAGGGGATGGAGGCAGGCCCCTCTGCAGAAATAAACTCCCCCAGCTCGCAAAAGCCTGCATGCTTGGAGTCCCTTTATTTGTAGGAAGTGCCGCAGGTGCCTATTGCGCCCACAAAGGACATTTCCAACTTGAGCTTTATGGTCTGGAGGCACCTGGCACAGCTACCCTGCTGAAGGCGGGCAGGTCTGGGGGAGGGCGGGGGGAGCCTCCTGGAAAGAACTCAGGTGCTGCCTGGCGTTCCACGACTGTGGAAAGGCAGGCAGGACACCATGGTGGAAATGGTTAAAAATAAAACAGCAAAATCGGCAAGATATTCATGCAGAAATGGGACTTCTTGTTCCAAGAGGCAGTCAAGATTTTTAAATGGACCCTGTAACACAGAGGACGTGTGGCAAATTGTGTTTTGATCCAGTCAAAAAGTCTACCTGCCTTCGATAAGATTGTGCAAATGTATAGCAAGGAGGGCTCATTTGGGTGACTCCAAGGGAGAGAAAAACAGCCGCCCAAGTGTGCAGGCAAAACTGCCAAGACCCTTCCTGGGTCGGGAACTCCCACATGGAATTGTGTGAGGAGGAGAACGTGCTTTTTCACATTATGTGCCATGACAAACACTTTCCTGAAGCTGAAAGAGTTCTTCTCTCTTGCAAACACACCAAGGTGCAATCTGAAGCTGAACTCCAAACTGATTCAGGTGCATCAACTTCAAACAAGAAACAAACACCCAAGGAGACTGTGATTTTGGGGGAACTGGGGTTAAAACGGCCTTGAAGCTTGTCACTTCCACTGCCAGTATCGGGGCCCAAAGACGACGATCCCATTGATCCCTTACGTAGGGCAGCAGCAACTTTTAAACCAGTGAAGTAAGAAAACCAGGTAGCTGTGGGCTCTGCTTAATAATAATAATAATTTTATTATTTATACCCTGCCCATCTGGCTGGGTTTCCCCAGCCACTCTGGGTGGTTCTGATTGCCCTCTCTTGCTAGCTCTGGAAACTGGGGAGGAGGAGCAGAAGGAGAAGGTTTCTCTTCACACAGACCCTGAAATAGGGTATCCTTAGGAGTCTGAAAGCAGCCCCTAAGAAACAAGGACCACAGGTGTACTTTGCAAAGAAAACACACCACCACCTGCAGCCATGAACAAAAACAGGATATTTAGGCAAAGCATCCCCCCCTGATTTGCTAAAAGTGTCCCATCTCAGCATCAGCAGGTGCCCCATCAGGTCCCAAAGCTTCCCTCCGCCCCCTTGCCTCCCTCCCCCTGGAACATCCTTTAGAGACCAGCATTGCTCTGTCATGGCAGGCAAGGGCTTCACTGCCTCACATGCAATTCAAGGGCTAGGTGCAAAAGGGGCTGTTAAGGAACAGCCACCTGGAATGTTTATCATGAAGGTGGTACTGACAGCCCCCCCCCCCCCGTCCACAATTCACCCAGAGGACCTTGTTCCTGGGACTGCTTCCCATCTCCAAACACACTGGCGACCTTAAAACGGGGAATCCGGGAATCACGTTGCCAGAGGTCATCATGGGTGACGGTCAGTTAAGTTTTACTCAAGTGCAGACCGGTTGAAATTAATGGACCTGTATGGTGTTCATTCATTTCAAAGGGATTACTCTGAGTAAAACTTAGACGACTACCACCCCACACATTTCATTCTGGGACCCCATTCATAGGGACCAGCAAGGGAGGCAGAGAATCCGTCCTTCCAAATGGCTCCAGGCTGTGCTTTGTGTCGACGCTGTTTCAGCATCACAGGTGGACCCATACAATTCCCTGCCCCCCCCCCGCACACCTTTGCAAGTCATAAACAAGGAACACACACACTCTGTCACTGCAGAACAAGAAGAAATCTCTGTAGGCATTGCTGTCTAGAGAAACAATGAACGGTTACCAAACTCAGCCAAAGTTGCTTCAAAGCTACCATCTTCCAACCCCCCATGCCCGACAACCAGTCTTCGAAATTCCCCAGGTGCCAAGCACGTTTTGCAACTGGTGCGGTTCCAATCGTGCCCACGTGGAGATCTCTGGGTGCCAAGCTGGCAACACCATCTGGCTAGCCCCTCCAGCTTTCTTAAGCAGAGAAGCAGAAGAGTTTATTTATTGCCCTTCTATCCCATCTTTTTCTCCAAGGAGTCCATGGTTCACACACCCCTTTTCAGTTTGATCCCTACAATGGCCCTAAAAGGCTGCGACTGACTTCAAGGTCACACAGTGAGCTGCATGACTGAGTGGGGAGTTGAACCCTGATCCGCCAGGCCCTGGTCCGACACTCTAAGCACCACACCCCTTCTGCTACAGGGAGCTATATAAATTAAGTAGGTAAAAAAATATGGGGAAAGCAAACTGTCACATAGAGAAGGATCTGAAATGTTTTCATTGAAGCTTGAATTTGCTTTATTCTGGATTGTTTAATTTGATGTTAAGATTTTTTCTTTAAAATATAAAGCAGTAGAAATCATCATCCCCGATGGCTGGGGGGGCGGGGGCAGGGAATGGCGCCTAAGCATTCCGTTGTGGCGACTGTAACTGAGGTTTAAGGTGCCATTTGGTGATTTGCTTTCTAACACAGCCTGAACTGCAGCAGCTCGCCTGGATGTTAGTACCACCCCTTAAATACAACTGTGCAGACTTCCAGCAACTCACCTGCCCACGAGAGCCACAGCGTAAGTCTCTGGGTCTGACCTCTGTAGTGTCAAATGGTGGCCTTGCTTAAGCTAGGGCTGGCTACTTGCTGGCCTACAAAGTTCCCCATCCCTTATCTAGGAGGGGAAAGTTCTGGGACCTTTTGTATCCGGAAGACCTCCAAGGCCAGGGATGGTCATCTGGAGTTCAGGAGGAGGAATGCCATAGCGATACAGAGGAACAAGTCATAAACCTCTCTCTCTCTCTCTCTGAAAGGGTCTTTTAGGAGTTCCAAAACTTTGCCCCCAGGAAAATGTTCTCCCAGAAGCACTTGGAGCAGGGGTCAGCAACCTTTTCAGCCATGGGCCGGTGCACTGTCCCTCAGACTATGTGGTGGGCCAGACTATATTTTGGAGTGGGGGGAGAACAAATTCCTATGCCCCACAAATAACCCAGAGATGCATTTAAAATAAAAACACACATTCTACTCATGTAAAAACATGCCGATTCCCAGACCGTCCACGGGCTGGATTAAGAAGGTGATTGGGCCGCATCCAGCCCCCAGACCTTAGGTTGCCTACCCTGGACTTGGAGGTTCAAACTCCACAAGGAAGGCCCAGTAGCTGGAATCGTTTCCCAGCCTCCTGAGTAAACTAGCAAGAGATCAGAGGAGCGCCTCCTTCTCTTGCGGTTTCGCATGCAACATTCCTGTCTCAAAACCCAGTTGAAAACAGTACTCAAAACGGAAGGCTCCCAGCATCTGCAACAAGGGGCGGAATTTGCTTGGGGGAGGATGAGATCCAGCTGTTGCCCTCCAGACTGCTAAGACAGTAAATGCAGTAGGCAAAGAGGGTGGAAGAGCTTATCTCCAGAGCCTAGCAAGAGGGAGGGGGGACCTGCAAAAGCACTTCTTGGAGTTCCCCTGCTGCTTCTAGAAGTTGTCGATGCTGGGGTTGGAGTTGGGTGGGGGGCAAAGAGAGACAATCACAAAATAAAATGCAATTTGAGCCTGGAAGTAGATCGTGGGATTTCTGGATTGAGTGGATCTTTTTTTAAAAATCTTACTAGTTTATGTGCTATGTTTTTCTAATAAGTTTAGAGCTTATTCTAGGTTATAACAAAGTTGTTGGGGTGGGGTGGAATAGACGGTGTGAGACTCAGAGGCCAATTCTGGAGAAATTCCCAGCAATGCATCTATCAATAACTTCACCAAAATTGTTGTGAGAGCAGTTAGGCAGGACAGCCAAACTGCCAGGAGCTTCAGGCAGGGGCCGCAGCCAAGCATGCAGACGGCAGGGGATGAGCTTCGCTCAAATCTCTGCCGCTGAAAGTAGGAAGTGCTGGGCCTGCAACCCCTTTCAGCTCTTCCCCAGCCGCCAGGGGGCGCCTCCACATCCTGCCCTGCTACCCGGCGGAAGCAGACTTCTGCCCCACGAGGCGGGGCAAGCGAGCGTCGCTCACGCGGAGACAACCTGCAGGTCTCACCTGTACTCTCTCCCCTCGCTGTATCTCCTGGACGACGTGGCTCGCTGCGTGGCCGTCTCCAGGAGGAGCTTCTGGGTGAGGCGGCTGGAGGGAGCAGACTCCCGGCCGGCCATCTCCTCCTCCACCTCTTTGTCGCACTTCCATTCCTCGTCCTCGTTAAGGGTAGGCAAATAGCCGGGGAGACACTTCCCTGTCCCCGACCCTGAGCTCTGGTCACTGTACACCTTCGGACTCTCCCCACCCGTCCTTGTATACTCCAAATAAATATCCGACTTAAGGAAGAGGGGGTACGTGTTCTCCTCGATCATGGACTGGATCTCCGTCTGGGCCTGGTCAAACATGGCCGGATCGATCAGCTGCTTCATCACGCAATCTTTTATAAAGCTCTTCGTGGCCGGCTTGATCTGCCGCGACACAATCCCGTTATTGTCCAGAATGTACTTTTTGTAAATGGCCTTGGCCAGCTTGAGCCTCTTCTCCTCGTTGGAGTCACACGGCTCCAGCTTCCGGAAGCCGCTGCAGGCAAACCAGAAGTCCAGCAAGTCCGCGCAGTCCTCCTGCTTCAGGAAGGTCCGGAAGAGGTTTATCCCATCTTGGTCGTCCAGCAGAGAGTGCAGAGACTCTGCCCACCTCAGGTAGGGAGGGGTGGGAGAAGCGCTCCCCTCTGGCTCATAGCCCAGGTCCAGGTCGGGGCGCCTCGGAGTGGCCGTGGAAGTCTCGCTTTTGAGGGCATCGCACTTCCCAGAGTAAAACCCATGGCCGCTTAGCCGCAGGTCCGTGGAAACGAGTTCCCCTTCCTCTCCTGGCACCGGGGGCCTCGGAGCATCCTCGGTGAAGCTCCCCCCAAGGTCCAGAGGGAAACCTTGGCCCTGCACACTCATCTTGACGGCATCTGTGGGCAAAGCAGCAGCAGCAGCAGCAGAACGGCGGCCCACGCCTCAGCGGCCCAGCAGCCCCTGCCCCAGGGGGAAGACACACGGCCGGCTGCAAGGTTGGAGAAGGACGGTTAGAAAGCAGCGCAACGCTGGCAGGCTCACCCTTCTTGCCAAGGCCCTGCAGCCCGCTCCTCCGAGGAAAAGAAGGCAAGACTTTGTGGGGCAAAGAGGGAAGAAGCTGAGCATCTTCTCCCCCAAATTAAGAGAGCCAAGGGCCCCGAATGAGCCACGCAAAGGACCTGAACACAGCACCCCCTAAGAACTTCCTGTCAATTCATGCACCGCAAAGATAAGATGACAAAGTTCCCTTTCTGGTCCTGATCCTGGAAAGGCCCAAAGGGGGGACGTTAACAGCGAGTGTAGCTTTTTTGACAGCACACCAGGAGGCCAAACAATGCAGGGGGGGCTTTTAAGAAACCTCCCGAAAATATTATTTGTGCGAAGTGTCGTGGAGGGCTCCTAAGAGGGGAAGGGGCAATCCTTTGCAGGTAAGAGCTCCCTCTCTCTAGCACAGGAGAGTCGTTTTATATCCTACTGTATGACAGAAAGCCCTTTGGGGCCCAAGAAGCCCAGCCCCTCCACTCCTCCGGCTCTGGGGCTGAGGGGCCGCCCCGTCCCCCCCATGCCCAGCTGCCCTGGGAAACACCAGCCCCCCGGGTGGCAGGGCAGCTCCCTCCGGAAGGCAGGAGCCTCTGGGTCTCGGGCTGGGTGCAGGAGACTCCTGCCTGGCGGGGGTGGGCTGGATGACCCCGGGGTTCCCCCGGAGAGAGCGACCCCTTCGCGGGGAGCGGGCCCGCCGAGAGGGGCGCTGGGGGTGGGCGGCGGAAAGGGGTCCGAGGGGGCACTTCCTGAGGGGGGACCCTCCTCCCTCCCTCCCGCCCGGCCCGACACGCGAGAGGCACGTGTGAAGGCGGCCGCCCGGCCCCGCAGGAGGCGCAGGCCCGTCTCCCTCACCGGGACAAGGAGGCGAGCCGCGGCCCCGCACGGGAAGCCGCCTCGCCAGGCCGGCGGCCCCGGGACTCCGCCGCCATCATCCGCGCCGCCGCCGCCGCCTCCGCCTGGGCTCCGGGTGGTGGGCCTGGCCGCCCCGCTCCGGGTCTCCGCCTCCTCCGCCTCCCGGCCTGGGCCTCCGCTCCGGCCTCCCTCGCGCTCCCTTCCGCCGCCGCCGCCGGAGACGGACGAGGCTCGCCGGCGCCCCCGCAGGCCGAGCCAGGGAGGGCAGGGCTGCGCGCGCAGGCGGGCCGCGGGGAGGTCGCCTAGCAACGCCGGGGAGGGCAGGCCCGGCGACCACCGCTAGGCGGCGCTGCTGCTGCTGCCGGCCAGGGACCGGAAGCGAGGCAGGCTGGCGCCGGGGCGCCGCGGGGTCGGACTAGATGAGCCCTGGCCTCCCTGCGGGCCCCGAGGCGCGGGCTCCTCGAAGAGGCCTTGGGACGACTACTAGTCCACAGCTTTTGAAATACGTTTCTTTTTTTGGGGGGGGGGGTTACTGTTTTGCTGCTTCTGTCGGGGCTATTGGTTCGCGCATCTTTGAGCTGGGTATTTTTAAACAAAAATCATGGCGAATCTTTATTGATTTAAAATACAGACGTACAGGAAAGAGAAGTATAGAAGAGTTAAATACAAAAGAAGAAAACATGAAGACAAAAGGGTCAGGAAAGGAATTAAAAAGACAAAAAAAAAAACCCCAACAATTTATACAAAATCTTATCCATCAAATAAAAATTTCTGCATAAATTTCTTTCGGGGCTATTTGTTTGTGCATCTTTGATCTAGGTTTTTTTTAAAAAAATCTTTCAAAGTCCCCCGAGATATTTTTTGACGAAGGGCGGTATAAACCAAATAAATAGAAGGCAGCAGCCCAGCGCAGGGAGGCGAGAGGCAGCCGCTTCTGCTTTTTTCTTTTCTTTTCACAGTCTGACTTATTTATGTTAATTGGGGTTTTTAAACAACTTTTTTGGTTTTATTTATTAAACAAACCAGCTCGACCACCTTTTAAAAAACTCAATGCTTCCGATTTCAAACTCGGGGGAGCAAATAGGAGAGGAAACAGGCTCCCAGTCTCACCTCCCCCCCCCCCCGCCCCTCAAAACAGAAGAGGAAAAAGGAGAGACCCCCCCCCCCCGTTCATATTTATATATATTTACACTCCAAACGTCGGAGCTGCTCCCCCCGCGGATCAAAGGACAACAAAGTCCCTACCAGAAAAATAAACTCAGGTGAAACCAAAGGAAATAAGCAACTCCTTTTCTGTTTGCCCCTTGGAGTAGGGGTGTTAGACACTTAGTGGGTGTAATAAAATAAAAATAAAATAATAATAATAATTTATTATTTATACCCGCCCATCTGGCTGAGTTTCCCCAGCCACTCTAGGCAGCTTCCAACAGAACACTAAAATACAATAACCTACTAAACATTAAAAGCTTCCCTAAACAGGGCTGCCTTCAGATGTCTTCCAAATGTTTGGTAGTTGTTTTTCTCTTTGACATCTGACAAGAGGGCGTTCCACAGGGTGGGCGCCACCACCGAGAAGGCCCTCTGCCTGGTTCCCTGTAACTTGGCTTCTTGCAGAGAGGTAATCATTCTGCCCTCGGCGCTGGACCTCGGTCTCCGGGCAGAATGATGGGGGTGGAGACGCTCCTTCAGGTATCCTGGGCTGAGGCCGTTTAGGGCTTTCAAGGTCAGCACCAACACTTTGAATTGTGCTCAGAAACGTACTGGGAGCCAATGCAGGTCTCTCAAGGCTGGTGTTATGTGGTCTTGGCGGCTGCTCCCAATCCCCAGTCTAGCTGCCACATTCTGGATTAATTGCAGTTTCCGAGTCATCTTCAAAGGTAGCCCCACGTAGAGCGCATGGCAGTAGTCCAAGCGGGAGATAACCAGATCATGCGCCACTCTGGCGAGACAGTCTGCGGGCAGGGAGGGTCTCATCCTTTGTACCAGATGGAGCTGATAAACAGCTGCCCTGGACACAGAATTGACCTGCGCCTCCATGGACGACTGTGAGTCCAAATTGACTCCCAGGCTGAGCACCTGGTCCTTCAGGGGCACAGTTGCCCCATTCAGAACCAGGGAGTCCTCCATACCTGCCCACCCCCTGTCCCCCCAAAACAGTACTTCTGTCTTGTCAGGATTCAACCTCAATTTGTTAGCCGCCATTCAGCAGAGTTCAAAAAACTGGTGAGCTGAAACTCTGCTTGTTCACACAAGCCAAGGAACAAGCCAGCCCCATCCACACACACACGCCTTCATCATGGGGGAATCATGGAGCTGGGAGGGTCATCTGGCCCAACTCAATCAGCCTCCGCAAGCTTGTCCAGCAAACACAGGAAGCGCCTGAAGACTCCCCCCCCCCCCCAATTCTCCCCTGCGTCACGCAAGTGAAGCGCCCTGAGACCTCTGGGCGGTATATAAATTCAATCAGTAAATGAAGTGACATCTGGGCCTCTGCTCCACCCTCCCGCTGATCCAACGCAAGGATGGAAGACCACCTTGCAGGAGAAGCCAACTGTGGGAACCTTTCGTTTTCGGCTTCCCCTTGCCGTCAACCTTTTATGATTTTGCTGTCAGGTTTAAAATTGTTGTAAAAAATAAAAAATAAAATAAAATAAAATTGTTGTGAACCGCTATGGTATATTTCTATGATACAACAGTACATTACACACACACACACAGAGCTGCATTCTACACATGATTACAGGCCAGCACAAAAATTGGGAGTGTTAATTTGCTAGTACAGTTCTGCTGTACTAGCACAATCCTCTGCCTGAGAATCCCCCAGCTGTGGGACTGTAGCACCCAGCAAAAGCCCCACTTTGCTATGAAAATGGCAGACAGGCCATGGCTATATAGTGATCCATTTATTGACTGCACTTCCCACCTTTTTCTCCAAGGAGCTCCAGGTTGTGTGCATGGTGCTCTTCCTGTTTCACCCTCACAAGAACCCTGTGAGGTAAGCTGGGCAGGCACTGGCCCCCAAGGCCACCCCCTGCGCCCAATGGCCAAGCTTTTTTCTGGCAAAATAGGTGCCGGTACTCGCCAGGAAGTTGTTACAGTGAGTGCCACTCTTATTAACAACAAAGAGGTGCCACTACTGCGTGCTCTTGAGTACCCCTGGGTGGAAAGCACTGGCTGAGTGGGGAATCTGAACCCGGGTTTCCCAGGTCCACTGCCTCTCGCGTGATGGTAGATGCCTGCTGGCAGGAGGCAGCATCTGAAGTGGGGGGGGGCACCTGCACCCCTCAAGTCCAGCGGGAGGCACTGCCTGCTTCCTTCGAGATCTAAAACTCTGCTGTTAACACAGACCATCGGAATGTGAGCATTTTCTGTGCAGTGGTACCTTGGTACTCAAACGGCTTGGCTCCCAAACAAATCGGCTCCCAAATGCTGCAAACCTGTAAGTAAGTGTTCCAGTTTGCAAACATTTTTCGGAAGCCAAACTTCCGACGCAGCTTCCGCTGAAGCTCCTGCAGCCAGTAGGAAGCCATGCTTTGGTTTTCGAACGGTTTCAGGAGTCAAAGGAATTCCCAGAACGGATGAACTTTTACGGAAGAAGAAAGGAAGATGAAATTCATGGACTATGCAGAACTTGATAAATTAACTGGAAGGATTCAAAACCTGGAATAAATATACGAACTACTTGGAAAGTAATTGTCCTGAACAGATTACGCTAGTAGGACTGCAAGACGTTTTGTAAGGAGGAATATTTGAAATATTGCAAGGAAGACTATGAGGAGAATTATTAGTTAAAGACAATTAAGAGTAATAGTGAAATTAAGAAATGCAGAATAAGTGATAAAGAACGAAAAATCATCAGAGGTGTTGATGGAAGTCTGAAACATTGTGTAAGATGAAAAGTTATGTTATATGACTGTTGGTATGTTAAAAAAGCCTATAAAAATGTATTCTAAAAAAAAAAGTTTAAGAACCAAGGTGCCGCTGTAGCAATCCGTTCCTTGAAATGCTAATGACGTTTTTACTAGTTTTATTGCGTTGACTAGGTCACATTCATCATGAAAGAGCAGCTTACAATTACTTAAAACAAAGATTGCTATTACCTTAAGAGAAGCTGTCCTCTTGCAGCCGGGGGGAAAGGACCCCACGACCCCAACCCAGAACGGGCTGCAGGTTCTTTTGTGGGCTCCATTCCAGGTGATGAGTTTCGCCTACAGAGAAAATCCTAAACGGCGTGTGGCTTCTCTCTCTCCAGTTAGAATCATAGAATCATAGAGTTGGAAGAGACCACAAGGGCCATCGAGTCCAACCCCCTGCCAAGCAGGAAACACCATCAGAGCACTCCTGACATATGGTTGTCAAGCCTCTGCTTAAAGACCTCCAAAGAAGGAGACTCCACCACACTCCTTGGCAGCAAATTCCACTGTCGAACAGCTCTTACTGTCAGGAAGTTCTTCCTAATGTTTAGGTGGAATCTTCTTTCTTGTAGTTTGGATCCATTGCTCCAGTTGCCCATGCAGACATCAAGGTCTGCTGCAGAGGCCCTCCAAGGGCCCATTTGCCCCAAGGTGCAAAGAGGGGGACCAGCAGTGATGCCACGGCGACCAGACACTTTCCTCTTCTCCCAGGACATTTAAAAGCATTTTTTAAGCGTCTCCCTTCCACCCAGCAGCTTCAACAGACCCCCTTGGTTGGGATGCTGCAGCACACAGCAGAGACAGGTGGAGAGGTCACATGGAGACTGTGCGCTATAGCAGTGTTGGACCAGGACCTGGGAGACCAGGGTTCGAATTCCCCACCCAGCTATCAAAGCACAGTGGGGGACTTTGGCCTGGTCACTGCCTCCCTCTGCCTGACTTACCTTTCAGGGTTGTTGTGAGGTTAAAACGTTGCAGAGGGGACCACATGCACCACCTTTAGCTGCTCAGAAGAAACGTGATATAAATCCAAACAATAAAAGTAGGACTGTTGTCTGTTTAAATAACAGATCGCCTCAGTTATTCTTTATTAGTCTCCATAACACCTCTGAGCGCCTTGAGCGGGAGACTTGCAATGTCTGTCTCTGTGGGCCACAGATCCCCGGGGAGTGTGGCAGCTGGACTGCCTTGGTGCCCTTCTACATCATCATTTGTGGCATCACCCGTCACAAGCCCTGCCAGCCCTTTGGGAACATCTTGGAAATACACTACATCTGTTCCCAGCCCCTTTCTGCACAGCATTAACCCACCCGTCTCCCCCTCCCCAAACACTGAAAAGAGCAAGAAGCCACTGTGCCCTTCAGTGGCTCCCCTACCCCATAAATCAGTGCCCCTCGGCATCAGCAGCAGGGCAAGAGATTTGGGCTATACAAGGATACCTGTGCAAGGTCAAAGGAGTGGGGAGACAGAAGGTTCACGGGACCTTCCTCACCAACCCGTGCTGGTGGGGGGGCATGCATGCACACAGAGCTGGACACAGCAAAATGGGGGAGCAAAACCAAGCAGCGTTCTACAGAATCGGGGTGGGGGCAGCTTCAACAGAAGGCCAGGATGGGCAGGCCGCATCCTGAGGCGCCTTCTCACCTCTTAGCTATTTAGAGATACTTCGTACTCATGCATCTAAAATTGCAGAGATCCTAGTGTAAGCAAAACAAGTCAGCCCACTAGCCCAAATCTTGCACACGGGCAGGGGGGCACTTTGCACAGCAGCAGCAGCACCCCCACAGTTAGGGGGTGTCTGTGGGCTGCCCCCCCCGCCTCCAAATAATGTCCTTGTCACTGGCCCTGAAAGGGCTGCTGGGACTAAGTCTAAGTCCTATTCCTAGCATCTAAAGCCCTAAATCAGACATGTCCAAAGTCCGTTTCTGGCCCCTATGGCAGTTTATTTCCTGGGGTAAAATTCTAAAAGAAGTTCAACAACTTCAATCCTTAAAAAAGGTCAACAACGTTGGTCGGCCCTCACACTTGTTCAAATCTGGCCCTCTTTGAAAAAGGTTTGGACACCCTTGCCCTAAATCACCTGGCCTCAAGTACCTGGAAACGACCCTCTGCCAGTGCCAACCACCTCAGACCCTCCTGAGTGGGCGAGGCCACAGCTGGGGCTGCCCATTTGGCACTGACCCCAGGCAGGGCCTTTGCAGCGACTGATTCCCATTTGTGGAAGAACCGCCTGGCTGGGTGCATCCGCCTCCCTCTTCCAAGAGAGATGCGTTTGATGGCTGAGAGATGCTGCTCCTGGCAACCCTGAAATCATTGGTGGGGAGAAAAGTGAATGTTTTGAAGACGTTTTTAGGAGGTTTCCGGTTCTATGTTGGCTGCCCTGGACTCCTTTGGGAGCAATGGTGGGGTGTGAATTGAATATTGATATTAATCATGTTTACCTGCCATTGAGAGTAACACTTTGTGCAGCTGGATCAGGCCCATGGCTCATCTCGCCCAGCATCCTGTTCTCAACCAGAAGTCCCAGCGCAGGACCTGAGCCCAACTCCCCTCTCCCTTCCAGCACTTTCCAGCAGCTGCGATTTAGAAGGATTGCTGCTCCCAGATGTGACACAGCAGAGCCCTCCTGGCTGGGAGCCATCAACACCTGCATGTATTTTTTATCTATGTCATTTTAAATTGTTATTGATATTAATGTTGTATTTTTAGTTTTGGATTTTATGATTTATGTGGAAATGTTTTCCATTTGGTTGTGTACCTCTGGATGTGTTTTATTTATTGCTTATGACTTTTGTTACGTTGGTCGTTCTGTAAATCTCGTCATGTTGTAAGCCGCCTTGAGCATTGTTTTAACTATGAGAAGGCGGCACACAAATAAATTGATGATCATGATATTCCTCTGGTGAAATGGACCTCCAAAAGCCTCTTGCTGCAGCCTTTCTCAGCCTGTGGGTCCCCAGATGTTGCTGAACTACAACTCCCATCACCCCTAGCAAGGCCAGAGCTCAGGGATGATGGGAGTTGTAGTCCAACAACATTTGGGGACCCGCAGGTTGAGAACAGCTGCATCTGCTGTAATAAAATCTGATAGCATTTAAGGTACAGCAAACATAGTGAAAGCCCCCTTGGTAGCAAGAAGCTCCCTCTGCTGCTCAGCTGAGCTCTCCAGCCTTCCTTCTGCCCCTCATACCTCCTCTCAGCCTGGGGGGGGGGGTTGCAGGCTCTCCCTCTTCCCACCCCCTTTTCCCATTTCTTCCCAGGACCATCTTCCCTGCCCTCTCCTGAGCCCTTGCCAGGGAAGATGCAGCTGCCCCTTTCCTTTGGAAGGACGGACTGTGCCGCCCTATTCCTGCCCACTCTGAAGCCGCACACAGCCCATGGCACTTCCTCGAGGCTTAAGGGGGGCAGAGGGACCCAAGTGACCAGGAGGGACAGGTCGCAGGCTGTGAACACCCCCACCCTGCTTAATCTGATCAGCAGCCCCCGCAACTATCACCTGCCCCCACCCTGCCCAAAATGTGCTTGCTCCGTGCCCAGAATCCTTTTGCTGCTGCCACCTGAAAGCCTGTGGTGCTGCGCTTGGCAGGGAATGGGCTGCTGGACTTTTGATGGCACCAGCGGCAAGATCCCAGGGTCCCTTTTGGGCAAAGCCCCCTGGCTCCTCTCCCAGCTGTTGGCGGCCCCTGCAAAAGGCAATGTGGGCCCCACTCTGCCCACCCTCGAGCGCTCCAGCCAAGCCCAGCGGGAGAGAGGATTCCGCTTTGAGTGAGGTGCCGATATTCCCCCTGCGTCCTTCATTTCCTTGCACACCAAGCAAAGCTCTTTGGAACGAGAGATGAAAACTTGATAAAAGTTTGGCGGCGCCTCTGTCCCAGCCCCAGGGGGCGGTGGAGCGCGGGGGGGGGGGGGGGCTGTCAATCTGCCGCTGGGACAGCAGAGCAGCCGGGTTACAAATGCATTATGTATGCCGGTGTCGACCCTGAAGCACCTTTTGTTGGGGCTGAATGTGTCATGGCCAACAAAAGTAGAGTGGATTAGCCACAGTGGATTAAAAGATTTTCTTCTTTGAGTTCACCTAATAATGCAACAATCGCCCTAGAATGTCCCTTTGAAGGGGACGCAACGGCGTTCCCTTTGCCATCTGTGAGATTCCTCCCCATCCAAGATACATGGCGGGCGGCTTTCACGTCCGGCAGAAGGAGAGAAATCGCTGGGCACTATTTCCATCAGGTGGGAAAGAGTTTGTGCCCACCTCCTCCTAAGCCCACAGCCACATGGTTTGGGGAGGAAAACTGACAGCCTGTTGTCTCCACCAGACTGGCAAAGAAAGCCTCTGTGAGCTTCAGACAAGGACAGGAGCCGCTGGACGGTTCACAAGGTGCTCAGAGCCTCCTGCTGGGAGAAGCTGACCGACTACAGGCAGATCTCGGATTCCAGCAATTCTGCTTTTCACACACACACCCTCCACCACCCTGTGTTAGTTTGGAGAAGTTTGGAGCCCCTCTCCCCACCAGGCTTCGTTCCCTGCCGTGTCCATGGTGCAAGGCGGGTCATCTGTTAGTGCCAAGGCATTCACAAGCGGGGTGGTGGCAGCAGGGACAGGGGTGAGCTCCCTCCGTGCCCCCCGCCCTCCTAACGCTGTCACCCAGCGCCCCCTCCCCCTCCTCCCCCCCACCATCACAATAGCAAACACGAAACCCTGCCACAACCCTTGGGGGCTTTGATCTCCAAGCAGGCCTTTGGACATTACCTCCAGGAAAGGGGCTGGGGAGGGCGGCGAATTTGGGCACAGCGCTCCCCCCACCCACCCCTGCCGAGAAAGGCGCCTCCCGAGCCGGAGTGGCTTTGCGGCAAATGGTGGCCCTGCGGGGGGGAGGGGCCAGTGGGTGGCAGCCGTGGGGCGTTAACCTCGCTCTGCAGGAGCCCAGCTGGGGGCTTCTAATGAGCTGGCTTTGCGAAATGCGATCTGAAAGGCCCACAAAGGCAACCCAGAGAGAGGAGCTCCATATTTCCCCATCCCGGACTCCTTTGTCCGCCGTTTATTCTTGTTTCGTGGAGGGGCAGGGCGGGGTGGCGGCTTGCGGTGGCCCAGGGCGGGACGGGGCGGCCGAGGGGCGATGGCGAAAGAAGGAGCAGTCAATGGCGGCCGAGGAAGGGCCTCCATTGTCTCACCTGCTGTCTGCGCAGCGCCGGCCTCCTGCTGGTTCTTCCGCCGTCCGCCATGACAGGACCCATCCGGAACACTTCCCAGCACTCTGGGAGCCTCTTTGCCTTTCATGGCCACGGACTGGCTGGAAGACGATGGCAATCTTTACTTTATACTGCAGCTTTGGCTCCTCGCCCTGATTGGCTGAGGCCAGGACCAAATGATGGTCCTTCAAATCCTATTGTAACTATGGCAACCAGCCCCCGTAGGCACCACTGATGTACTTATAATTGCCGGATAAACAGTCGAGACAGGCCACTTTCATCCCGCCCAGGACCGCTTCCCCCCTCGGCTTTTAGGGCGAGGCCAGAAGAGGCAGCAAACTCCCGCGATGCCGTGGGAAGAAGGTGCCACCTCACTTTCCCCATCTGGGCACCTTCCGCTCCTCGCGGCAACTGAGCGCACAGCGTCTCGCGGTCATGGGACTCCTCTGTGCATGGGCGGCCCTACCCTGCGCCAAACCGAGGAATCTTTGTGCGGAAAACGAAGGCTGAAGGCAGAGAGAGGGGACAGCGAAAAGCATCGAGAGGCGGCGGGGCAGTGGGGGAGAGGATATTGTGGCAGTCCTATTGAATTGAAATTATTCTTGCATCAGCTGCTTTTGCCTTTCACGGGAATTTACTGCAGGCTGAATAGGACCTTCCTTCCTGCTGTACCAATGGTGAAGCTGGCACCTGTCTAGCGTGTAAGAGCTACATCACCAAACGCCACCTTCTCCAAGGAGTCAGATGAAGACAAGGCCAGTAAGAGGCATGAGACTCTCTCCATGGGGGCTCCGCTGTCATATGGGCCTCTGCAGCGACCCCTTCGGGACAGGGGCATATCGTGGGCACCTGCATCGCTCTGGACTCGCCCCAAAGCCCACAGGTGTCTGGTGGCCCCACACCCCTGTAGTCCCAAGGATAGGGATCTTCCAGCCCTGAAGTGCCCTTGGCTGGCAAAGGCTATGAGACGAAGGGCGACCTGGAACCCTAACAGCCAGCAACCAACATTGAAGTAAGTTCCTGCAAAGTGAGAGGAGGCAAAGGCCAAAGGATGGAACCTGCTGCACCAAGAAAAGGAGAAGAGGAGGAGGAGGAGGAGGAGGAGGAGGAGGAGGAGGAGGAGGAGAAGAAGAAGAAGAAGAAGAAGAAGAAGAAGAAGAAGAAGAAGAAGAAGAGAGCCTCCTCCATAGCAGTAGCAGCTCTCCAAGGAGGCTTCCCACCCATAGAAGCCACGCCACAGAGAGGTACGTTCCAGAGAGCATCTGGAGAATCTGGAGCAGGCAATGGCAACAGAGATAGAGAGAGTCTCAAAAAAGATAGCCTGGCATTGGAAAAGTCACAGAAAAGGACAGCTGAGGCCATCAGGGAATTTGAGGATGGTAGAACTGGAGACTGGAGCTGTTATTTCTCAGACTGCCCCCAAAACATCCCAGCAATCATCAGAGGCAATAGCAGGCTCCAAACGAGAAGACAGGATTCCTCCACCTGGTATCAACTATGTTGTAATGACCATAACAAAAATGACTTCAGAAACACTTATATCAAGGTATCTTGTCATTCATTACCAGCTAGACAAGTCAGCAAAGTCTGACCCATGATGAAGGCCCTGTTTCTGTGCCTCCCCGAGGCATCTGGCAGACGCCACTCAGAGGCAGCAAGCAGAAGCTACCACACTCCACCAGCTCTCCTATCCGTCCTGCTCACATCAGCACATCTGAAGAGCCCGGCTGCAAAGGCTCATCTAGTCCAGCATCCTGTACTCACAAGCAGTGCCTGTGGGACATGATCACAACAGCACTCTTTACTGGCATCCCCAAGCAACTGCTACTCAAGAGCCAGGGTGGGGCAGCGGTTGGAGTGGCCAGGGTTCCATTTCCCTTTCAGCCACAAAGATTGCTCAGTGACCTCAGGCCAGTGACTCTCTCACAGGGTTGCTGCGAGGATAAAGGGGAAAGTGGGGAGAAGAACAAGTGTAACAAACAGGGGAAGAGGCAAACAATCTCCAATACTGGAGGTGGTACAGAGCCATGACTAGCAGCCAATGACACCTTTTTGTGGCAAGCTATACTATCCTCACGTGGCACATATGTGTGTGTGTGTGTTTGTGTGTGTGAGAGAGAGCACATTCTACAAGGCAAGATTTGAAGTAGAAACTTTCAGGCCCACATGCTATTTAAATTCTTCAGATTTTAAATTTTAACATTTTAAATTTTGAATACTGTGTAGTTTATTGCTGTAAGTGACTCTGCACCCTAAAAAATGGTGAAAAGTGGGATGTATAATTTTAAAATAAATATGAGTCCTTACACTGCAGCCAGCCCCATCAAGGTGGCTCTTTCATTTAAAACTAAGGAGCCATAGGATACTTGGCAACTGAAGCTTAACTCAGGTGACTTCAGGACAGGAACGGATGTTTGCATACAGTAATTCTTGCTGCTCTATGTAAACAAAGCCGCCGTGCCGTCTCCCCCCCCCCTTGATGATGCCCAGGCTGCCCACGCTCGTTCTCCCAGTGGCTGCTGCTGCCACTTTCCTGGTCCATGCCTGGGAGGGCAAATGGGATTGTATTCCTTCTACGCATCAAAGCAGCCAGACCATGTCCTGGTAGGCATGTGCCTTAACTGGGCTTGAGGGACATTCCAGAAAGCAGAGACACAGGGGCTCAGAGGTCTGCCACGCAGCAACAGCCCTCCAAGCTGGGGAGACAGCAAGCCAGTTCCTAATGCTCCAGCTTTTGTCCCTTTGGTTTCTTACTCCAGCTAAAAAGAACAAGTGACTACACCGTTTCAATAATAATTCACAAGCCATTTATTCTTTTCTTCCCTGCTGTGCTTTGGATCTTAATTAAGGTTACAGGATGTGGCTTGTTCCTCAAGAGAGGTCAGTCGACGGCTTTTGTATTCTGCTGTAAATGTTGCTGTCTGGCCCTGAAGACCTGAGGGTCTCCGAGGACTCCAAGGCGGGATGCATTCTAGGGTGCTCCAAAGCCTAGTGGCAAAAGGCTCTCATGGCGACCAGCCTCAAAGTTGGGGATCACGGACCACATGGTGGCTGCAGGTGTAGAGGCTGAGCAGCAACATGCAGGAGAAGCTGGGAAGCCATGAACTGAAAGCCTCCTCCTTTTCTTTATGGCAAAAGCATCCTGAATGGAACGTGAGGAAGTAGCTCAAGGCAGCTAGTCCCCTCCCTCCCAAGTCCAGGGGGCAGAGCAGCCTTTACACGATAAGTATCAGACAGTGAGCACATACTTAACCATTCTGGATCCAGCTCTCTCAGGGGAAAAGTTCCATCCCTTGGTCTGTTTAACATAAGCCCAAAGAGAAGTTCACAGTGCTTGATTCTCCTGTTAGACCTTCGGCACTTCAGCCGATTCAGAAAGCTTCTGTGCTTCAAGCTGCTGCACCAGTTCTTCTGCATAGACTTTGAACAAGGGAACAGGGTCCTGAGAGAAAGGTTGGGGGCAGGAAGGAAGACACAATGAGGAAGAGAACAGATTGCACAAAGGCTAGGTTTGCACGTTAAAACAAAGCCATGGACAATGTTAACCACAGGTTATAACCCAAGAACAAACCCTGATTTACTAACGTGAAGCCTCTGGCTGGGCTCGGACAATCCAAGTAACACACGCCTTAGGGTTATGTATGAGCCGATCCAAAGCATCACAGAAGCCCTCAAGAGAAATCAACAGCATTTTGGATACAAGTGATTACAGGAGCCAGTCTAGCATCTGCAGAGTCCGACTAAGATGCCTCCCACCCCTCCATAACTAAGCAAAGGGAGCATATCCCATGTAGTCCCATAGACAGCAAACCTTAGCAATGGAATATATTGCACCTTGGCATAAAAGCAAAAAGCACAGTTATTTTACACAGCTTTGAGGGGCATAGGTGCATGTTCCAGAGACAATACTTTACTGGGATTGGGCCACAAACACAAAGAGTGAAAACACACCTTCTTCTCCAGGAGTCGCTGCTTTTCCACAGCTTCTTCCAAACTCAGCCCAACCCATTCTGCCTCTTCCTCTGGGATCACAAACTCCTGCATGCAAAGGTAACACGCGTGAGCTTTCAGCACAGAGACTCACTGAGAGGCAGCAAAGACAGCAAGATTGAAAACTACCTTGTACCACGTCAGACCACTAGCCCACCATATTGTTCACTGACTGGCAGCTTTTCAGGGGTTCCCAACCCTATCCTGCTGCTAACAGGGCATACAAAGCAAATGTGGGCTCTATCATCCTTGTCACTACAGCCTTTCCCAAGATGCCACTGGATTCTGCATTACCTGGGGTGGAAAGACAGTAACAGCAGCCATTATATCTGTAGGCATATCAACGACAGTTATACTGGCCTTCCTCTGCCCTCTAACTATGCAACTTCCACCCGTGCCACGTGTCCCTCTAGCCAAGTTCTAGGAAGTGGGAAATACAGAGCACAGCTGTGACTCTTAGCCCTTACGCATTGGCGCAAGCACAGAAAAGCTTTCATAACCAATCTACAGCCCTTAGTGTTGCTACAAGAATGATTGGTGTTCACAGCAATTGCAGATTATGATGGATGCTGGCTCAAAAGCAAAAAATTAGCTGCTACAATCACCCAACCAATGTGGGCATCTTGGGGGGGGGGGGGAATAATATTTACTATTATGTATTTAAAGCATTCTGCAGGCGTTACCCTATTTGTAACCCTTAAAGCAACACTGCAAGATCTGAACTGGGGATTCCTGATTTGTAGGTCTGCCTCTTCACCCGCTACAATAGCTCCCTGGACCAAACTGAACTGAGAGGGAACTGAAATGATCCTACAGCATTCCCACAGGACTGCCACCGGACCACTTATGGGCCCCTCCAAGCCCTCGAAGCAAAAGAAAACACCCACCTTGTATTTGTCGTATATAGCCTCCCTCTTTGCTGGGTCATCTGGGTGGAGGGAAGGGTCCCGGCGGGCAAGTCGTAAAAGCATTGTGCGTTTCAGGTCCATGCCCAGTTTAGAACACAGCTCGGCTTTTGGGGTCTGTGAGGCCAGAGAAAGATGCAACGGCTTGTCACCAGTTTCCACCGATATGTTCAGGGCAAAGAGGGGCTTTCAATGGCAAGCAGACTACAGTCCTTAGGACTTCTGTCAAATGGTTCAGGGAAGGACCTGCATCACTCAAAGGAGAGCTCTGGGATGCGGCCCACAAAGGCTGCTTCACACCACACCCTTCAAGGCCACCATGAAGTATTCATCTGATAGCTGTCATATTGGCTTTCCCACGCTTGCAGACAGAACAACAGCCTGTCAAGCTATCACCACAAACCTACCTTTAAGATGTAATAATCAAAGCCGTAGGCAGCGTCAATCTGGTCCATCGTCCGCATGGTGACTGTAATCGTCAGCTTCTTATCCAGGATCTCACTGTAGAGATCTCGATAGAAGAGCTGCGGCTTCCAGATCTTCTTCACCCTGGCGGCCAGCTGAGGACACAAGGAAGAGCAGATGCAGCCAAGATCCTGGCGGCTGGGAGGGGAAAGCTCAGACCAAACGGGAGGCCCCGTCGCCCGGCGGGTCCACCTCGCGGGGCGTCGCTTTCACGGACCGGCAGCAGCGGCTCCCCGGGTCCTGGAGCCAGGCGCCGCCTCCTCCTCCTCCTCCTCCGCGCGAGGCCCGCGCCCCCCGGCCTTCCCCCAGCCCCCTCGGCCCGGCAGCGCACCTTGTCTCCCCGGGCGTAGCGCCAGCCGCGCACCAGGCCCTCTCCGCCCCACAGGCCCTGCTGGCTCTCGGGAGGGAAGTAGACGGGCACGGGCACGTCCTGCACGCGCTCCCGCTCGCCGGTCCTGCGGTTCCGCACGTGCTGGGCGCCGCGGGGCCTCCAGTGGACGGCGAGGGGCGGCGCCGCGGCCTCTTCCTGCAGCGCGCGGAGGTAGTGGGCCGGCAGGCGCGCGTAGATGCCCTGCTGCAGCTTCAGCGCGTCCCACAGCCGCGGGGGGATCTTGTGCAGAGGCATCGCGCCGCCGGGAGAACCGAGAGGGCGCGCCGAGGAGGCCTCCGTCTGCTCCGCCGAGCCGCAGCCAGGGCAAAGGTCAAGAGGCGGCCTCGCGCAGGCGCAGCGCACCGCCGACCCGGAAGCAAAGCGCGGCCGCCGGACGGGGAGGGAAGAAGGCCGTCCTTCCTGCTTGTTTCTTATTGGAGCAGAGCGCCGCTGGGGGCGCGGCCTAAGGGAAGCGGGGGCGCCGCGGTTCCGAGAGTCCCGCCCCTACGCCGTTACCATGGCAGCGGGCCTGCGAGGAACCGAGGCGCTTCGCTCCACAAGGCGAAGGAGTCGGCGGCGTCCGGGCCTCCTCGTCGCTGCGTCGCGCCCCGCGGGCTCCAGGCGGGAGCGGGAGCTGCGCTTCCCCCCCCCCCGCCCTCTCCAGCTCATGCCCGCACAACAACCCCGCGAGGCGGGCCGAGAGGGATGAATGTGGTGTCATCAGCTCGTTTTAAATGACTGAAGCGGGAAAGGGGGTCACAAACCCTCTTATCATTCTGGTGTGTTAATCTATGGTTATTATTAAATTTATGTGCTGTGTCAGGAAAATTGGGCATCGCATGGCAGGATAGATGTGCTCTCCCAAGCCCACATTCCCAGCATGTTCCCTCTCCTGTCTCAGCGACGTCTAAGCTGGCTTGGTCACGTCCGCAGAATGGAAGACGGCAGGATCCCCAAGGATGTGCTGTGCCGGAAGCTGGCTTCAGGCACCAGGCCAACGCTGCGTTACAAAGATGTCTGCAAATGGGACATGAAGGCTGGCAACACCGCTGTCGTGTGGGAATTCCTTGCAGGCAACCACAGTAAAAAGGGTGAAGGACCCCTGGGCGGTTAAGTCCAGTCAAAGGCGACTATGGGGTTGCAGCGCTCATCTCACTTTTCAGGCCGAGGGAGCCGGCGTTTGTCTACGGACAGCTTTCCGGGTCATGTGGCCGCCATGACCAAACCACTTCTGGTGCAATGGAGGACTGTGATGAGTGTCAGAGCACACGGAAACACCGTTTAGCTTCCTGCTGCAGTGGTACCTATTTATCTACTTGCACTAGTGTGCTTTCAAACTGCTAGGTTGGCAGAAGCTGGGACAGAACAACGGGAGCTCACCCCCAGATTCAAACCACCAACCTTCCGATTGGGAGCCCAAGCGGCTCGGTGGTTTAGACCACAGCAGCACCCGCTCCCTACTACAACCACAGTGCCTGGAGACAGTCAGTCGGATTGTGCATCCATAGCAGTGACCAGAGGAGGAATAACCGCTGAGAGGAGTACAGAGAGAAGAAACACCATGGTGCAGCTTAACCAGATGTCTTCATCTGCCCCTGCTTAATAAAACATGTCTCTCCTGTATCAGTCTCTACAGGCACAGCAGGCACTGCAACCTTCCAAGAGTTTGCCTTCACCCCCAAGGGCGCATTGCTCCATTGTCCCCAGAGACAGATGGACCCAACCAACCATACACTGCCCTTCATCAAAAGACCACAGGACAGGTTACAGCATAAAACACAAAATGCATAATATAATAATGGGGAAAGGGAAGGGGGAAAGACAATCCCCACACACACCTTAGAAAGCCATAAATTGTCAAATGCCTGGCTGAAGAACATTTTCACCTGGCGCCTAAATATATGTAATAAAAGGTGCCATGCGAGGCTCCCCAAGGAGAGCATCCTAAAGCAGGCAGGCCCTGCAGAAAAGGCCCCGTTATCGTGTTGCCACCCTCCGGACCTCCTGTGTAGTGAGGGGCACACAGAGAAGGGAAGCAAGAAGCCCCCTCATCGCCAAGCAAACTTTGTGTGGCTGGCCAGCGATCACCCCACCCAGCAGAAGGCAGCTTTTCCAAGGTCCAAGGTGGAGGTAAGAGTCCCAAAATGGAGGCTGCCCAGTCTGCTGTGGGGTGGGGGGGGGGTGCCTCCTGCTTCTGCTCAAAGGGTTGTCAGACACAATCCCTGCACTTCTAATTAGATTGCTAGAAATAAGCACCAAAGGCAAAGGAGCACAGTGTGCATAACTTTTAATTGAACGAAATGACAGCTTAAATCAATTAAATCAACAGCTCCAAAAAGGCAAAGTATAACATAAAGTTAACAAGGTACTAACAGAACTTTCTGAACTGCAGTTGCTGAAGTTCTTCCTGAGGTAATCAACGAAATAACCAATTCCCCATTTAAGATTAGTGTCCCTTCCATGCCCTGCAGTGACTGAGGGGAATAAAAAAAATAAACACCCCAAATTAAGGACCTTAAAACAGGAGTGTGTGTTATTGCGCTAAAAGAACTCTCTGGAGTCCCTGGCTCTTCCACCTGTGTCTGCATTTGCAAAAGGGTTTGTCATGGTCTTATCCTGGCCCAGCAGTGCCAGCTGCGAGAGCCAGAAGACAGGTGAGCAAACAGTGCTGGGCTCTTACCTGGCCACGAGGACTAAGAGCTCTGGGACTGCAAAGAGCTCAGTCATTTGGCTGAGGGCTTTTACATTCATTGTGCCTCCCCCAAAACAGGGGGAACAGCCCCAAAGTGGCAGAGAGAAAGATGCAAGAACAGGATCTCCCTGCTTGCACCCAAGTCCAAAGCCCACCAGCAGTTGAAGAATCTTGAACAACCTGGCTGGTGGATGCACATCGCTGAATGGCAACAGGGCCATGAGGTTTTCATTCAGCAGTATCACGTGACCAAGTCAGTCTCAGGCCTGGCAACGAGTGGCAGAGCTCGCTTGGCACCCACAGGCAGAGGAACAGAACTGGGCTGCTCCAGCTCAGCTTTTTAGTTCAGGACACATAAACCTGGCACCTCCCTGAGCGATACATGGTTTCTCCAACCACGGCCAGCAAGGACGCCTCTCCTCCCCGCCCAGCCCAGGGGTGTCCCTTGCACTATTATCATTCACACGCCCCTCCCGGGTTTGAGCAGCCCTGTTTCTTCTTCCCACATTAAGAGGAGTGAGGGTGCCAAGAGCTGCACACCAGCCTCCTGTCTTGTTATCGCCCACCACACTACAAGCCCCACAAGGAACCCTTGACTCTAGTTGTCACTCCACCCCCACTCCCAGGATTGCAGAACTGCCTGGTTCCCGGTTCCCAGCCACGCAGATTCAATAAAAGCAGGCTGTGGCGATGCACCGGAAGGCTCCAGAAAGCCCTGCTGTTTACACCGGAGGAGAGACCTGCTTCATGAGTGGGCGACCTCTCAGGTTAGGGTGAAGACTAGTGAGCCGTCTGTCTTGTGGACCCTCGCAGCTCCCTGTTCTTCACCCGGCCTGCAGGATGGATGGCCTTCTCCCTGCATGCCCAAGTGGGCCCAGGAAGCGGCTGGTAAGCCGACCCCGAAGCGCAGAGGGAGGCACTTGGGGCCAGAGCCTCACAAGAGTCCACCCCCTCTCAGTTTGTCACGTCACCGCATAGAGCTCCTCGCGGTCATTCTTGCAAATCTGGTAGCGGCAGAGCAGCTTGCGGGACCAGTCCCACGGATTCTGGAGCTTGTCTCCGGGTGGGAGGAGGAAGGCCACGCTGGAGGCCACCAGGATGTGCCAGATGCTGTGCGTGTAAAAGTAGTTCTCTTTGGTCTGAATGAAGGCATACACCACAATGGCCACCACAGCCAGGGTGATCCCAGGGCAGAGGAAGAAAGCCCAGCGCTTCCAGGAGGGCGGGTAGCAGTCGCGCCGGGTCACACCACGGTGAACCTGCAGGAGGAAGGCAGGGGTGACGGGCCATCCCGGGTGGGGCAGAGGGTCTCTAGATGTGGGCTCTGCCCATCCCCTGAGACCAGATGCACCCCCCACCCCAAGGCTCTGGGAGAAGAAGTCAGCTGGGTCTTTCTTCAGCTGGCTACACTCCAAAAGCGCATGATGGGTGAGGAAGTTAAGGGCAGGGGAAGCCTACACCTTAAAGGTAAAATACCTGCTGCAGGTTCTGCCCAGCCCACTGCTAAGAGCTGCACCCTGAGCCAGGAGATGCTCAAGTCTTGATCCGTAAGGGGTGAGAGCAGGAGCCACCTACCCAAGCTGCAATCATGATGAGGAGGGCAACGAGGCAGGGCCCCATCATGTTCCAAACCCCTCGGCGGTCCAGCTGCAGCGACATGGCGATGAACAGGGTCCCCAGCACACAGAGGACCTGCAAGGGAAGAGAGGAGAAGTCAGAGCTGCTCTTGGAACCTCCTTGGGAGTCTGTGGCTGGTGGATGAGGAAGGAGGCATCCCGGGCCTCTCCAGCTCACCTTCTGGCATCACTTCAAGATGCCAAGGGCAAAGACAGGAGCTCCCAGCCACAAAGCCCTGCTGAGATAGTTCGTTTCTGAACTCTGCATTCTGCCTTCTGGCCAAATGGGGCCTCAAGTCGTCATGCAGCCCCTGCCGCCTTTGGGACATTTGGCCGTACTGCTGGCATCTTTACCTTTTCTAACGCCCACTGACACCTTTGCTTTTCAGTGAGAAACTGCAGCGGAGGCCCAGGAAGACTGGAAGCCTGCCTGTCCGCCTCTCTGGCCCAACTCTGGCTCTCAGTCCACCTGGCAACACCAGGATGGGAAACCCGCAAGATACACAGGGCAAATGCACAGCGTTCATTTTCTTGCATCCGTTTGGTTTATTATTCAGAGCCTCCTGCCCCAGGGGAAGTCGTGCTGGTGACCTTCAAGGTGTGAGCTCAGGACTGGGCCTGCCCTGGCTTTAGAGGGGCTTGCTGCAAACAACAGCCCCCTCCCATGCAGTACCCCGCTTGCTGGCTTGCCCCCTACGTACATATTTCAAGGTCTTCTCCAGTCGAGCCATGCACAGGACGGTCACCCAGATGGAGACCACAGAGCCAAAGAAGTCGCAGAACTGCAGCGTGTCGTAATCCATGATGCACATCACTGCAACGCCGGGCTGGTCACAGGCATGGTAGAACTGCAGCCACAGAGGGGAGAGAAGGTGCCAGTCAGAAGGCGCCACTCCCACTGTGCAGCTCTTTGCCACCTGAGCCCAAAGTCTGGAGGCGCCAGGGCCCCACTGGGCACACAACCTCAACAGCAGCCTGAGGATGCCACAGGCAGTGCAAGGGGCACCGAACCAGGATCAAGGAGCCCTCCGCTTTTCCCCAGCCGCCCCACTGCCAGAAAGAGGCAGGCAGAGAAAGTGGATGGTTGGGCTGGCTTGCCTGCCTGCCGTGCCCCCCAGAGAAGGGCCTGCTTGGGCCTTGCCCCACCCCAACGGGTGGCTGGGATCCCGCTCAGCACCCACCCCGCTGAGGGGGAAGCCTGGACCTACGGTGGAGAAGAACATGTTGAAGGCGTAAACGGAGGCTTCCACCAGGTGGTAGTGGTAAAGTGCAACAGCAATCGCCGGCACGAAGAAGAGATTGCTGAGCGTCAGCAGGAGCGTGGCCAGGATCTGCGTGCCGACGGGCTGGGCCTTGGTGTCTTCCGTGCAGCTCCAGCCACTCCAGCCTGCCAGGGGAGGAAGGGGAGGCAGGGTTACCTGTTGGCAGCATCACATCAAAAGAACAAAGCCCATCGCGCCAGGTGGGAAGTGGAGCGCCCATCCTTAAGGCTGCCACCTTGCACAGCATCCCCCAGGATGGGCCCCCTGCAGCTAGGCTCACTTTCTAAGGGGCAGGATACCACACCGTGGCCTTTTCACTCTGGGCTTGGGGCATGTGAGGCATGAGAACAGGTGCTGCTTATGGCTAGCCCTGCCCAGGGAAGGAAGCCAAAGGGGAGGAAGGGAGGGTAGCGGCGGGACAGGCCCTGGTGGCCTCGGCCCCAGGCATTCCAGAGAAGCTCTTACCCGCTTTGCAGCTGCACCCGGCATAAGGGTAACTGCGGCCCAGGAGGCTGCACTGCCCATACGTCCCGCAGTTATCGAAGCAGGGGCTGAGCAAGGTCACCACGGACACCTGGGCTTTGGCTTTGTCACATTCCCTGCAGAGAGAGAGAGACAGAGCCCATGGACCACCAAGGACGCTGAGCCCTCCTGGCACCAACACGCAAAGGCAGAGAGGCCCAAGGCAAGGTGAGGACCAGGTGGCAGAAACCCCTGCCTGAGAGGTGCTCAGGAACCCTGGCCCCAGAGGCCTTGCTGCCACCGCTACTGCAGCAA
The DNA here is from genome assembly GCF_965153285.1 of Podarcis tiliguerta. Lineage (NCBI taxonomy): Eukaryota > Metazoa > Chordata > Lepidosauria > Squamata > Lacertidae > Podarcis > Podarcis tiliguerta. The sequence continues at coordinate 53,389,931 of NC_139547.1, read as the reverse complement.
AGGCCCAGCCCTGGCCGTACGGCTGGCAGCACCAGAGTGACAGGACTCACCCCACACCCTCCGGGCAGAGGAGCTGCAGGGACAGGAACCAGTTGGCCGTTTCTGGGTACGGGATGATGAGTGTAGCGTCTGGAGAAGAGGTGGATACGTTCAGCGGATAGCCTTGGGAGAAAGCTGTGGGGCAGGGAAGAGAGACAGGCCTTCCGTTAGTGCCCACACTCCGTCAGCAACCAGCGCCCAGCCTGCCAGTTTCAGTGCCCTCCCAGGGCTCGGGTGCAACAAGCAGAGAACCATACCTGTGTGGCAGCCCCTCGTGGCATTCACAGAGAGCACGGGGGAGCTGGCACTCAAGCAAGCCCACACCGAGGCGTTCCCAAGGCTCCAGCCGGTCTGCAAGGACAAAGCAGGAAAGAGACTCAGTTGGCGCCTCTCCCCTAGCAGTCCGGCTTCAGTGCCCCAAGGGGGGCAGTGCCAGGTCAACCCTCTTACCTGGTTAAGGGCCAGATTCAGCACCAGGGTCCCCCCGCTGTCCATGCCTGAGTTCAGGTTGAAGAGGAGCAAAGCCGGGGGCTCGGCCTGCACAGGCACACCAACGTCTCCAAGGACACGAAAATGCAGAGACACCACGTCCAGGTCTTCGCGGATGACAGGCTGGTTGCGCAGGCAGCGGCTGCTTTGGTCAAGGGGGTTGTGCGCTGCCCCGGCTCCCGTGAGCAGGGTGGCGTTGGGGCTTCCTCCCGGCAAAGGTGCCTCCTGGCTCCGGTTCAGGCTGTGATAGAAGCTGAGGAAGGAGCTGGCCCTGTCAGGCTTGCACACTGCAAAGGACACGGCGCAAGGTCAGTGAGGGCCTCAGGACGAGAAGGCTGCAAGGCAGGGCAACCCACCCCCTGACCCACAGCTAGGGCATCTGCAGCAGAGACTCGGGAACTGGCAAGCTGACACAGCTTGGCACCCCGCCCTTGCCCCTCCCCTCTCGCAGCTGGCACACACCTGTGAAGGAGGCCTTCAGCTGAAAGGAGACGCTGGTCCCAGGGCCGCTGAGGCTTTCCACCGTGATGGGCAGCCACTTCTCCCACGGCGGTGAAGCAAGGACGCCGCTGCAGTCCCCGGAGCAGTTGAGCACCTTCTGGGAGCGCAAAGGCAGCGTGGCAGAGCCCAGTGTGACACGGAGGGCGCAGGGGCTTGAAGTGTTCACCTTGCAGCCGCCCAGCTCAAAGTGCAGCGCCGCACTGTAGCCGGGGACAAAGATCCTGCAGGGGGGAAGAGAGGGAGGAGCAGCTGACTCCAGCTGGCCAGCACATGGCAGGCCTTGGTGCCCAGGGAGATGGGGGGCACTCACCGGGCCCACCCTCTCTCCTGTTTTAACTCACTTGGCATGAAGGGGCCTGGTGGGCTGGGCAATGGTCTGCTGCACAGGAGTGTCGGGCTCAAGAATCAGCGAGTCGATGACGCGCAGCACAAACATGTCCGGCTGGAAGCTGTAGGTGCATGGCGTTGAGATGCCCTGCAGGGAGGGAGGAGGGACGCATCCCTGTCAGCCTCCTGGACCACCGTGGCTGGCAGGAGGAGGCCGCGCTTGGCACAAGAGGACATTCCTTGGGCACAGCAGAAGATCCTCCAGAAGCTGCCAGGTCGGGCGCAGCCAAGTCCCAATGCAGCAGCCGCAGGATCCTCCCCTGTCCGCCCCCCCCTCCCACCACAGACTCCAGCCAAGGAGGCGGCCTGCTCTCACCTTCACCTCAATCCTCCCTGCGGCCTTGGGCAGGTGGGCCACCATGAACCAGTCGCCTGCGGCAGGTCCTGTGACGTTGACGAAGGTGGTGTTCTGCACCAGCGTGGCCAGAGTCGTGGTCAGATTGTAGGCGAGGCGGACGCTTGTGTTGGCCGGGAACTGCGTGCCCAGGGGGTTGATGACAGGAGGGGCACCGTGGCGGAAGTGGCTGGAAGGCAGCAGGAGACACAGGGGTCAGCGGGGCAGAAGGAGGGGAGGCGGCCACCCTCTTTCCAGGAGGAAGCCGGCAGGCTGAGCTCCCAGGGAGAAGGGGTGGGCTAGGTACGCACACGGTGACGTTTGTGCTGCCGCAGTCTGGACCCCTTCCCTGGGACGCCTGAAGGAGCCAGCGCAGCTGGACGGTATCCTCTGGCACGCGGAAGCGGAAGAGCCGGGCGTTGGCATACCAGCTGTAGAAGGAGAGCTTCTGGGCACCCTGGACGAAATACTCCGCCACAAAGGACCGGTCTGCGGGGGGAGTAGGGGGCAGGGCGTCAGGAAATGGGCAGGGGAAAGAATTCAGGTCCAGCCAGCCTTGGGCCGGTGGTGCTTCTCACCACAGGGGGATCAGCAGCCAGCCCCCCTCCCCCAGTCTCTGCCAAGTGCAGCACCATGAAGGGGCAGGCAGTGCCCCCCCAATGTCTCTAGCTTCCCACAAGGAGCTCCCAGGGGGCTTGTCCAGAGCCACAGGATCCTCTTTGGTCTCCAGGCAATAGAAGCTGGGCTTCTGCCTGCCCCTTCCCACTGGAGACCAGGAAGGGCTTGTCCAGCCTTGCAGCAAGGTCAAGGGGAGGTCAGGAGAGGAGGAGGTCATGGGGAGGCAGCTCTGCCAAGAGAGAGCTGTGGACTTTGGCACACCGCCTGCCACAGGGACTGGCATTTCCTGAAAGGGCTGAGCCGGCAAGCCCAGGGGATTGGCCTGCGGGGACCAGGGTGCCAGGCACCTGCCTGTTTGCTGAGTGCACAGCGCAGTGACTGACAAACAAAGGTGCGATGGGCAGGGATGGGGAAGGGGCAGAATAATAATAATAATAATAATAATAATAATAATAATAATAATAATAAATTTATTATTTGTACCCCGCCCATCTGGCTGGGTTACTCCAACCACTCTGGGCGGCTTCCACAGAGACCAAAAACACACTAAAATGTCACACATTAAAAACTTCCCTGAACAGTGCTGCCTTCAGATGTCTTCTGAATGTCAGGTAGTTGTTTATTGCTTTGACATCTGATGGGGGGATGTGCCATGCCAACCCCCTGCACCCCACACTCAGCACAGAGGCAGCCAGGAGCTCAGCCCCTCACACACCAAGATCAAGTCTAAGATGGGCAAGAAGTGGAGGTTCAGCTGACCGACCCTAAAAGGAAAGGAATCCGCGGGGGGGGGGTCTGGTTCTCACAGGGGCGCGGAGGGGGCGCCCCCAAGGTAGAGGAAGCAGTGGGCGCCGAGTCAAGGCGCACAGGCGAGAGAATGCGGACAAGCCGGCTGGCCGCCGGGCCGGAGGGAGGGAGGGAGCCTGCCTGACCGGTCCAGCCACCCGACGCTCCTCCGGCGAGGAGAGAGACCCCCCCCCCCCGCCGCCGCTTTTCCACGCGCGCAAGTGATGCTCAACCGACGTCCCGCCCCGCCGCCCGCGCCATTCGCTGGAAAGGCAAAGGCTGCCCGGCGGGTAACTGGGAAGCGGGCGTTGCGCCATCGGCCTCCCCGGGCGAAGCAAGGACTCCGTGACCCGGGCGCCGCCCCAGCCTGGCAGCGGCGCTTTTCCATCGCGGCACCGCCCCCGCCCCAAGCGAGAACCGGGCGAACCTTCCGTTTCCCCAAGTGGGAGGCGAAAACACGGCGGCCCCCCAGGCAGACCGAGGAACGGGGGCTGGGCGGGAGGGGGCCCTTTTGCCAAGTGACTGCCGGGGACCCCGCAAGCGCCTTCTCTCTGGGGCCGGGGTTCACGGCAAACGCTGGAAGACTGAAGACGGGGCGGCCCGCGGGTCTCTCCCCGAGGTCACTCAAGGCCACCTGCGCCTCCGTCCCGCCTCCTTGCGCCCCTCCTCGGGCTCCAACTCCAGCGCGCATCCAAAGCTGGGGGGGGCGGCCCCTCTCTCTCTTCAGGGCTGTCGGGTCACATCCCCAACCCGCCGGGCAGAAGGCGTCGGAGCCGCGGTCCTCTAGGCGTGCGCAGAGTGCCACTCCGTCCCGCTCCTCCGCAGTGCGGCTCCGGGAAGTGGCTCTGTCTCCGTCCGTTACTTACCGTCTGGACCTCCGCCTCCGCCGTTGCTGCTCCGCGCCTCCTTGGCGGGCGGCGGCGGGGGCGAGGGGGCGGCGCGGGCCAGGACCACCAGCAGCACCAGCGCCAGCGGGCCGGGCGCCATGGCAGCCGCGGCGGCCCCGGGGCAGGGAAAGCCGGCAGCAGTAGCGGGCGCGCCTCAGCCCGGAGCTCCTTCCTCCTGCGTCGCCATCGTCCGCCGAGGCCCCGGGCCGGCACTGGCGGGGCGCTGACGTCACGGGGACACCCGAGGGGGGGAGGGAGGCGGTGGCGGGCGCGCGCCTCGGCCGATGCTGCTGGCTGCGCCCCGCCCTCCTGCCGGACACGGGCACGAGCCGCCGGCCCCGCTGCACCGCCCAGGGACGGGGAGCTCCGCGCCTCTTGCGCGCGGCTCCGGCCTCGCCCTGGCCCTTGGGGGGCAGCCCCCCGCCACAGTGGGTCCGAAGGGGCCTCCCCCGGCTCCTCGCCCCCCACCGGAGCCCCGGGGGTCTTTGCACCCCCCACCCCGATGGCGAGCGGCAGCGTCTCCCCGGCGCGCCTCGCGAGGCGCCCCCCAACCGCCCCCCGCGGCCGTTGCCGGTCGAAAGTTCGGTGGTGGGCGAGCGAGGCCGGGGCCCCGCAGAGGCATGGCTTCCCCCGGCTGCTCCGGATCCAGGGCGCACCCCGAGTGAGTGGGGTAGGGAAGGGAGGGAGCCCAGCAGGTGGACTGCGCCCGAGCAGGGAGGCTCCACTGAGACGCCTGCCTGGCGCTGCGGAGAGCGCTTCTCCGGGGATTTGACTCATCGCCTTTTAAGCCAAGGGAGCCCCTGCAGATAGAGCTCACCAATGGCACATTGTGTAAAGAAGTAATAATAGTAATAATAATGATGATGATGATGATGATGATGATGATGATGATGAGTATATTATACCCTGCCCATGTAGCTGGGTTTCCCCAACCACTCTGGGCAGCTTCCAGCAAAAGAAAAAAATACATTAAAACATCAGTCATTAAAAACTTCCCTAAACTGGGAAGAACTTCCCTAAAGAAGAACTTGCCTCTCTTCTGAATTTTCTGCTAATCAGTTTTATTGAGTAGCCCCAAGTTCTTATTTATTACAGAAGAGAGGGGGGAACACGTCCATGTCACTTGCCTTTCTTCTAAACAGACTCTAAAGTTGCCAACTGGGTGCCATTTTCTACCCAAACAATACATAACAATAACAGAAGTACAGCAATGGAATGGAAATGGAAAATCGTCCGTAACATAATTGTAATCTATGAAAGCACCATTATCAAACCAGCAACTAAAAAATAAGCTAAACATCATAAATGCAGCATAGGTCATGTGATTAACAGATCACCAAGTAGACATTTATAATCTATGAAGCAATATTAACAAGTTAGCAACCAAAAAATAAGCTAAACCCTACGAATGTACTATTTTTAAAATCCACAGCATCCCCCACCCACCCCGTGACTCATAAGCTTTTGTGCTATTCATTAAAATCCACATGGGTAACAAGCATCATACAAGAGGACCCTGATCTAACAGAAATACCTACAGCAGGTCTACTTTATTAGGAAGTCAAGCCCATGACGAGTGATGTTCAAGGCAGTTGCCAACAATAGCCCAAAGGCAGCAAGCTACTTTCCCCTCTCAAGCCCTTGGGCCCGGTCTCACTCAGATAATTTGCCCCCACCTCACTGAACAACCCTTCACCTGAAGGTTTTTTTCTCTCAAAATTCCAACCAAGATTATCCTGTGGGGGACCGTTGTGAGGGGATAACTAGTAAGTTGGAGTCTCAGGCGAGTTTTCTTTAAATAAACAATAAAGATTTACCATATTTTTTGTTCTATAAGACTCACTTTTTCCCTCCTAAAAAGTAAGGGGAAATGTGTGTGCGTCTTATGGAGCGAATGCAGGCTGCGCAGCTATCCCAGAAGCTTCTGAGATTCAGAATATTTTTTTCTTGTTTTCCTCCTCCAAAAACTATGTGTGTCTTGTGCTCTTGTGGTGCGTCTTATAGAGCAAAAAATACAGTATTTTAGGCAAGATCGTATATAACACAAGTGCAAAAAACTTAGGTTACTTTAGGAATACAATGCTATTTTACTTTAACTCGTCCTCAGTTGTTTTGGGTTGCATTATAAGTTGGTTCCTTTATAAAAGGCATGGCCAAACTCGGCCCTCCAGATGTTTTGGGACTACAACTCCCATCCTCCCTAGCTAACAGGACCAGTGGTCAGGGGTGATGGGAATTGTAGTCCCAAAACATCTGGAGGGCCGAGTCTGGCCATGCCTGCTTCATAAGGTAATACTTCCTTTCAGTTACCACCCCCTTTAACAATCCAGCTCCCGAAGTACTTTAAGTAATAGACCCAAGGGCTCTCTCCTTTCACTGGGTCTGGGAGTTCCTTCTTTTCCTCAGAAGAATCTCTCCCCTCCGGACTGGGTTGAGTCCCAAGGAGGCTGTTCCTTTCCAGCTCCTACTTCTCCTGCCTCAACCTCTGCCTCCCAGTAAAATCCTGGTCTATTCCTCCTACAGGACACCACACTCTATCCTTCACAATACGCTCAGAGAGGAAGTTCTTTTTTTCTTTTTCTTTCTCCCTTTCCCTCTTTTTACCTCCACCTGTCTCCTCACCTGTCTCCCTACCTGTCTCCCAACCTCTCCACCCTCAATTCCAACCACACCTCCCTGTCTCTCTTCAGATCCTCTCCTTCTAAACTCTCCCTCCTGGAACCACGGCCAGTCAGAGGCTGCTGTTTGTGAACCATTTGCTGGCAGGGAAAGAGAGAGAAAAGAATCGCTTGTTGAACCAACCTGTCCAGCAAAACCCAATTTTTAGTCACACCCGCTCCCCACCCCTGGCCTCTGTGACTGTAGCAGTGGTTCCTGTTGAGCTGTCTCAGCCTGATGGCAATCAAGTTGTTCCCTTTCCTTTTGAGGAACTTGCTCCTCCAGCAACTGATCACCCCCATTGCCCTGTCCTGTGCTTTTTCCAGCTCTTAACATATTTTTTAGGTAACCAGAACCGTATGCACTACTACATCCTGGGAAGTGGAATAAAAAGAACTTGGTCTTGGCCGTGCCATAGATGAGGACAATACAGCTTGTAACACAATTTTAAGTTTTCACAATGCCCTCCTAAGTGCCATGAATCTGGAAGCACAAATATAAGGCCATCATAGTCCAGCCTCCGGTTCTCACAGTGGCCAGCCAGATGTCTCAAAAGGGAAGTCCGGCAGCAGGACCCGAGTGCGAAACTGCTCTCGCCAACAATGAATTCAGAGACAAATGTGCTCCAGTTGTGGAACATAATCAATGGCCGCTAGCTGCAATGGCAATCTTCCATTAATTTCCCCATCCCTCTTTTAAAGCTGTCCAAGCTGCTGGCCATTAATACATCTTGTGGGAGCAAATTCTACAGAGCAACCGTGCAGATTGTGTGTGTGAGAGAGAGTTCTTTTTAAAAGTCCCCGCTTTTTAACTAATTTCTATTGAATTATTTCAACATATAAAGACGTCATACAGATAAATCATTAAATATCTCGGCCCAACCCTGAAGCTGGGGTTTAGACAGCACATGCAGAGTAACAACCAATAGTAAGTTCTTATCAAAAAACTTCTGTTTGTATAGCAGGCAAAAAAACTGTTTAAGGGAACCAAAAAATTTTGTAATGTGAAGGGAGTTTATCTTTAGCCAGGTGTATAATAAAGCTGAGCCAATCAGCTGCCAGAGAATCTTTGTGCCTCGAGCCTTGTGGCAATTTTATTTTATTGCTTTATACGCCCCCAAGTTCAGTTTGCCATACTTAGTTGAACCAATTTGTCAGAGAAACCTCTGTGAAGTTCTTCCCGTATCTTGTTCTTATGAGCCTGGCTGCTGGAAAAAGATTTACTAAAGGGTTAAGCTGTAAGTTAATATTCCCTCCTGTAAAAAGATTGCAGAGAGCCAGCTCCAGACATTTAGAGGCATTTGTCTGGTAGTTGCTTTTACAGTGGTACCTCGGGCTAAGTACTTAATTTGTTCCGGAGGTCTGTTCTTAACCTGAAACTCTTCTTAACCTGAAGCACCACTTTAGCTAATGGGGCCTCCTGCTGCTGCCGTTCCACCGGAACACGATTTCTGTTCTCGCCCTGAGGCAAAGGTCTTAACCCGAGGTACTATTTCTGGGTCTGTAACCTGAAGCGTCTGTAACCCGAGGTACCACTGTATTTGGACAAATGCTTCCTCCCAGAACTGAGCCACTTTCCTGCACATCCACTACTTGGTTTGGTTAGAACCTGAGATACTCCAGCAGTTTGGCCATAGAATTAGAATTGAAAGGTACAGCTCTTACTGTCAGGTCTTCCTGATGTTGAGTCAGAATCTCCTTCCTTGTAACTCGAAGCCATGGGTTCAAGTCCTGCCCTCCAGAGCAGGAGAAAACAAGTTTCCTCTTCCATGTGACAGGCCTTCAGGTACTTGAAGATGTCTCTAATATCTCCTCTCGGTCTCCTCCAGGCGAGTAGGAGGAGCGAGTAAGGGCTGTGTAAGTGTACAAGGCCATTTTCTTGTTGAGGCCAAGGCTGATTTAAAAGGAAAATCCCTCCTGCACATTGAGGTCCACACCTCTTTGTTGATAGTCATCTGCCAGTCAGCTTCCCACATCTGCCTTAAGCCATCTGCTGTACCCATATCCACTAGGATTAGCATACTTTAAAGACTCCCAACCCTGTTCTGCCTTTGTAGCCAATCCCAACAATAATAATTCAAAAGGAGTCGGGGCTCTCAGTGACTGTGCCTTGATGTAGGTTTGGCGTATCAATAATATTTCTACTGCTCTGCACAAACTCTGGATGAAAGTAGGATGGAAAAAGCGGGAGAATCTTAGGCACATAATCCCGCTGCCCTCCTTGCCATGAAGGTCCTCCACCAGCACCACCAAGGCCCACCTGGAGTTGCAGAAGGAACCAGGGTCCCAGGGGCTGCTGCTGGCTGGCCTCCAAGCCTGGGCTCTCAGGCAGAAAGGTCCCTTTTGGTCTGTGGGTGAATCCAAGGTCCTGAGGCCCAGCTCACCTGCCTCCTCCTTGTCCCCTCCCCAGGCTGCCCATTCTGGAGCCCATGGTGCCTCTGACAGAGCTACAGCAGCTGCACATTCAAACTTGCTGGCTAAAGGCTTTTGACGACGCGGAAGCGAATGGCAGGCTCATTATCATCAGGTCTGGTGCTGTGGTCTCCTGGCCTGGGGCGATTTCTCCCAGCCTGGCCTTTCTCTTTTCTATATGTATATAGATATATCCTTTATTAAATTTGCTTATTAGTACCGTTATTTCCATTCATTACTCAAAAAACATTAACATACATCAGGCATCCCCAAACTCAGCCCTCCAGATGTTTTGGGACTACAATTCCCATCATCCCTGACCACTGGTCCTGTTAGCTAGGGATGATGGGAGTTGTAGTCCCAAAACATCTGGAGGGCCAAGTTTGGGGGTGCCTGACATACATAAAGAAAAATAATAATACTTCAACGTCAAGTAACACTTCTACATTCATACTTCAAAAATGACTTCCCTCCACCTCCCGGCGGGCCCTTAATTCTTTCTTTTTAACTCATTGCTCTTATATGACGTACATTATCTTTCTGTTATCTAATTTGCAAAAGTTAACCAAGGCATGTTAAGGATTTTGTTTGGGAACAATTCCCCCCCCCCCTAAATATACTCTGAAACACTCCCATTCAGTTTTGAACTTTTGGTTTGTTTGGTTGCCGATTGCCTCTGTCATCTTTTCTAGTTCTAACTGTTCACATAATTTGATTTGCCGTTCTTCCTTCATTGGAATTTTATCTCCCTTCCAGTTTTTGGCATTCAATATTCTTGCTGCTGTCGTTGCATGTAAGAAAAACCTCCTCTTGTCAACTGGAATATCAGTTGTCAGAATGCCCGGAGGAAAGGCTTCCGGTTTTTTCGCAAATGTTTGTCTAAAGATTTTTTTTTAGTTCCTCATATACAATATCCCAAAAGTTCTTAGTTTTTTCACAGCCCCACCACATTGTTCCCTCCCCCTGTTTGCACCTCCAGCATACATAGGTTTGAATTTGTTCTGTATACCAGCCTGGCCTTTGTCATACCTCTTTCACAGTCCATGCAGAAGGCAATGGGCCTCAACCTGCTGTGGCCCTTTGCTTCACTCCCTCACCAATTTAGGAGACCTGAGCACCTCCTGGAGCCAGATCAGAATGGCTTTTAGAAAGAGTTAGGAGATGGAGGGCACCGTCCTCTCCTCCTCCTCCTCCTCTTCCACTCGCTGAGGGTCCTTTGGGTGTTACTTGGGTGTACATCAGAGACAACAAGACAGAAGACAGGGGAAGTCACGGGTGCCGTTGTCTCCCAGGAGCAGAGAAAGGGACAGCAGGCAGTTTCTCCACCTCTCTTCAGGGAGGAGCCCCCACTAGCAGCTGTGGGGAGGGCTGAGAGGCCTCTTTGATGCTGGGCTCCTCTTCAGAAACCTGGAATATGCCACTGGGGAAGGGCGGCTTCCAGGTGAGCAGCTCTTGGAGGGAAGCAGGAGACCATTGTTGGGGGAGCCAGGGGGGGCTGGGGGTCCCGCGGGGACAGAATTTCTGCTGTAGAAGACGTGCTTCAGCTCCCCAGGCCTCTTCTGCTTTCTGGAGGTCCCAGGTGGGTGTGTGGTTGAAAGCCATCAGCAAATTCCTTTCTGGAATTAAGTGGCAGAGGAACAGGGCAAGGCAAGCAAGATCAGACTTCTGTGAATGCTGTTTTGTCAAGGTTTGGAAGCAGAGATTTCTGTGGTCGAGGGGCCTCTTGACCAGTGAAATAAAGAGGCCACTGGGCATCACTGCCACCCACCAGACAGAGTTGAGTGAGTGCACCATCTGTGCAAACCAAATCCACAGGGGATCAAGTGGGGCGTCAGGGAGGGAGCAGCTGGCAGCAGACCCTTCCGAGAACAGAGCTCCTGAGCAAAGCAGACTCTGCAGACCTGGAGGCCAGGCTGTCCTCCTCAGCCAGCCCAGAGAAGTGGGGGGGGGGGTAAAGAAGGTGGTCAAATGCTGCTCCCCACACAGCCTTTTGCAGCGATACTCAGTACACAATCTGAGCTCTGCACTCAAAGCGAACCTTCGCTGTTCCGCACGCAGGTTCTTCACAGACTACCCTGACAGCAAGCAGTACTTCAAGAACATCCCGACGGAGGGCGACCTGCTGAAGGACCCTGAGGTGGGCTCCCACGGCCGGAAGGTCATGGTCGCTCTCAACCAGCTGGTTGAAAACCTGGACAACCGGAAGCAGGGCTGCCGGCTGCTGGAGCGCCTGGTGGATAACCACAAGAACGTCCACCAAGTGCCGTCAGGGATGTTCCAGGTATGGGGGGGGGGCGAGCAAGTGGGGAGGACACAGGAGCCGCTGGGCTGGCAGCTTGCCCTCGGAGCAGCTGGGATCCTTCCAACAGGAGGGGGGGATAGGGGGTGTGGGAATGTCGGGGAAAGTAGGAGAGGATATATTGATTAAACATGATCCCTCCTCACTCACACTAGTGAGCAAGCACATTCCCAAGTTGATGGATTCGTTAGAATCATTTAAGTTATACAAGCCAGTCTGGATTGTTGCTGGTAAGTTTCCCCTTTTATTTCCCTCTTAAAATAATAACAACAACACAACAGTCTTGTTTAAAAGTAAGGGTAAAGTTTACTTACATTCAGTTCACTGTAGAATTCTGAAGGCAGGCTCTATCTTTCGGTTACAGTTACATTTGTAGAGAAAAGAAGTCTGAGCTGGGCCTCAGACTTTCCACCTTGTGGCTTCCGTCCTCTGTAAGGATGAGCCAAAGAGGAAGACGCCTGCATGGCTAGCCCTTTTGTAGGGTCTGCTAAGGTCACGCCCATCTACCTGGTCACACACAGGGGGAGGACGCTCCAGAGCAGGTATGACAGGAAGTCCTCCCCGTCTGGAGCCACATTCCCCTGGCTGTCTACCATGTTGCACTTGACTGCATCATTGATGAGACATCCCACAGGGGGGAACCCGGGTCTGATCCTGGCATCCCCCGCAGGCTACCGTATCCTGCCACTGTCCTGGCATTGCCTTGAGGTCAGGGGGCCGCATCAGTGGGGCTCACTGCAGAGCCTGTCTGGCTCAGGGTTACTCTGAAGCCAAACCAAGCAGGTCTCACTGAAGGCACCAGGGGGCTCCAGACAGGACCTTCCAGACGGGGAACTCCCTGGAGCAGCCACCCCAGCTGACTGGAGCTGCCAGCCAGCTTCCCCTGCAAGGAGGCCCCACGAAGCGTGCAAGCATCCCTTTGCCACCGTGTTCTTCCCTGGCCACACCTGCCAGCACAGGTGGCATCAGGTGTGGGGCAGGTGGGCATGGCATGGGGGGAAATGGCCTCAGGGACCAGACGGGGAGCCCAGCTGGGCTTCCTCAGCACTGCCCTTTGCCACAAGAGCAGCCACAGGCTTCCTCCGCTGCCCTCTCCCCCCTTCAGGCTTAATGGCTCTCCTGGGGCTGTCTCCTGCAGGCTGAGCCAGGCAGGGAGTCCATGGGGCGCTCAAGCAGGGGCTTCTGGAAAGGGAGCCTAGTGGTTAGAGCCTTGGGGGTCACTGGGAATGCATCCCAAGCTGCCCCCTGAATGGTGCCCTCCTTGCCCAGCTTCTGTTCCAGACCATTCTCTGCGTCTTCCAAGAACTCCTGGCAGATGAGTTCACCAACGACATGAGGCTCTCTTGGGAAAAGTTCTTTGACGCTGTCTTTGCAGAAGTAGAAGCCGCCTACAGTCGCCCCCTTCCGCCCTAAGAAAGGAGGGGCACCCCCGGGTACCCTGCTCCCCGCTCTCTTCCCCCCTCCCCTTCTTACATTTGTATTGATGGAATAAAGAGGGCAGCATTTACTTTCTGGACCTCTGTCCTGGGTGCCTGGTCAATTCTGTGGTGCCACGAGTTCCTTGCAGGATTGGGGCCACTTCTCCGCAGGTGCAGAAGCGTGGCTAAGGCCATAGCAAGGGGTCAAGCAAGGGAGCAGGGATGTAGCTCAGGAGTTGAGCACCTGCCTTGCATGCAGAAGGAATTGCCAGGCGCTGCTGGCAGAGAGACCCCCCTGCCTAGCAACCTGGAGACCCATTGGTCCGTCAAGGCAGTAATGAGCCAGTCTGGCCTGTCCCCTGGCAGCCTCCCACCTTCCTTTGAGACTCCTTGGGCCAAGGCAAAGGTCAGAAGAAGCTGGCAGGATGGGGAGAGTCCAGGAAGATGCCCTGCAGAAGCAGGCGAGAGAAGGCAGGATGGTGGGGGGTGACTGGCTGGCATCCCAGGGCAGCTTTGGCATGAAAGGGTGAGGCGGCCCAGGCCTGAGCTCTGCTGTGGGTGCTTGGGTGGCTGCCCACGTGCCTGCCAGTCAGCAGCCACAGCTCTGCAACAGAGAAGCTGCTTGGCATGCAGAAGTTCCCAGCTTCCTTCCCCCCGTAGGCCTGACTGAACGCCAGGCAGCTTCCCAGCTGCAGTCTTTCCCTTGGACTGGTCTGGGGCAGGAGAGCAGGCCAGAGCCATTCCTTGCCATTGCCCTTGTGCAGCTCAGAGCAGCCTTCTCTGAAGAATCTCCGGAGCCCCACAACTCACACAGGCGAATGGCCACACGATACACACACACACACACCCCGCCCTGCCCTGGAGTTCCGCTGGCTCAGGCAGCAGTAGCCCCCCCCCCCCAGCCTTGCTGCCAGCCCCTTAACCCGCCCCCCACAGCACCCCATGCAGCCACCACCTGCCCTCCACGCTGGCAGGAAGCCTCTAGGGAACCCCACAGCCCTCCTTTGCCCAAAGGCTTTGGCCCAGCAGTCCAGGGGTGGAGACAAGATGCTTAGGCAGCAGTAAAGGGGCCTTTCCACTTCATTGCGGTATTTTTAGGTAACTGCCCCGCTAGCCTGAGGACTCTGCAGCTGATGGGGGGCACCAGACCAAGGCCTCACTTCCCAAAGGGCTGCCCTTCCTGCCATTCCCACCCAGGAGCAGCAGGGGGCGCCTGCGCGCAGGGAATCCAGCGGCTGCCCCAGGCCCCACATGGGGTTAACCCCTTGGGGCCCAGAGCCAACTCGGTTCTGCCGCAAAGGTGCGTAAAGTTTGCCTTCCTGACTAGCCAGCCCGGGAGCCGCCTCCTGGCCGAGCGGGACGTGGGACGCTGAGGAAGGAGCTTGTCTGGGCAGCCCCTGTGATGACAGGATGCGGAGCCAGATGGGCATTTGGCCTGATCCAGCGGGCTCCGCTTAGCTTCTTAGAGCATCATCTCAGAGAGCAGCAGCGGGGAAGGGGAGGGGAGCGGGAAGCTGCCCCCTCTCTCTGCCGGGGCTGTGGGTATTTCTTAGAGGGTCTCTGGTTCCCCAGAGACAGGTAGACAAGTCTGCATCCAAAGCAACGAGCAGAGGAGGAATAACCTCCGCCGGGAGCCCAGAGAGAATTGCCTTGGTGCGTCGGCAGCAGCACAGCCGGACATCTTCAGGTGCCCCGGCCCCCAACTGCAGCAAAACACGACCTGTCTCTCCCATATCGGCCTCTGCAGCCACAGCAGGCGCTGCAACCTTCCAACGGTTTGACTTGACCCCCAAAAGTGCACTCCTCCCTTGTCTCCCAAGACGCAGGGATGCAAACTCTGGCTCTCCGCTTGCATCCCGGACGGCTTTTGCCGTGCCTCTGGGCGGCGGCGCTATTGCAAAGGGCCTCCTGGCGTTGGGATAGATCTGCCCCACACAGCCCACCTGCGCCGCTTTGTGCGTGGCTCCTCCGATTGCTGTGAGCAGATAGGGGAGGGAGGGAGAGAGGGCGCCCCCCCCCCTGCCATGCGCCCTTCCCCAATGCTCTGGTGGTTTCTCGAGATCTCAGGAACTCCTGGTGGTTTCAGAGCCCGAGTCGCCCCCTCCCAGGCAGGGTTCCTGCTTGCGGGCCTCTTCCCGCGCCCTCTCAGTGCGGGTGTGGAGGGGATCCCTAGCACTCCCCCCCCCCGGCCTTGAAGTGGGCTTGGCTGTGGGGAGGGGGCTGCCTCTGCCCTCGAGCGCAGGATCATAGGAAGCTGCCTTCTATTGCATCCAACCCGGGCCGTATTGCCTACACGGGCTGGCAGCTGTGGCTCGCGGGGCTTTCGGGCTGGACGGAGCCGGGCGGAGCCCTTCTGCGAGCACAACCCCACGCCGAGACCGGCCCTTCCGAATAGTTCCTCTGCTTCATCCCAGTCAGTCCAGCCAGGGGCGCAAAGGCCTGGGGAGCCCCACCCCACAAGTCCCCCGAAGGGAACTGGAAGGAAGACCCCCAAGGAGACGGAGCCCTTCTGGGGCTGACTCTGCGCCCCCGTCGGGCAAAGGCCACGCGTGCCTGCGCTCTTTCAGGGCCCCCACCTGCTCCAAGTGCCCCGGGTTCAAGGAGCGCCAAGTTAGGGACTATCCCGCGGAACGGGGTCTCCCTCGCCAGAGCCGTCCAGGCCCCCGGGGTCCCCCTCGCCCTTGCTCCCGCCCGCCCCCAGGTCAGCCCAAGAAGACGCGAGAGATCAGGGAGAGTCAAGAGCAGGTTTATTGTGGGCTTTGGGGGTCGCGGGGCGGCGTCGAGGCGGCTCCTCTGCGGCGGGCTTAGGCTTCATGGGGCCTAGCGGTACTTGCTGGTCAGCACGACACCGACGCGGCTCAGGAACTTGTCCATGGAGACGAGGGTGCTGGCCTTGAGGAGCTGCGGGTGGCGGGCGGCGATGGCCACCAGGAAGCAGTGGTTCAGCAGCTGCGGGAGAGGCGGAGGGGGGGCGTTAGACGGGGCCCCGGACGGAGCGAAGCAGGGATCCCGCCCGCCCCGGAGCCCCGACGGGGAGCGAGAGAGACTCACCGCGAAGTTGACGGGGTCCACGCGCAGCTTGTGGGCGTGCAGGTCGCTGAGCTTGTCGAGGGCGCAGGCGATGTCGTCGATGTGCGCCACGGCATCGCCGATGGCCGCCGCGACCTTCTTGCCGTGCTCCCAGGCGTCGGCGGGGCCGTGGCTCAAGTCGAAGTGCGGGAAGTAGGTCTTAGTGGTGGGGTGCGCCTTGAACATCCTGCGGGAAGAGGAGCAGGAGAGGAGCCGGAAGACGAGGGTCCGACTCCCGCCGGGCCCGCGGCCTCGTCCCCGGGAGAGGGTCCCTGCCCGACGGGGCGGACTTACCTGGTGATGGCGTCGGCGCCGATGTCCGCGGCGTGGGGCTGGACCACGCTCCAAACGTGCTTCACGTGGCTCTTGTCGTCGTCGGTCAACACCATCTTGGCAGCTCAAAGTCTCGGGTGCCGTCGGAGCGCGCGCGGCCTTTTTATCGGGGGCGCCCCGCCCCGCCTGGGGCTCTCCGCCCATCAGCGCCGCCTCTGGGCACCTCCTGGAGGGGAGGGATAAGGGCCACGCCCGCAGTCTGTTACAGGGAGGGGGCGCCAACTACCCCCATCAGCTGGCTGGGCTCCAGGCAAGCCCGGGAGCGCCGCTCCTGTCCCGCCGCATCCCCGGCGTGCGGAGGCTGGCGAGGCTAACGCGGCTGCGTCTTTGCGACATGGAGGAGCCGCTTCAAAGCAGCCGGGCTCAGTCGCGAAGCTACGCAGCGGCCTGGGGCCGGCCCCGATCCCCCGACCTCCTCTATCCTAAGGTCTCTCCGTGGCTAAACTGAGCGTCCACGGGGAGGGGCAGTGCACCTCTGCAAACGAAATAAAAAAATTAAAAAAGCTTTCGTGTGCATGCACACTTCTTCAGATACTAAGAAGTGTGCATGCACATGAAAGCTTATACCTAGAAAAACTTACTTGGTCTCTAAGGTGCTACTGGATTATTATTTTTTTAAAAAAATATTTCGTTTGTAGAGGTACTGCGTCAGACCAACACGGCTACCTGCCTGACTCTGCAAACGAGTAACAGGCGCGCCCCGGGTTGCCCTGAGGGCCCCGCTCTCAAAGCGTCTGCTCGCTTTCAAGAGCCTTTCGACCAAGTACCTCACCAACTACTCTCGAGTAAGCTTAGCAGTGAAGGAATAAGAGGAGCCGCTTTCGCTGCGGTTCCCGCATCTCAGGGGGTTGAATCACTTCCATGATTCTAAGAGCAGAGAGGGCCTCTTCCGGATCAGGAGTTGGCTAAGTTTCAGGAAGCAGGGAGAAATGGATCCGGCCGCCAATGGAGGGATGTAGAAAGTGGAGTCCCCCCAAGGATCGGGACCTGTGCTTTCTAAACGACCCTAGAGTTATAGATGAGCGGCGAAGTGGCCACGTTTCCTGGAGGCGCTAAACAGTTCAGGGTCATTGTAACCAAAGGGGGATTATGAATCTCTACAGAAAGACCTCTCCAAACGGAGCGAATGGGCGGTAAAATGACAAAGACAATTCATTGTAGACAAGTGTCTACAATACACGGGGGCGAAAAGTCTTGCTGTCACATATGTTTATGGAGTCTGAACTGGCAGAGACTGGCCAGGATGCGCCCTCTGCGCGCGGCAGCTGTGGAAAAGGCAACCTCCGCGCTAAGGATCATTATTGACAATAAAGCTGCCCATATCATAATGCTATTATTCAACTCTATGGGGCGACCGCAGGATATTGTTTGTAGAGCTGGACAAGGTTCAGGAAAGGGCCACAAAATGGTCAAGGCGCTGGAGCGACGGCCCTGTGGGGGGAAGTTGCGTGTTTCAGACTGCTTGGTTTATAGAAAAGGCGAATAAAATGAGACATGGGGGAAGTTTATAATATTACGCACGGGCTGGAGAAAGTTTTTTCCTGCCTCTCTCACGAAACTCGAACGGGAGCCGAATGTTGGAAGATTCGGGACAGAAAGAAAGATTCTTCACGCTGCGCAAGAGTTGAACTATGGAACTCGCTGCCACAGGAGGCAGGCGAGGGGCACCAGCTTGGGCGGCTTGACAAAAAGATGGTATCAATTCATGGAGGAGGAGGAGCGGGCCTATCGAGGGCCACCAGCCACGAAGGCTCGTCTCTGCCCTCGCTCCTGGGCTCGTATCCTGCCTGCTGGTTTCCTAAGGGCATCTGGTTGGCCACTGTTGGCTTTTCTGATGTTCTGACATTCGTCTTTCCTCGCCGACGCCCCCAAGGACAGCTGCCTTCTCTCTCAGTTCCTCGACGCGCCTCACGCCATCCTCGGGGGTTCGGCGGAGCAGGCTCTCACCCTCCCCAGTCGCTCAACTCTGCGGGTCCCTGGCAAGGGGGCTCCAGGGGGCTGCCTGGGTGAGGCTCGCTGGCCTCTTTGCCGTGGCCCGTGGCCGTCCAGCGGCGCCCGTCACCGTCCCCGTTGCCGGGATGCCGGCGGCGCCCCCCGCGCAAGACCAGGGGAGGCTTACAGCTGCCCCCCACATTCCTCTCGGCCCCCAAACAGGCACTCCAGAGTCTGTGAACTGTGCTCTGCCTGGGAGGGCCCATGCCTGCTCCGGATAGTCCTCACAACCCGCTTGCGGAGTAGCCCAGTGTCCCCTAAATATATATTATTTTCACAATAATTCCTTTTGGTACAGCCGCTTTCTTACGGATCTTCTCAATAGGCTCACTGAAAATTACATTACAAAAACTTCATACATTCATTCTGATTTTGGGAGGGTATTATTGGGTTGTTTTTATTTTGATTATATATATTGTGGTTTGTATGTTGATCTTTTCTGTGAGCCGCCCTGAGACCTCTGGGTATAGGGCGGTATATAAAATCAATAAATAATCATTATCATCATCATCATCGTTATTTTGCGTCCCCTCGGCTCGGCACCCTGCGCTGCTCTCCTTCGGTGTTTTGCGCCTGAGCTCCAGAGGAGGGTGTCTAACGTGACGCTGCATAACGCCATTAAAGATGACACGTGTGTGAGGGTCCCTGGGACGTGAGAACTTGGTCCCGTCAAAGCACAAGAGCCGGAGACAGGCGCACCCCGCACCCTGCAACTCCCCGCCCCACAAGCGTCAGCCCCAGGGGAGGGGAGGGCCGTTGGTGCGGGCGGGCCCATGCGGAGCCAGGGCGGGAGTGCCTCTGAGCAGGGGCAGAGTGCCGTCCCCTCGGAGAGGGAGAGTTTTTCTAGACGGCGGTGGGGCGGGTGCTCGTGAGCACGTGCAGAGTGGTCTGGAGCAGCTCTGGCGGGAAGGACGGGCGGCCCTCTTGCCCACCGAAGGAGTCATGCTGCTCCGTGTCAAGGGCCCAGCGGGGGCGGGGGGGGCGGGTGTTGTAGGGCGGCTGGCCGTTCCCTCCCCCACTTGGGGGCGGAGTCCTGGCCCCACGGCAGGGAGGGCGGGGGCCTCCGCCCCGGGACAGGTGTGGGCTTCGGGGCCCCGCTTGAGCAGGCGGCGGTCGCCCCGGCGACCTTTCTTAGTTCTTTCCTTATTTTATTCGTATTTTTAAAAACAACTTTTAACAGGCAGCGGCCAGGCGCTTCCCCGCGCGATAACTTCGTTGTGTTCACTCTGAAAGCATCCGATAATCCTCCCCCCCCCCCATAAAAGGATGCTTATTCCCAGGTGCCTCAGGGCAGCAAAAAGCCGAAAATGTGCATAGATGACTTCGCTCTTTTAAACAGGGCCGAGGGTTGGCAAGCCTCACCCTCTGTAGTCTCCAATATCAGAACCGTAGAAGCCGCAGAGCAATGAGCCAGGGTCTCCTTCATGCCAGCCCCATCCCCGCCCTCCTCTTCTCCTGCCCTCCCCAGATGGTGCTCCTCGACGGGATCCCCGGGAGAGCCCTCTCCCCGCCGGGTCAGGCTGCCTCTGAGGGTGAAGGCACCGCAGCCCTCTCCGTCGAGTTTCTGCCCGGGCTCCGCTGCGTTGGTTTAGCGGAGGACTTGGTGGGGTGGCGGTGGGGAGAAAGGGGTCTCAGCGGGCACTGGACTCCGTCTTCCCTCCCCTTCCCCCCTCTCGGAGGTGCCTGCGGGACGGACGGGGCTACGGGGGAGTTGGGGAGGCGGTTGTGCCGTGCGCTCCCTCGGAAGGGGAAGGGAGAACTGCCGAGGCGGCGGCGGCTGTCTCTTCTCGGTCTCCCCCACCCTCTTCCCTGCGATGCTCACTTGAGGCTTTCTCGCCCCCTTAGCGTATCTGCTCCCCCTGAGACCCCTCCCCGCGTCTCCCACGCATGGGACCCCCTCCCCACGCCAGAAAAGCGAAGGACGCCGGAGCGAGGTTCACGCATTTTATTGCTCAGTGGCACAGCGGAGGCGGAGTGCCCGAGACGGGGGGCAAACGGCAGCTCCGAGGCGAGGGGGCGGGCAGCGGGGGGCTCATCTGTACTTCTCGGTCAGCACCTCGGCCACCAGGCAGAGGAGCTTGTCAAAGGCCAGGTAGACCAGGGCGTTGTAGTCTCCGCGGAGGCTGGAAGCCATTGTCACGTGGAGGCACCTGGTCAGAAACTGCAAAGGAGAGAAAGAGAGACGGGGGGGGTCAGGTGGGGGGTCGGCCAGGTGGGGGAGGGTCGAGGGAAGACCCAAGGCGCGCCCCTCCTGCCCCTCGTCCGCCCCCTCGGCGCGCTTGCCTTGAAGTTGACGGGGTCCACGCGGAGGTTGTAGGCGTGCAGGTCGCTGAGGTCGGACAGGCAGCTGCGGATGTTGTCGATGTTCTTGATGGCGCTGTCGAGGGCCTTGACGATCTTCTGGCCCTGGCGGTGAATGTCGTTGGAGCCGGGGCACAGGTCGTAGTCCGGGAAGTAGATCTTGGACTGCATGTAGACCTGGAAAAGCCTGCGGGGGGGGAGGGAAGGGGGCCGTCAGGAAAAGGGACGGGGCGGGAGGAGCCAGGCTGGGCTTCTCTCCTCCCCGTCGAGCCTACCTGGTCAGCGCTTCGGCGCCCATATCCTCGTGCTCCGGGGCCAGTTTGGCCCAGCAGCTCTTGATCAGCTTGCACTCGTCAGCAGTCAGCTTCATGTTGGCAGCAGGCAGGAGGTCGAGTTGCTCTGTAAGTCCCAGGAGGTGGCGGAGCAGGGAGCCCTGCAGGGGCCGCCGCTTTTATAGCGGCCCGCGCTGCCCTCCTCGGCCCGCCCCCGCTTATCTTATCGCCCCGGGACTGCCGGAGAGGTCGGCTGCGCGGCGGAGCAGCCAAACCCACGAATGGCGCAAGGAGGGGCCTCGGCGACGGCGGACAGAGCTCAGCTCCCGCCTTGGCGGTCGAAAGAGCCGGTACTACGGGGGAAGAGCCGTCTATGCTGAAGAAACGGCTGGATCCGTGCAGCCTCCTGTTTTCACGGTGGACACCCAGGTGCCTCTTGCAGGAAACGCGCAAGCGGCATCCGAGCGGAAGAGCGCCTCCCGCTCCAAACAGCGGCTGCTCTTCAGAAGCCTTTATGCCTCCACCGTTAGCCCCTCTCTTCCTCCCTGAATTTCTCGGCTCCTTGTTTAAAGCTATCCCACTTGGACCGAGGGAGCCTTCTGCTGGGGCACGTGGCAAGTGGGGAGAGGACACGGGACTTCAGCCGCTGCCAAAGTTCAGACGAGCAAAGAACCCGGGAGGATGCCCCGAGTCTTTTCGCGACGCGGGAGAGGCCGGCGGCATATAAATCCGACCGCCCCCCACCCCCCATTTCATGGCCTCGCAGGTCCCCATCCCAAAATCAAACACGCAGGGGATTTACGGTATCCGTCTAAAAAAACTCTCGAGACGCCCCAGTCGGTGGCGTGAGGGCCACGCAGGAGACGAAGTGGCGTCAGGCTGATGCGTAAAGCGCATATTGCTAAGTTCAGCCGGGCAGGAAAAGATGTTTTCCCGCTTTAGATCAAGCTGGAGAGAACTGCAGTACAGTGGTACCTCAGGTTACATACGCTTCAGGTTACACACTCCGCTAACCCAGAAATAGTGCTTCAGGTTAAGAACTTTGCTTCAGGATGAGAACAGAAATCGTGCTCCGGCGGCGCAGCGGCAGCAGCAGGAGGCCCTATTAGCTAAACTGGTGCTTCAGGTTAAGAACAGTTTCAGGTTAAGTACGGACCTCCGGAACGAATTAAGTACTTAACCTGAGGTACCACTGAACGTGGCTTTTCCCTCCTACTCAGAAAAAGGGGTCGAGAAATCCTTGAACGGCAACCAGGAGACACGTGCCGAGGCCGAGGGTGCGTTTTCAGTCCCAGAAACGAGCTCCTCTTTCTCACGCGCAGAGAGCTATTCCTTGTTCTCCCCTCCCCACCAAAAACAACCTTCATTTCTTCCTAGAGCCTTCATTTGAAAGCTCTTGTTAAGCAATTTGGGACCACAAAAAGCGCTGGTTTTGTTTTCTACAACCAAGCCGTATATCATTGTTATGAAACAAACAAAGACCTATCGGAGATCTATCGCGAATCACTCAGTAGATCCTGATCTCCCCCTGCTCGCCCCAAGACACCACTTCCCCCCTCCCATCCCCCGACGTGGGGCCAGGAGGTTCTCAGCTTAGCCGTCCTCACAGGGTTGTGGTGGGGATTAAATGGTGGAGGGGAGGAGGACCGCGTAGAGCACCTAGAGATCCTTGGAAGATATTCATGAAATAAATAAATACAATATAGCAAAAAGGAAAAAGAGCATAAAAATCTCTTTGGAATTAAACATTCCGAGGACCTGAGTGGTTCTGGGGTTGTTGTTTTTTAAAGCTGATATGGGGAGGCAGTTTTGCAACAGGACTATAGTGCTTGAGGAAAGGCAGTTTCATCTTTTGTACCACAGTCCTGGAAGGACACAGAGAGCCCAGCAACAGGGGACCTGGGAACGTCAGGCAGCCCTAGCCAGAACCAAATGGACCTCTGGCACCTCCTGCCCTGCCGTGCTGTGTCTCGAGCCCTTGTCCAGCGCCGAGGGCCTTCTGGCGGTTCCCTCCCTGCGAGCAGCCAAGTTACAGGGAACCAGGCAGAGGGCCTTCTCGGTGGTGGCGCCCGCCCTGTGGAACGCCCTCCCACCAGATGCTAAAGAGAACAACAACTACCAGACTTTTAGAAGACACCTGAAGGCAGCCCTGAAGCTTTTAATGTTTGATGTATTACGGTATTTTAATATTTTGTTGGAAGCCACCCAGAGTGGCTGGAGAAGCCCAGCCAGATGGGAGGGGTATAAATAAATTATCATCATCATCATCATCATCATCATCATCATCATCATCATGATGTGGGCTCTCTAGTAGTAGTAGTAGTAGTAGTAGTAGTAGTAATAATAATAATAATAATAATAATTTATACCCCACCCATCTGACTGGGTTTCCCCAGCCACTGGGCGGCTCCCAACAGAATATTTAAAACACAATAAAACATCAAACATTAAAAACTTCCTTAAACAGGGCTGCCTTCAGATGTCTTCTAAAAGTCAGATAGTTGTTTATTTCCTTGACATCTGGTGGGAGGGCGTTCCACAGGGCGGGCGCCACTACCGAGGAGTGAGGGAACCACCAGAAGCCCTCGGCACTGGACCTCAGGGTCTGGGCTGGACGATGGGGGTGGAGACGCTCCTTCAGGTCTACTGGGCCGAGGCCATTTAGGGCTTTCAAGGTCAGCACCCACACTTTGAATTGTGCTCGGAAACGTCCTGGGAGCCAATGCAGGTCTTTCAGGACCAATGTATATGGTCTCAGTGGCCGCTCCCAGTCACCAGAAGTGGCACACACATACCATGGACACATGCCAGGCCTGGCAACAGAGCTGCAGTGGGGGCAGCAAGAGTGGAGGGAGCTGCTGGGGACCAGGTGAGCATGTTTACACAAGCACATTCCCTTTCTCTCTCTGCCTTAGGGGGAGGAAGAGTGGGAGGGAGGGCCAGGCAGCAGCAGTGTTCTGGGTTCTTTCACACAGGGGCAAGGCCAATGGCAATACTCATCAACTGGGGGTGGGTGGCTCCTCAAAATATTTTTTAGGGGGTCCAAGAGCCCTCAAACCCTAGGAGTTGGTGCCCATGCACTGTGGGAGAAGAGTTTCTCTGTCCTGACCTGAATCTCAGGGGGCACTGGCCAGCTCCAGACACTCTTGGCTGAAACTTCTTTTCTCCATCCATTCAAGTCTGGGTTCAGGTCTGATTCTGGAACCGTCACCGTCAGGGACAGCCCACCCCATTTCGCCACCTGAGGCAAAAAGGGGAAGGTGTTGCAGGCTTGGTTGTGCAGTGACTCTTGGCGAGATCTCCCTGGGAGCAGCCGCCACAGCCGCAGGACCCTGGCAGTGTGGCAGCAGGCCCCGTGGGATTCTTCCGCCTGAGGCAGGCTGCTTCTTCACTTTGCCTCCTAGGCGGCCCAGCCCTGGTCACTGCCTGACTGTCTTGCTGCCTCCGGTCTTTGCTGAGAGAAGGGCAGGGTGAGGGCGATCTCCCTTTGACGCCTCTCCACAGCCCTCCATGCCATTTCCCCTGGCATCCTCTTCCGGGAGAGTCCTCATGAGTCGCTGTGTCGGAGGTCCTGTGCGGCTCCTCCTGGGCTGGCCAATGCCGGGAGGGAACTTCATATTTCATGGGGAAGGGGGAGCTGCAATTCTGAGCAGAGAAGCAGGAGGGGGGTGCTTAACCCTTTCTCCACCATGTTCTGCTCCAGAAAGGCCCTCTCCAAAGCTGCCTTTCCAGCTGCGAGGATCCACGTGTCTGTGCCCACTCTCAAACAACTGGGCTCATTAAGGGCGCCTGGCGGGGGCCTGCTTCCCTGCTGCCAATTGCCAAAGAGGCCTGTGAGTGATCGCCTTTGGGTGCATCCTCAGAACTCTCCATGCCAAAATGGCAAAATTAAATGGAAAGCTCAGAAATCAAGAATACAATAACTTTAGAAAAAAATGGGAAAAGTTTATAATTTATATACGAGACCACTGCAAGCAGGTTAAAACACTGGAAGGATTTTAATTACACTTGTAAAGTAACACAAACTGTGGATAATTCAGAAGGAAAATATTTGGATAAATATTGATATACGGATGTATTTATTTTTACTAGGACCCATGGAAGGGATGGAGGGAAGTCAAGAAATTCAGAGTAATCTCAATATTTGGGTGTTGAATTGATGTTTGTTGTGTGTTTATATATTTTTAAAAATCAAATATAAATATTTTTTTAAAAGATATGTGTATTTATTTATTCATTCAGAGTCCTAAATCACAAACAACCACCACAACTCCCCTTGGTTTGCTGGTCGCGAAGCACACCTAGGGACGGGTGCTGCAAGAGCTCCTTGTTTATTTTTGAGCGGCCGAGAGAAAATCTCACACGCCTGAGCTTGAAGGGTAGGTTGGAAAGTCCCCCCAAAGAGCACAGAAATGCCTGGGTGTTTCCTGTCCTCCAAGCCCCCTGATCCTCCTCTGCACGACCCCTTTAGGCAGCAGGCCTGGGGGCAAGGCAGGGCCCTTCCCTTTCCCCCTCTAGGGCAGCCCCTTTAGGAGTCCTCATCCCCTTCCATCCCTTCTGCTGCTGATTTCCTTCCCAGTGAAGAATTGGACGCTTTGCCGGCAGAAAGAGCCAGAGTCGCTGGAGGCCCCCAAAGTCCCCTCCCCTCAGCTATCTCCTCCCAGACACAGCCTGCCTTATCCTCCAGCTTGCAGGGGGTGGCCAGGCTGATAGGAGGAGAAGGAGCCTGGGCTCTCGGCTCACCCCCATCTCTGCGCAAAAAGCCACCCTGGCCTCATCCTGAGGGATGCTCCTGCCTTCTCACCCAACTGGCAGGCACGGACTCTGCGCTCCCTGCTGCCTCGGGTGCAGAGAGATGTCCTTTCGTGGAGGCAGCGGAGCTCTGCTTCAGGGCAGAACCCAGGAGGGCAGGATCCGTTCCTCAATCTGTCCAGTGCTGCTCTGACTGCCTCTTAAGCAGACAGGAGAATACATCGCAGTGAATGAATTAATTAAAAATCCACCCGAGTCCATTTTTGATGACTGCATTGCAGTTCCTTGTTTTTCTGACCACACAGGCATTGTCCTCCCAGACTTCCCTGAGGATCTCAGGTGGGAACTTCTCTTCTGGGGACTCTGCAGTTGGGATTCCCCCTCCCCATACCATCTCCTGTAATTATTCTAGTTTCTTTAGCCTGGCAATTGAGGGATAAAGGGTGGGGCTGGTGAGCCTCCCCACACCCTCCCTGGGGCCCTCTTGAGCTGCTACTCTTAATGAGAACTTCCCAGACCAGACCTGGTCCTCATTTGACAGGAGCATCACACCGATCAAAAACAGGATCTGCTTAGGAGTGTCAAGCCCAATGACCGCAGTGACTCATCTCCAATAGGTCTGGCCCCTCATGGATCACTTGCTGATACTAAAGGCCCCCACCTCCCCACATCTGACTATGTCTCCTCCTCTCCAGGGTTTTCCCCAAGCAATCTGAGACTATGCCTATGTGAAGCTAACTTCTCCGCCCTCTTCATGCCTCTCCTGGTTCTGGGAGACCAGAAGGGAGGAGAGATTGTTGCAGCAGGAGGGGGAGACCCCTGTGCCTCTTCACCAGGTGGACTCATCTCTGCCTCTTGGCCTCCCTCCTCTCCTTCTGCCTCTGATTCTCCTTCTGCCTCTGATTCTCCTCAGCTTCTGCCTCTGATTCTGGACTTCTGGACTTCTGATTCCGCTTGCTAAACCCTGTTACCTCTTCCGCTTCCGACACCTCCTCTTCCAAGTCTCCTCCCTCTTACCAGCCATGTTGGCCACCGCCAGTCCCTGGGCTCTGAGCCTTAGAATCATAGAATCATAGAATCATAGAGTTGGAAGAGACCACAAGGGCCATCGAGTCCAACCCCCTGCCAAGCCTTCTTCCCTTGATGGTTCCCCAGCTGGTTCCTCCCATCCTTCCTCTGCATCCAACCAGTTCATGGCATCAGCCAGAAGATCACATTTGGGGTTTGTGGGAAACAGGTGGAGCCCAGCGGGTCAGGCAAGTCTCCTGCCAGGGCCAGGCAGGGTGGGCACAGGAGGATGAGTTGGGTCCCCTTCCTCTGTTAGGGGGTGGGGGCAAATGCAGCAGGCGGCAAGAAGGTCGAGAGAAGGGGGGGGGGGGCGTGCTTGTCTGCTGCCGAGGAAGCACCCAAGCCTTGTGGCACCTCAGGTTCCCACAGATTTAATGTGATAGAACCATTCGTGGACTTCCCCGGAAGCAGCAGGTGCATTTCCAGCTGGCAGGGAATTTAATCATTTTACATTGTTTTGTATGATCTGTGGCATTTTATGTACTGCATTGTGATTTGCTCCTATTTTTATCGATTATAGATGAATAATTCTTTATTGTAATTGATAAGTGTAAACTATTTATTACTTGTGGACGTTTAATTTTAGTGTTTACTATTGGATTCTAATGCATTATTGCATACTGCTTTATTTGGTATAAGTTGTTTATTTTAAAGTTATTGTGACTTTTAATATAGGATCCGATTGTTACTATTAATGTTTGTTATTATTATTAGTGTTGGAAGCTGCCCAACCCAGCCAGATGGGCAGGGTATGTATGTATGTATGTATGTATAAATAAAGAAATAAATAAATGTGGGTGCAAAGCGTCCTCTGCCATGGGGGCCACAAAATGCCAAAGAGCAGCTCTGGGTGATGATGTCCCTAGCTTTGGGATGCTTTTTTCTTTTTTTAAAAGAAGATATAATTTGTTGCTTTTTCACATCCAATAAATGTCATTTAAAATGCAATCAACTAACCTGTCATTTCTTTACCTGCCTTCAGGCGCCAGGCAAAAACTCTTCTCCCGGGCCTTTGGCCTTTTAAACTGTGTGTGTCTAGGGAGGGGCTGGTCTTGTGCGTTCTTGCTTTGCCTGATGGTGCTTTGCATTTTGTGTTTCCATACTGCATACCAACCTGCGATCCTCGCCTGAAGGGCTGCATCTAAAATATTATTATTATTATTTAGAAGACATCTGAAGGCAGCCCTGTTTAGGGAAGTTTTTAATGGCTGATGTTTTAATGTATTTTTAATCTTTTGTTGGAAGCCGCCCAGAGTGGCTGGGGAAACCCAGCTACATGGGCAGGGTAGAAAATAATAATAATAATAATAATAATAATAATAATAATAATAATAATAATAATAATTTGTGTTGGCAGCTGCCCAGAGTGGCTGGGGCAACCCAGCCAGATGGGCGGGGTAGAAATCATAAATGATTATTGTTATTATTATTGAATAACCATGGGGAGTTATTGGGAAATCAGCTTCCCCGCGGGCAGAGCGCCCTCTACAGTCTCCGGACTACCACTCCCGGCGTGCCTTGCCGGGGCCCGCGCATGCTCTCCTCCTCCTTCTCTTCCTCCTCCTCCTCCGGCGAGCCACGTGACCCTTCGGCTCGGCGGCGAGGATGGGCGAGAGCTCGAGCCCCATCAGCGTCATCCTGGTCAGCTCCGGGAGCCGCGGGAACAAGCTGCTCTTCCGCTTCCCCTTCCAGAGGGGGCCCGGCAGCCCCGCCGCCCACGCCGGTGAGGAGGAGCCGCCGCCCCCGCCCGGGACCCTCGCGCGCCCGCGTTCACACGTGCACCACAAGCACACGCGACACCCTGACACGCGAGTGGGAACACGGGGGGGGGGCTGGGGGCGAGGCGGGAGGGGAGCCTCCTCCCTGAGAAGAGGTCATGGGGGCGCACAGCATCTGCCAGGGAGGATTTAGCCGGGGTCAGACTAGATGACCCCAGGGTCGCCTCCGACTCTATAGTTCTGTGATTCGGTGGAAAGGAGGGACCTTCCCATCCAGGGCAGAATGGTCACTGCTCCCACAAGGAGCGGCCACGGCCACCAGTGTGATTCAGAATGGGGCGCGAGAGGTGGGGGCTTTGAATGGGGCACGGCTGAAATGCCAGAGCGCCCAGGTCTGCCACAGGTAGCTGCTGCTTTCTGCCCCATCTGCCTCCCTCCCCCCTGGCTGCCAACACCCTTCTCAGCTCCAGCAGCTCTGCCCTTGAACTCTGCAGGGCAGAGGGGCAAACTGAGAAGGAGCTGGCTGTGCCCCCAAAGGGCACCAGCCGCCCCTGGTCCTGCCCCCGCTGCCTGAGGCAGCCTCCTTCCCAATCCGGCTGCTCGCTGGAAGACGCAGGAAGGGAGAGGGCTCTGGGGTCCAAGTCCTGACCTGGGGGCTCCGCCTTGAGGCATCTGCCCCCCAGCAATACACACATGGCTGCAGTGGCGTAGCATGGGTGGTGCAGGGGGGGCCGGCCACACCAGGCGCAACATCTGGGGGTTAGGGGGTGCAAATTACTTGCCTTCTCCGGGTGCTGACAACCCACGCTACGCCACTGCATGGCTGCTCCGTGTCCTCGCAGCTGGCCAGTTGGCCATTATTCTCTCTTCTTTTCCCCTTTGGGAAAAGGATTTTGGGAAGGCAGTTCCCCAACTGAGGAGCACCCAGTGACTGGGTTGCTGGATCAGGCCCAAAGGGGCCCCTCAGAGCCTGGAATCCTCCCCGCAGCCAACCAGATGTCCCCTTTGGCCCTCACATGCCTCCTGACATGCCCGTTCCCTTCCAGCTGAGCGCTGATAGGCATCTCCGTCGATTCTGGAGATCAACCATAAAGCCTTGGAGAGATGGCCGCCCTCCTAATACGTTGGGCTCAAGCCATGAGCTCAAAAGCGGCACCTTGAATTGTGCCACGGGCTCCCATTTCATATATAGCTCAGTCTGGATAGTTGGCCTTGGTGAAGATTTGACATTTTTATCCCCAAAAAGTTTTTGATTTGTGTTTCTACTGAAACGAGGCTGCATTTTAATGTTGTATTTTAATCTTGTTTTTAAGCTGTATTTTAATCAATTATTTTTATACCTGGTGTTAGCCGCCTGAGCCCGGTCTTGGCTCGGGAGGGCAGGGTATAAACAAAATTTATTATTATTGTTCTCATTATGATTATTATTATTTGCTAAGAATCAGGTGGAAGAGGTTTCTGCTCTAACCTCTCTGGCCTTCTGGCCTTCCCCCCTTTTTCCTTTCCTAGGGAAACCGAGAAGCAGGTATGCCGTGAACAGTCTGGGCGACGGCGTCGAAGACCCAGATGGGGACTCCAGGTACGTAGGGCTCCTGTTCCCTTGAGCACCAGCCCTCCTGCGGAGGATGCTGGTTGTCCTGGGTTTGTGTAGAGAGCGTAAAAGACACCTTTGCACCTGGATCCTCACCAGGTGGGATGTGCTGGAGTCCCAGAGCTCTGGCATGTGGGGCAAAAGGGGCGTTGGCTGGCTGGCTTGGGGCTGCTTGGATCCTGATCAAAGCGGACCCTGACCATTGCGGCTGGGGTGGGGGGTCACCTGTGGCTCCGCAGGGGTGGCAGGGAGGCGTGGCTTTTAATGCTGGGGTGTCCATCTTGACTTAAAAAAGAGGTCTCTAGCAACCCCAGCATAAGACTCTTGCATGGGAAGTTCCGGCACAAGCCTTGCTATATTATTATTCATTTATCCATTTGTATACCGCCCTTCATCCGAGGATCACAGAGTGGTTTGCATTAAAAAACACAGAAATGCAGAGCACAGTAACCAACAAAAACAATTACCCCCTCTCTCAGCTTTCAAAGGCCATAGATTGTTTAGTTGGCCCTGGGAAAAGAAGAATGTTTTTGCCCAGCACTTACTTAAAGATGTGTTGGTTGTTTGGTCCAAAGGAGAGCTGAGTTTCCTCTTTCCAGAAAACCAGAAAGTCATTGCAGTGGACAGGTCAGAAATGTTCCCCTGAACCCTGGTGCTTCCAGATAAGATAACATGAAAAGGCAATAAGGGTCTTCCTCTCTCACTTTCCCTTGAATTGGCAGCCAGGGAGTTTCCAG
Organism: Podarcis tiliguerta; assembly: GCF_965153285.1. Taxonomy (NCBI): domain Eukaryota; kingdom Metazoa; phylum Chordata; class Lepidosauria; order Squamata; family Lacertidae; genus Podarcis; species Podarcis tiliguerta. Next base: position 53,359,271 of record NC_139547.1, on the reverse strand, counting down.
GTGAGCAGCAGGTTGAGCCTCTCGTCTCCGCCTGGCCTGAATCAGGCCTCTGGGGCTTGTGCTTGGTCACCTTTGTCATCGCAGTTCCCCAGTCCTGCCGGGGCTGTGCTCACCCTCAGCATGGGGCGGGGGGCATATCTGAACGGGGCATCTTGGGGAGAAGAGGAGCATTGGTGGCAGGAAAGGGGCAGGACGGGGTTGGGGGGCTCCTGGGGCCCCGAATGCAGCAGCTCCCCTGGCCCCACTGCTGGGGGATAGGGATAGGCTTGTGGGGGTTGCTGAATCCTGCTGCAGAGCCTGCCTCTTGCGTAGGACATAATAATAATAATAATAATAATAATAATAATAATAATAATAATAATAATAATAATAATTTTTATTTATACCCTCCCCGGCCAGAGCCGGGCTCAGGGCAGCTAACACCAATAAAATTACAGTAAAAACATAATAAAGGTAAAGGTACCCCTGCCCGTATGGGCCAGTCTTGCCAGACTCTAGGGTTGTGCGCTCATCTCACTCTAGAGGCTGGGGGCCAGCGCTGTCCGCAGACACTTCCGGGTCACGTGGCCAGCGTGACGAAGCTGCTCTGGCGAGCCAGGGCCGCACACGGAAACGCCGTTTACCTTCCTGCTAGTAAGCAAAAACCAATTTAGAACCAATTTAAGATACAGGTTAAAATGCAGCCTCATTTTAAGAGTAGCCCATAAATCAAAACCAAAACCATAAGGGGAGGGAAAGCTAAGGGTCAGACTGAGTCCAAACCAAAGGCCAGGCGGAACAGCTCCGTCTTGCAGGTCCTGCGGAAAGATAGGCATGAAGGTTGCTGCCACTGTTCTGGGCTAGCACAGCCTGACAGTATAGGGAGACAGTGCCCCTTGGGGGCCTTCATCTGCTGGGCAGTGATGCCCACCCATGGCATGGGCGGGGTTGCCTCCTGTGGCCCGAGGGTAAGGTGTGCCTAATAATAATAATAATAATAATTTATTATTTATTCCCCAGCCACTCTGGGCGCCTTCCAGCAGAATATTAAAATACAATGATTCAACAAACATTAAAAGCTTCCCTAAATAGGGTTGCTTTCAGATGTCTTCTAAATGTCAGATAGTTGTTTATTTCCTTGACATCTGATGGGAGGGCATTCCACAGGGCGGGCGCCACCACCGAGGAGGCCCTCTGCCTGATTCCCTGTAACCTCACTTCTCACAGGCAGGGAATCCCCAGAAGGCCCTAGGAGCTGGACCTCACGGCTTTAAAGGGCTTTAAAGGTCAGCAGCAGCACTTTGAATTGTGCCCGGAAACGTCCTGGGAGCCAATGCAAGTCTTTCAGGACGGGTGTTGTGGTCTCAGCAGCCGCTCCCAGTCCCCATTCCAACCCCAGCCAGGCATTCAGGGTGTGTTTCTCCCTTGAGGCGCTAGGCAAGGGCTCGTTCTCCAAGGAGCCTTTATTTATTTCAATATGTAGACAGTCCCCTAACCTCCAGCTGCCGGGTTTTGCAGCGTTGACGTTTTTGTGCCTTGCGTGACTTTGCCTGGTTGATTCTTGTGTTCTGTTTCCGCGTGGTGCTCATAGCCCCTGTTCCTGTTTTCAGAGAGCCCTGTCCGCTCACTGATGAGCAGGTGGTGTCGGGGTAAGACCAAACCTTCTCCGCCAGCAGCGCCTCTCTCTCTCTCTCTCGAATGGCTTCCCTGTCTCCACCATCTTCTCCTTCTCCTCGCACTTTGTTGCTCACTTCTCTTTCCCACCAAGCTGCAGATGTCACGGAACCACACGCTGGTGCGCAGGGAGGCCGGCAAAGGGCCTGAGAAACAGGCAGGTCAGCCAGGAAGGAAATTGCTGCTCAGGGGCAGAGCAAAAGGTCCCAGACCCCAAGGGCAGACCCCCTGTGCCTGACACCCCAGTCAGTGCAGGCACCCCTGGGCTACACAGCCCTTCAGTCTGACCCAGGAGAAGGCCTGCGTTTCTGAAGGCCTTTCTGCCCCATAGCTGGAAGAAACAGCTACTGATTTCTCCATGGAGACAAAAAGGTCATGTTTTCCCTCTGAAGGCGTTTGGGGGACGCGCTTGTCTGAAGGCTGGCTGCTCTGCTCCAGTATGCAGGATGCAAGCTGACCAGCCTGCAATGCAGACAGTGTGAGGCTCCTGTCGCCCTCCTTTTGCCTCTTAGTGACAAATGGTCCTGGCTCCCCCCCCCCGGGGGTCCTCAGTTCCAGCAGACTTGCTTAGGAGGCCTGCACAGGCCCCCAGCCCCTGTGAGAGAAGCCCCTATCGAGGGGGAAGCTCAGAGGGACACACTGCAGGTTTGGCCCAGCCTCCCGTTTCAGAGACTCAGTGAGGGTTGCGGTGTGGACCTCCGTCAGGGTAGGGAGGCTGGGAGTTGACTGAGCGGCGCTCCTGCGTGTGCCACGCGGCTTTTGACCTGGGCCCCCAGAGGCTGCCCCCGGCCCCGTCTGCATTCCCTCTGCCTCTGGGGCAGGCTGCCTCTCAGCGCTCGGAGCAATGGGGCATCCTTCAGGGCTGTGGGGCTGGAGCAGTCCAGGAGGTTTTGCTCCCTTGCCCTGTTGTGAACAGCTTCTCAAGAAGCTGACGGCTTGATGGCTGCTGTCTCAGAGCACTGCCTGCCCTGAAGATGCTTGTTTAAAATAAAATACTTTGTGTGCCTTTAAAGCAGGTTTGCCTTTCTGTAGCTGCTCAAAGAGGCCGTCAAGTGGATTAAAACAAAGTCTCCAGCTCTGAATAAGCAGAGTCACTTTGGTTCTCTGCTTTCAGAGAAAGGTTGGGGGTAGGCGCCCCCAACGCACAATTGCTACTCCTCTGAAAAGCCGCTCTAACTCATTTACAAAGTTTTTGGGCTTCCAGTTGCCAGAACAGAGGAGTGGAAGTGATCTGTGCGCCCCAGATTTCAAGTTTGGCTTCAAGAAACAATTTTCTCAATTTCCAGAGGGGTTGCAGCAGCCGTTGATATTACGGTTGCAGCAAAAGGGCAGGGAGTCCTTTCTGGGTGGTAGCATAGGAAAGGCACTGTGGTTCTCCAGCAGTTTGACTTTTCACCCCCAGAGGCACACTCCATTGTCCCTTGAGACAGATGGAGGCCGGCAAGTGTTTGGAAACGGAGGCCAAAGCAGAATTTGCCCGTTTTCCAGATGTAACAAGACTTGGTTGAGCTTCTTACTGTAGACACTTCTCCACTCGCTCCCGGGTCATATTTCCATGCAGTCTTGTCCCCCCCACAGCAGGCCTGCTGTCTTCTCTGATGCCTCTGGTTTTGTGCATGGCCTCCCTTGGCTGCGTTGTGCAGCCTCCTTGATCTCTTCTGCCGGGACCGATAAGCTGGCAATCTCTCCCGGCCACGGCCCCTGCAGCTGCTGCCTGCACCCAGGGCAGGGCAATCTTTCTGGGTGAAGCTGAAGGGCAAAGAGGGCCGTGGGGCACAGCTTGTTCCGGGCCTCATTGTCTCCCTGGCGCCCGGAGGTTGGCCTCCTGGCAGCTGTGAGATGGGAAAGCAGCAGGCAAGACCCCCATTGACCAGGCAGGTTTGCTGCTTCTGCCGGCAAAGCTAGTTTCTTTTTGAGACATGCAGGCAGCTGCTGACTGCCACCTTTACAGTTTCATGCCTTTTCCCCAAAGCTGAGCAAGCAGCAGCTTTGCAGAATATCCCCTTTGGTGGAGAGATGTTGGAAGGTTCATAGAGTGGGAAGGGACCCCACGCCCCCAGCGGTCATCTAGTCCACCCCCCTGCAATGCCGGACTAAAGCATCCCTGACAGATGGCCATCTGGGACAGACAAAAGGAAGTATTCCCCCGCCCCCCCTCCAAAAAACCTGCCCTTCTTCAGAGAGGATCCTTCCTTCTGGGGAACTTCAGGACTTTGCAGGCCACACATTCCCCCCCCCCCCCTTTCCTGATGAACTTTGCCCATCCATAAATGCACCTTTTCCTCCACAGAAGGAAATATGGGACAGCGGCAGTGGGAGGAGAGACAGGAAGGGCTTCCGAGTTTGGCCCTGGCCTGCGGCTCCCAGCTGCAGACGGGCCCTTCTGGCCACCCCAAGACCTAAGGCTCTGGCGTCTCTGGGAGGGGGCCCTGGGGCTCAGCTGCTCCCCCCGCAGACACGCCTGAGGCAGGAAGCAGAGCTGGGCACACACCTGCCCCTTTGGCCCAGGGAGCCCTTTTTCGCAGGGATGGGCAGTGGGTGGCCCCCCAGGCGGTGCTGGCACCCCTGACCATTGGAAGGCGCACAGCTGCCTCCTGGTCCCCTGCTCTGGAGCAAAGCCCCATCGCGCTGCCTGTCCTCAAGCGACCTGCCCGCCACACCTTGCTGCTTAGGGGAACCTCACCTGTCCGGCGCCTGCAAACTCTGCCTAATCTTTCCTCCTGAGAGCTTGTCATTAACGAAAGTTGCATGAGCCTCTGACGCTTTCCCTCTCGATATAATTCTGATGATTTGAAAGACGGTGATCTTTGCGGCATCTTAATTTCCCCCACCTGGTGGACTCCAAGGTGCCCCAATGTCTCGTGGGTGTCTGTGTGTGTGTGTTTGTAGACTTAATGGTGGCACAATGCAAACCAATTCATCCCGCCTCCGGGAGGGTGTGGGGCCTGCGCAAGTGCGTTTCTGATGCCCGTTTCTGCTCCCGAAGGTTCTCGGACGTCATCCTGGCCACGATCCTGGCTACCAAATCAGACATGTGCGGCAAGAAGTTTGAGCTGAAGATCGACAACGTCCGTTTCGTGGGACACCCCACCCTGGTGCAGCATGCCTTTGGGCAGGTAGGCCCCGTAGGCGCCAGGGCAGCCTGGGCACAGTCTTGTCCAGTTGGGCCCCTCTGCTGCCCCGGCCCCTTTCCTGATGGTCCAGCTGGCCAGTGGTGGGCTGGGAGGGGGGGCTCGGAGCAGCTCTGGAACAGGCCTGGGGGGCCCCCCAGGTGCCCCCTCTCATGCTCTGCTTTTGGGCCTGCTGGATTTTGTCTCCCTCCATAACATCATTCAGTCCTGGCCCTGACATCACCTCCTCTCCTCTCTGGGGAGCTGAACCCTTTCCGGCTCTCCTTCCAGGGGGGAGGTGTGTTTCCACGCTTGCGCTGCACTACCCCGACCCGTGTGGGTGCTTTCCTGGGACCTGTGTCTGCCTCGACTTCTGAACTGGCCTGCCAAATTTGGAGGGGTGCTGAGTTCGATCACGAGGAGTCGGACTGGTACCCCACCGTTTGTAATGCGGCTGCTGGGGGTCTCGGAAGCTGAGCCAGAGCGCAGGGACAGAGGAAGCTGCCTTGTTCAGACCCTTGGTCCATCTAACCCTATAATGCCCGCACTGACTGGCAACAGCAGCAGCAGCTCCCCGGGGTTTCAGGCAGGAGTCTCTCCCAGTCCTCCCTGGAGGTCCTGCCAGGGGGGGTGGAACCTGGGACTTCTGTATGCCCAGCAGCTGCTCTGCCACTGACCCTTGGAGCGCTCTAGCCAGGTGGTTTCCATATTTCCCAACAACTCTGCCCTTAGTGGGGGGGGGGACACACAGTTCAGAGTTGGAGAGCCTCCTGGGCAGGGGTCTCCTTGGTCCTTGTCCTGCAGCCGCCCTTGGGGTGGAGACATGGGTGCCAAAGGGGGGGGGGGTCTCAGCCTTCAGGGTCTTCTGCACCTCCTTGTGGCGACATGCAGACCCTGCAAAGTCCTGTGGCAGCTGCTGCAAACTGTCCTGGGCTTCTCGTATCTCCCTTCTGTTTGTGAAGCCCAGAGAGTCCTTCAAAATGAGGTGGGAGGGCTGGTGGCGGCTAGGGCTCTGCATATGCTCAGAGGCACTTGCCCGCCCCTGGCCCTAAGCATTGGGAAGAGGTGCCAAGCCTCTGATCAGATCAGGCCTCTAGTAGGCCGATGTTCGTGGGCACAAACCCCATGCAGGCGAGGGGAGGGAGCAGCAGTAATAATAATTATTATTATTATTATTATTATTATTATTATTATTATTATTTATACCCCACTCTGGGTGGGTGCCACTACCGAGAAGGCCCTCTGCCTGGTTCCCTGTAACTTGGCTTCTCGCAGTGAGGGAACCGCCAGAAGGCCCTTGGAGCTGGACCTCAGTGTCCGGGCGGAGCGATGGGGGTGGAGATGGGAGGGGGGGGGTCTCCCCTCTCCCTGGCAACCCCTGTTCCTTTTCTTTGGTTTCTTCCTTGCCTCCAGGCTGCCTCCTCCACACAAGCCCAGGGAGGGGGCCACAGCCAGTGGGAAGGAAGACCAGGCTAGCAAGCTTTGTGGCTTTATCTGAATGATGGATTGACTCCATTTCTGCCTCGCCTTTTCCTCCAGGGAGGGGGCCTGTGTGGTTCTCTCCCCACCTGCTCATTTAATCCCCACAACGACCCTGTGGGGCAGGGGGGGGCTGAGAAGTAGGGGCTGGTGGGAGGGAGAGCCTACCTGAAGCCCTGCCACCTGGACCAGCCGCCTGATTGCCTAGTGTATGGCAGCCCAAGCCCCGTGAGGGTGAGGTGGTCCTACGGCCCCACCCCCCCCCCAGCCCTCCCAAGACCCTCCTTGCCGGAGGCTGCCCCCCCCTGCTCCCCTCTCTTGGCTGCCCCTTAAAAGTCCGGCTTGCTTTGCAGATCTCCCAGACAGACCCCTCCCCAAAGCGGGAGATGCCCACCATGATCCTCTTCAATGTCGTCTTCGCCTTGAGGGTAAGCACCTCCCTCCCTCCTGAGCAGCCAGGCCAGGGGGCACCTGCCGTTTCCCGGGAGTCAGAGCCCAGGCCTGGGGGTCACCCCACATGTGCTGCAAAGTCCAGTGAGAATGTGGGGCTGGCTTGGGGGGTGCAGCAGGCCCCTTGGCTCTTCTGCAGGGATGTGTGCCGTCGAGGGTCTCCAGGCTGCTTGGGGGAGCCTGATTGGGGGGGGGGGGGAGGCCACCCCAGGAAAGGCTTTGGAGCCTTCCTTGCTTCTGCCACCCCCCCCCCCAAGGGCCTGCCTGGGCTTTGGGTGGGGCGGGCGGGTGGGGCAGGCAGAGGCCCCGGCCTGGTAATCAGCGGAGGAGCAGCTCTGTGACTCAGCAAGAGCTCTGAAAGCTGAGTCACGCTTTGCGGACCAGGGTGGCAAGCATTATCGGCAGCCCGGCCCTCCTTAACTGGGGCTTGGCAGCCGCCGTCCAGCCCCCTCCGGCTTGCCTCTCCAGCCCCACCTTGCCAGCTGTGTGGGGCTGATAGCAGCCTCCACCTGTGGGTTGGGGGGGGGCTGAGCAAGCAGCCTTCGTGGTCCCAGGGATGGGAGCTCTCAGGGTGGACAGCAATGGGGAGGCCCTTTGGCCGGAAGCCCAGGCAGCGGCCTGTGGGTCAGGGAGCCAGCTCCAACCTCCCCGAGGCCGAGGGCAGGCAGGGGGGTTGCACAGCTGGTCTGCTCTGGTCTGCCCTCCCTCAGGACCGGGAGAAATGGCTGGCCCACAGCAGGTGGGGCTAAGGGGCAGCCGCCATGATGTAGCAAAACAGGAGCATCACTGGGAGCTTCAGGGCAGATCAAAGAAAGTCATCCTTAAGGCAGGACAGAGTCAACTATGGAACTCACTGCCACAAGCTTTCAAAGAGGATTGGACAAATTCCTGGAGGAGGAGAGGGCTTCTCGTGGCCCCTAGCTCTGCCATGTTCCTGAATCCTGAAGAAGAGGGCTCTTGTGCCCTGATCCTGCTTGCTGGTTCCCCACAAGTGCCTGGTGCCACTGTGAGGGTAAAATCCTGGACTAGATGGGCTGTGGGCCTGATCCTGCAGTTTTAGTGTTTTTTGGCTTTTTTGCCAAATACAATTAAGCAAGTAAACATGCTTAATTAGATCATGTTGTGGGGCATCTGAAAGCTTTTTTTTTTTATTTTGACTATCTGTAAATTTATTTGTTATTTCAAATTAAAATTTTACAGGTATATGTATCAAACATAAATCATACAAACAAGATCCCAAGGAATCTCCTTGACTTCCACCCTTCCCTTTGTGGGTCCTAATTTAATCATTTCCTCCATCTTTTTTGATGATCCAAACCTTTTACTTCTCCGTTGTGTCCAAAATTTGCCCTTAAACTACAAGTGATATTCCAGTCCTGCTAATGATTTAAACTCTTTACAATGGTCTTTCCTCATTAAATATGTTGTCTTCCTGATTTCTGATTCTTCTGGTCATCTTGGCCATTGCAGCAGAGTGCATCAACTTCACCTGCCATTCTTCTCTCGTCTTCTTCCCGTCTCTTGTCTTCTTGAAGAGTACCAGGCAGATGGGTTAATTTGCAGCTAAAAGGACCCAAAGGTTCTGATAGGCTTTTGCGCACATAAATGTGAAAACCCCAAAACAGAGCCAGTCCTGGGCTCCAGGCCATGGCTTCCCCCAAGTCCTCTGGCTGAGCTGGTTGGGCCCCTTCTGTCCTGCGGCCGGACTGCCCTGCCTGCCCCCTTCCCAGCCACCTCTCTCCCCCCGTCTCCCCCTTAGGCCACCGCGGACCCCTCAGTCATCAGCTGCCTGCACAACCTCTCTCGCCGCATCGCCATTGTCCTCCAGCACGAGGAGCGCCGCTGCCAGTACCTCACGCGAGAGGCCAAGCTCATCCTGGCCATTCAGGACGAAGCCTCTGCCATCTCGGAAAGTGAGTCCGGCCGGATCCGGGGGCCGCAGGGAGCCCTTCTCCTGCTTGCCCCCCACCCTCAGGCCAGGCATCTGTCTGGCCCTCGTGGGCTCAGCTGGGCGGGGGGGGGGGGACAGGGGCTTTATTATTATTGAGTTATTAGATTTGTATCCCGCCCTTCACCCAAAGATCACAGGGTGGTTCACAACACAAAAACGCCCTGCCTGCTGTTCGTGGCACTTCCAGCGGCCGGGGTGTGTGTGTTGGCATGTCCATTTGGAGCTGGGGGGGGGTGAGGAGGTTTCCTGGGGAAGCCCTTTGAAGACCTCGGAAGCCAGACCTGGCTGTTGTTCCCCTCCTCCAGCGCCTGAGGGGCCCCAGTCGCCTTTCCTCCACATCCTCCCCAAGTGCAAGCTGGCCAGAGACCTGAAGGAGGCTTACGACAGGTAAGCGTAGGCTGGGTGGCCGTCTGTCAGTTATGATTAGCCGAGAGGGGTCCCTTTCCACTCTACAATTCTACAGTTCTATGATTGGAAGTCAGTCTTTGGGGTCTCAGCCCCGGGGTGGGTGTGGGGGTGCTGAAGGTTGAAAGCCCAGGAGAGGCCTCTGTCCCAGATGTTGCTCTGGCCCCTGGGTAGTAATAATCATAATAATCATAATAATTTATTTATATCCCGCCCTCCCCAGCCGAAGCCGGGCTCAGAGCAGCTAACAACAATAAAAGCAACACAGCATTCTAAATTCAGTTCAGAATAAAATCAATTCAGAATCAAATTAATGGCAACCATTGGGCTAGAGTTCTATGAGGCTTACCAAAGGAGGGGGTCAGACTGTGGCTTGGCCAAAGGCCTGGTGGAACAGCTCTGTCTTGCAGGCCCTGCGGAAAGATGTCAGGTCCCGCAGGGCCCTAGTCTCTTGTGACAGAGTGTTCCACCAGATTGGAGCCGCAGCCGAGAAAGCCCTGGCTCTAGTTGAGGCCAGCCTAACCTCTCTGAGGCCTGGGACCTTCAGGATGTTTTTATTTGCAGACCGTAGGTTCCTCTGTGGGGCATACCAGGAGAAGCGGTCCCGTAGGTACGAGGGTCCTAGGCCGTATAGGGCTTTAAAGGTTAAAACCAGCACCTTAAACCTGATCCTGTACTCCACCTGGAGCCAGTGCAGCTGGTATAGTACCGGGTGAATGTGATCCTGCGGCGAAGACCCGTAAGGAGTCTCGCTGCGGCATTCTGCACCCGCTGGAGTTTCTGGGTCAGTCTCAAGGGCTGCCTGCCTGGGCCTTTTTGCAGCTTTCCCAGCTCTGCAATACCCTTTTTGCGGTGAGGCAGCTAGAAGGGCACTCCGGTGCGCCCCCTCCCTATCTGCTGCTTGCTTGGGTCAGGCTCACAGCTGCCCAGCGCCACCTGGTGGCCATCGACGGGGCTGCAGAGGGAGCTGCGGCTGGTGGCTCGGGTTCTTTATTAGAATAGAACAGCCAAACCTCTGTTGTCGAATGCAATCCATTCCGGAAGACGGTTCCACTTCTGAAACGTTCGACAACCGAGGCACAGCTTCTGATCAGTTGCAAGAGCTTCTTGCACTCAAGCAGGAGCTGCGTCAGGCGTTTGGGTTCCAAAAAATGTTCAAAAGCCCAGAGCATTTATTTCTGGGTTTCCTGCATTCGGGAGCCAAAACGTTTGAAAATGGAGCCGTTCAAGAACAGTTTTACTATTTGTGCCCCTCCCAACTGACAGTTGCCCCAGCCACCCTTGGCTCAGCCAGCGTGAGAGAGGGGGGCTGTTCCTTTGAGCCGAGGGTCAAGCCCTTTGTCGAGGGGGCCTGCGGCTCAGTCCCTGCCAGAGCTGGGGGCTCTGGGCCACGCGGCCCCTTCCACCTGCTCTCTGTCCCCCGCAGCCTCTGCACGACAGGCGTGGTCCAGCTGCACATCAACAACTGGCTGGAAGTGAGCTTCTGCCTGCCCCACAAAATCCACTGCGCTGCCTCTCGCTTCATCCCTCCGGAAGCCATCGAGAGGAGCCTCAAGGCCATTCGGTAAAGACCGGGTCGTAATAAGTTGGGGGGGGGGGTGTTGTGCCGCTTCCTGGTCCCGGAGCGCGTCTGGATCTGTGCTTTGGGGGGCGGTGGGGTGTCTCTGCGAGGGTCATCCAGGAGGGTTGGCCTGGATGACCCTGGGGGGCCCCTTTGCAGCCCTGCAGTGCCGCGAGTGTCCGTGCCCCCGTCTCTCCCCCCCGCTCAGGCCGTACCACGCCTTGCTGCTGCTGAAGGACGAGAAGGCCCTTCTGAGCGAGCTGCCGCTGGACTGCTCCCCCGCCCTGGTGCGCGTGGTCCGGACCACCTCGGCCGTCAAGAACCTCCAGCAGCTGGCCCAGGACGCCGACCTGGCGCTGCTGCAGGTGAGGGGGAAGGGGGGGGGATGTCCTCAGACTCTGGGGGCTGCCGGCAGAAGCGCCACCCGCTCCTCCATTCTGGGCTGGGTCCAGCAAGGCCTCCAGCCTGCTCCCTGGCCAAAGGGACTCTCCGCTTTGACTGCCGTTATCCCTGCATTGCAGAGGGGGTCCTTTCCAACGTTGTGGTTCTGTGAACGCCCCCCTCCCCGGATGCCCCAGTGGTGATCCCAGGGGCCTCGGAGGCTCTTCCCCACCTTCTGCTCTGTGCCTCACTCAGGACTAGTAGCTCTGATGCCACTGTTGCCCGGAGAGGTTGGCACCTCAACTGGGAGGCTTCCCCCCCCCCCCGCAAGCCCAGAGCAGTAGCTCCTCCTCTGACCCCAGTCGGCAGCCTCTGCTGCCCCTCCCTCACTGCTGCTGCGGTTTCTTCTGGGGGAGGCTCTGTTCTTGGCCTGGAGCAACGCCTCTTACCTGGCTATCTGGAAAATGGGGAGGGGCGTTGCTCAGCCCCTTCCTCACTCAGGGGGCCTTGGGCCAACTCTCCTCAAAAGTGGAGCCGGTGCCCCCAAGTCGACAAGTGAGATTCCCATGGGGGGGGGGGAGGCACTTTGGTGGCTGGAGGAGAGGCCAGGCAGTTTCTGAGAAAAAGGGGACCCCCTAGATGTGACCCCGATCCAGGCCTTCCTCCTGCCGCTTGGGCCCGGGAACCTGGGGAGGTTCTGCTGGTGCCGAGTGCGAGTCTTCCCCTTCCCTCCCTGTGGCAGGTGTTCCAGCTGGCAGCACACCTGGTCTACTGGGGGAAGGCCATCATCGTCTACCCACTGTGCGAGAACAACGTCTACATGCTGTCTCCCAATGCCAGCGTCTGCCTGTAAGTCTCTGGGCATCCAGCTCTGCCGAGTGCGAAGCAAGACTCACACCCCTCCCCTCCCCCTCCCCCAATGCTGGCCTCTGGGGGGCTCATGCAGAGAGACCCCCCTGACCTCCTGCCTGCTCTGCCTCTCCCCCCACAGCTACTCCCCTCTGGCGGACGACTTTGCCTGCCAGTTCCCCGGCCACGACCTGCCTTCTGTCCTCTCCAAGTTCTCCTTGCCGGTGTCCCTGTCGGAGTTCAAGGACCCCCTGGCTCCCCCCGTGCAGGAGGTAAGCCGCCCCTGGCCCCCCTCACCCGGCTGGTCCCTGGGCAGCCCCCGGGGGGTGGCGTGTGGCACCCCACTGAGCCCCTCTCTGCCTCCCCCACCAGACACAGCTCATCCAAATGGTCGTCTGGATGCTCCAGCACCGACTGCTCATCCAGCTGCACACCTACGCCTGCCTGATGGTGCCCCCCAAGGAAGAGGACGTCCGGCCCCGGGCAGAGGAGATGCCCCTGGCGGCCAGAGTCGGGGGGCGCAGCCTCAGCACCCCCAACGCCCTCAGCTTTGGCTCCCCAAGTAGGTGGTGTGTGTGTCTTTTGGAGCCCTGCTGCGAAGGGGTCCTGGGTCACTGAGTCTGTCTCCATCTTACCTTTTGCCAGATGCTCCAGATGTTTTCCCCATCATACTTCTGGGCATAATAGGCTTTACTGTTTTTGTTTAGTTTGTTACCTTTATATGCAATATAAAAATGGAAAATGAGAACACAAAATGCATAACCTAATAACAAATACCCCGAAAAGCTGCATAGCCCCCTCTCCACAAACATAAGCCGTAGATTTTTTTCATCAGTCCAAGGCCTGCTTGAAGAGGAACGCTTTTTCGTGGCCCCTAAATCGATGGAATGAAGGCGCCAGGCGAGCCTCCCAGGGGAGAACGTCCCACAAGCAGGGAGCCACTGCAGCCAAGGCCCCGTTTTGAGCTGCGGCTGAGTTGCCCCACTTGTAGGAAAGGATCTCCTCTACTCCAGCGAAAGACGGAAAGGGGTTGTGGGGGATCCCAGGGCTTTTGCAAACGTGCTTCAGCCCCCATCCGTCTGCACAAGGAATCTTATATGGCCTCATCCTTCCACACCCTTCAGAGAGCAAGGGGTGGCAGTGACAGCTGTGCGGGGGGGGGGGGGCTGAGCATTGCTCTCTCCACAAGAGGCACATGCATGCATGCTCCTCCCAGGCTGCTCTTTGCGCCTCTCCCCCTTTGCTTTGGGGGCCTGGGGGCCCTCTCGTGACGGGCCCCGAGTGACAGGACAGGCGCCTGCCTCTCCTGGGTGTGTGTGAGAGAGGGTGCGCATGAGCCCCGTGAGCAAGGGGGCAGCTGAGGGGGGCGGCCCGCTCCACGCTCCCTTGCGTCTTTGTCCCCCCCTAGCCAGCAGCGACGACATGACGCTCACCAGCCCCAGCATGGACAACTCCAGCGCAGAGCTGCTGCCCGGAGGGGACTCCCCTGTCAACAAGCGCATGACCGAGAACCTGCTGACCAGCCTCCCGGAGCACGAGCGAGAGGCCATCCTCAGCGTCCCAGCCGCCCACAACCCCGAGGACCTGCGCACATTTGCCAGGTAGGCGGCAGGGAGGGGGGCAGCTGCCTTCAGAGAAGGAAAGGGCCGGGTGGGGCGATGGCTGGTTCTGCGAAGAGGGCAGAAGCCGAACTGCAGGAGTCCGTAGGGCGGCCCCAGCCAGGGTTTTAGTTAGGGGGGCAGAACCAGTGTGATTTGTCAGTTAAGTATTTCTGTTGTTTAACTTGATCTGGGCCCCCCCTCCTGGCTACACCCATGGCTTCTGTAATTGGAAGACCATTTCTGAAGGAGACCCTAAAGCTCACAATGAGCAGCTGAGATGAGCAGCCCCTGCCCTGTTGGTGCCCCTTCAGACCCCCCCTGCCTTTCTGCCCCCTGCACAGGGTGGGGGGCTGCCCTTCTCCCCCTGACTTCTGGCACCTGCAGCCCTTTCTTCCTTTGGGGGGGGGAGTTGCTCTGGGAGAGCGGAGAGATCAGGGGGGAGGTTTGGGGGTTGCCCTGCCCGGCCCTTGCAGCTCTCCCGGCTGGGCTGGGGGGTCCTGGGACCAGCGACCAGGCTGCAGCTGCTGCCCCCTACCTCTGCCCTCCTTCCCGCCCCCAGGCTTCTGCACTACTTCCGGGGGCGCCACCACCTGGAGGAGATCATGTACAACGAGAACATGCGCCGCTCGCACCTCCTGATGCTCTTTGACAAGTTCCGGGGTGTGCTGGTGGTGACCAACCACGAAGACCCCGTCATCTCCGTCTTCCAGTCCTTCCAGAAGTGAGGAGAGGCGGCCCAGGACTTTGAGGGAGGATTGCTGGCCCTCGGGACGGGGGAAGAAGGCACCCCCTTCTTGCAGCCACCTGGGGGGCAAGGAGGGGACTTGGGGGCCTTGGGCACAGACGCCTGCCAGCGGCCCTGATTCGGTCACGCTCCTGGCACTGCCAGGCCTCAGGTGCTGCTTCTGGGCCTCTGCTGACGGCTGCAGACATAGCGATCCATCTGCTGGACTCTTCTCTGGGGTGGGGGGTGTGGAGAGCTGGAGGGGGGGGAACCTGTGTCTTGATAGTTGCAGGCAAGCCTCAGACTGTTCACCCACCATTGCACAATTACAACCACATGCTGGAAAATGTGAAATCTTTCTCCCCTTAAGTCAGGGAACAAGTCTGTTGTGAAAGTACCGGCTCTCTTCCTCCCTGCCTTGACCCACACAGACCTACCTTCCACACTTCTGAAGGGCAGGTGACCACTGGCTTGGCCTCCTCTCTCAGGCCACCTGAACTGGCCGCATCCTGCTTGCTCAGTCAGGTGGCTCCTCTCTCTTCCACAAGGACCAGGGGCAGGAGCAGGTTTAACAAAGGGAATGGGGGGAGAATTTGTTGGGGGGATTCTGGTACCTCTTCCTCGCAGCGGAGGAACTCTTATCTCCCCACATCGTGGGGGGGGGGGGGTCTTCCTCCTTCCAATTCTGCAATTTGCAGGCAGCTCCTTCCTTCAATGTGCTGCAGGCAGGAAGGCTATCCCGCAGCCACAACCACCAGCCTCAAAGCAAAACAATCTATTTTATTTTGGAAATAAATAAATTCACAAGGTTGAAAGAGTCCCGGCCTCCCCTGTTCTTCTCCCCATCCGGGGAAGCCTCCTGACCATCAGCAGCAGGGAGAGGCCTCCGCTGGCGGCCGGCTGCCTCTGGCCCCCTCGGCCGCCTTGTCCGTCACGCTCACGCACGGGTTGCCCCAGACGTAGAAGCGCAGGGGCTGCTGTGCCCACTCGCCGCTGATGCCAATGCGGGGGGCAGAGATGACGTCTTCCTCCCTGGGCGCCCCCAGGCCGGGCTCCAGCCACACAGCTGGATGGCAGGCCAAGTCCTGCTGGTCGAAGGTCTTGTCCACAGCCAGGGCCTGGCAGAGCTTGGACGGCCCGTTGCACAGGTGCCGGTCCTTGAGGGGGCGGGGGGCCCCTTTCCGCTGAGCCAGGCGCAGCTCCCTCATCGCCTCCAGGCCCTGCAGGGGCTCCAAGGAGCGCAGCAGGACGGCCGCCCCCTCCCCTGGCGAGAGAGAGAGAGAAGGGAGGGGGCAAAGGTCAGGGCAGGCCAATCCCAGCGCAAGGGATCTTGCGGAAGGGGGTCGCAACAGAACCTCCCGTACAGTCATACCTCAGGTTGAATGTGCTTCAGGTTGAGCACTTTTGGGTTGCGCTCCGCTCCGCTCGCGCAGACGCTCAAAATAACATCACACGCATGCGTATAAGCGGCAAAAAGCGACACACGCAGAGGCACCATCGTGTCTTACGTTCCCTTCAGGATGCGAACGGGGCTCGGGAACAGATCCCGTTCGCATCCCGAGGTACCACTGTATTCTTATGCTCGTCTGCAAATCTATGGAGAGACCGTGTGCCGTTCCTGTCATCTCAGGAAAGGTGAAGAAGGGGCAGAAAGGGGCAACCAAGAGGATCTGGATGTTGCCTGGAGCAGCTCCCTGAGGAGGAAACGCTGGAGCATTTAGGAAACAAGTGAGTATGGAGAGGGATGAGAGAGGGGTACAGAATTAGGCATAGTGGGCAGAAAATGAAGAGAGAGGTGCTTTCCTCCCTCCCGCACTAGGACTTGGCAGAATTATTCTTATTGATCTTCTGGAAGTGTCAGAACAGACAAAAGAGGCGACTTCTCACCTCACACAAACCATTGAATTTGATGGCCCCCAACTTGGAGGGCTTTCAAAGGCCATCAAATGCCTCTGAATATGAGATGCCGGGAATCCCAAGTGGGGCCAGTTGCTCCTGCCCTTGGCTCCCGCTTGGGGGCTTCCCTTGGGGGGCCCTGGCTGGCTGCTGCGAGGGCCAGAGGCAGGACTGGGATGTGGCCCCTGGGGCCTGCACAGTCAGCCCCCTGCCCCTTCCTGGAAGGGATGCCCTTGCCCACTGCCACAGGCCAGGAGATGGCAGCTGCACCCGACCAGGGACACTTGTCTGGGGGAGAGGGGCAGAAATGGAGGCCACACCATATTCCCCTGGTGCAACGAAGCCAGGATCGGGGGGGGGGGGGCTTTCAAGCAACAACCACGGCTGGACCCCCCACCTTGAAGAAAGGACTAGGCTGCCTGGGGAGCAGAAAGTCAGCCCAAGTGCTACGGTCTCAGCCTCGGCCCAGTAGACCTGAAGGAGTGTCTCCACCCCCATCATAGAATCATAGAATCATAGAATCCTAGAGTTGGAAGAGACCACAAGGGTCATCGAGTCCAACCCCCTGCCAAGCAGGAAACACCATCAGAGCACTCCTGACATATGGTTGTCAAGCCTCTGCTTAAAGACCTCCAAAGAAGGAGACTCCACCACACTCCTTGGCAGCAAATTCCACTGTCAAACAGCTCTTACTGTCAGGAAGTTCTTCCTAATGTTTAGGTGGAATCTTCTTTCTTGTAGTTTGGATCCATTGCTCCGTGTCCGCTTCTCTGGAGCAGCAGAAAACAACCTTTCTCCCTCCTCTGTGTGACATCCTTTTATATATTTGAACATGGCTATCATATCACCCCTTAACCTCCTCTTCTCCAGGCTAAACATGCCCAGCTCCCTTAGCCGATCCTCATAAGGCATTGTTTCCAGGCCTTTGACCATTTTGGTTGCCCTCCTCTGTACACGTTCTAGTTTGTCAGTGTCCTTCTTGAACTGTGGTGCCCAGAACTGGACACAGTACTCCAGGTGAGGTCTGACCAGAGCAGAATACAGTGGCACTATAACTTCCCTTGATCTAGATGCTATACTCCTATTGATGCAGCCCAGAATTGCATTGGCTTTTTTAGCTGCCGCGTCACACTGTTGGCTCATGTTAAGTTTGTGGTCAACCAAGACTCCTAGATCCTTTTCACATGTACTGCTCTCAAGCCAGGTGTCACCCATCTTGTATTTGTGCCTCTCATTTTTTTTGCCCAAGTGCAATACTTTACATTTCTCCCTGTTAAAATTCATATTGTTTGTTTTGGCCCAGTTCTCTAATCTGTCAAGGTCGTTTTGAAGTGTGATCCTGTCTTCTGGGGTGTTAGCCACCCCTCCCAGTTTGGTGTCATCTGCAAATTTGATCAGGATGCCCTTGAGTCCATCATCCAAGTCGTTGATAAAGATGTTGAATAAGACCGGGCCCAAGACAGAACCCTGTGGCACCCCACTAGTCACTCTTCTCCAGGATGAAGAGGAACCATTGATGAGCACCCTTTGGGTCCGGTCAGTCAGCCAGTTACAAATCCACTGAGTGGTAGCATAGTCAAGACCGCATTTTACCAGCTTCTTTACAAGAATATCATGGGGCACCTTGTCAAATGCCTTGCTGAAATCAAGGTAGACTACATCCACTGCGTTCCCTTCATCTACCAGGCTTGTAATTCTGTCAAAAAATGAGATCAGGTTAGTCTGACATGATTTATTTTTCAGAAATCCATGCTGACTATTGGTGATCACAGCATTCCTTTCTAGGTGCTCACAGATTGTTTGCTTAATGATCTGCTCCAGAATCTTCCCTGGTATTGATGTTAGACTGACTGGGCGGTAATTATTTGGGTCCTCTCTTTTCCCCTTTTTGAAAATAGGGACAACATTTGCCCTCCTCCAGTCTGCCGGGACTTCGCCTGTTCTCCAGGAATTCTCAAAGATGACTGCCAGTGGTTCTGAGATCACATCTGCCAGTTCTTTTAATACTCTTGGATGCAGTTCATCTGGCCCTGGAGACTTGAATACATCTAAACTAGCCAAGTATTCTTGTACTATCTCCTTAGTTATTCTGGGCTGTGTTTCCTCTGCTGAATCATTTCCTCCAAATTCTTCAGGTCGGGCATTGTTTTCTTTATCGGAGAAGACTGAGGCAAAGAAGGCATTGAGGAGTTCAGCCCTTTCTGTGTCCCCTGTTTGCATTTCACCATCTTCTCCTCTGAGTGACCCCACTGTTTCTTTGTTCTTCCTTTTGCTACGAACATACCCATAGAAGCCTTTTTTGTTGCTTTTAACCTCTCTAGCAAGCCTGAGTTCATTCTGTGCTTTAGCTTTTCTGACTTTGTGTCTACACATGCTGGCTATTTGTTTGAATTCCTCTTTGGTGGTTTCCCCCCTTTTCCATTTTTTGTACACATCCTTTTTTAATCTTAACTCAGTTAAAAGTTCTTTAGATAGCCACCCTGGCTTCTTTAGGCACCTTCCATGTTTCCGTCTCATTGGTATTGCCTGAAGTTGTGCTTTTACTATCTCCCTCTTAACAAACTCCCAGCCATCATGAACTCCCTTTCCTTTTAGTATTACTGTCCATGGGATCTCACCCAGCACTTCCCTAAGTTTTATGAAGTCGGCTTTCTTAAAGTCAAGAAATTGAGTCCTAGTATGCTTGGCTGCTCCTTTCCGTTGTATAGTAAACTTCAGAAGAGCATGATCACTTGCGCCTAATGATCCTTCCACTTCTACCCCATTAACCAGGTCATCGACATTGGTTAGGACCAGATCTAAAATGGCTGTTCCTCTTGTTGCTTCTCCCACTTTCTGGACAATGAAGTTGTCTGCAAGGCCAGTGAGGAATCTGTTTGACCTTATGCTCTTGGCTGAGTTTGACATCCAACAAATATCTGGGTAATTGAAGTCCCCCATTACTACTATCTCCCTTCCTTTTGCATGCTTGGCCATCTGTTCCAGGAAGGCATCATCTATGTCCTCCGTTTGGCTTGGGGATCTGTAGTAAACTCCCACAATGAGGTCACTATTATTCTTCTCTCCCTTAATTTTGACCCAAATGCTCTCACTTTGGCTTTGAGGTTCTAAATCTTGGATCTCTTCACAGGTATACACATCCCTGACATATAACGCCACTCCTCCTCCTTTCTTGTCTGGTCTGTTTCTTTGAAATAGATTGTATCCCTCCATTTTTACATTCCAATCGTGGGACTTATCCCACCAGGTTTCAGTGATGCCTATTATGTCATATTTAGTTTGCTGTACCAAGAGCTCAAGCTCATCTTGTTTATTTCCCATGCTTTGTGCATTAGTGTACAGACATTGAAGTCCATTAGTCATCCCCCCGTGTCTCTTATTTAAGGATTTTTTCCTCCCACCACTAGGTCTGCTTGCTGTTTGCTCCATTTGGTCTATGACATTTGGATGATCATCTTCATCAATTAATAGACTCCTACCTTCAGGAGCACTGTCTCCCTCCCCCACATTAGTCAGTTTAAAGCCCTCCTGATGAGGTTTCTTAGTTTTTTGGCAAAAACATTCCTCCCAACCGTTGTGAGGTGCAGCCCATCGCTTGCCAGAAGTCCATCCTCAAGAAACTGCAGTCCGTGATCTAAGAATCCAAACCGTTCCTGTTTACACCATTTGCGAAGCCAGCTGTTTACTTCCACTATTTTCCTCTCTCTCCCTGGGCCACGTCGTTCAACTGGGAGGACAGATGAGATGACGATTTGTGCATTTAATTGCTTCAATTTCCTGCCCAGAGCCTCGTAGTCTCTTTTGATCTTTTGGAGGCTATTGCTTGCAGTGTCATTGGTTCCCACATGAACCAAGAGGAAGGGGTATTTGTCAGTGGGTTTTATGATTCCTTGCAGTCGTTCAGTTACATCTTGGATCTTAGCCCCAGGGAGACAGCACACTTCCCGAGACATCTTGTCAGGCCCACAGATCACTGCTTCTGTTCCCCTCAGTAAGGAATCCCCTATCACCACTACACGCCTTCTCTTAGGTTTGGTCAGGGTTCTTCCGTGAGCGGTCCGTTCCAAGGTCGCCTGCACATTCCCTGAAGACTGACTTTGCTGCTCATCTTCATATACGTGATCGACTGTAATGAGGGAGAGATCCTCAAATGGAGTCTGCTCTTCGTCTTCCATGCTAGGGGAGAGGACCTCAAAGCGATTGTGTATTTCTAGACAATCAGAGCGAACCCTGGGCCTCCTACTTCTTTGAGTCACGTTTCTCCACATATCGGGCTCCTGTGTTGGTGAACTAGCCTCCTTCTCAGGGGAGTCCCCTGTCTCCTCCTTGGTGGAGACGGTGTGCTCTGTTGCTTCCAAGAAGAGCTCCAGCTCTCTAATTCTTTGGAGCGTAGCTACACGTTCCTCCAGTTGCTGGACTTTGTCTTTTAGGAGGGCAATCAACATGCAATTGCTGCACGTAAAGCTGCCTGCAACCTTTGGCAAGATGGCAAACATTGCGCAGGAACCGCAGGCGACTGCAGCTGTTCCCTCCCCCTCCATCGTTCTGCCCGGACGCTGAGGTCCGGATCCAAGGGCCTTCTGGTGGTTCCCTCCCTGCGAGAAGCCAAGTTACAGGGAATCAGGTAGAGGGCCTTCTCGGTGGTGGCGCCCGCCCTGGGGAACGCCTTCCCAGCAGATGTCAAGGCAATAAACAACTATTTTACTTTTAAAAGACACCTGAAGGCAGCCCTGTTTAGGGAAGTTCTTAATGTTTAATAGATTATTGTATTTTAATATTCTGTTGAGAGCTGCCCAGAGTGGCTGGGGAAACCCAGCCGGATGGGCGGGGTATAAATAAAAAATTATTATTATTATTATTATTCCCTTGAGTTTCTGGATGGACACAGAGAATGTTGGCTTTGATGGACCCTTTGGCCGGATCCATCAATTTGGCTCTCTTCTGATGATGCTCAGAACAAAGCACAGCCCCCTCGCCTCCCCCCCCCCCCAAGGCCCTGTGTGCCTGCTGGATGAGGGTTGGGGGGAGGAGAGGCCCCCCCCAACTCCCCCGGAGAGCTCAGAGCTTTCCTGCAGGACGGCCACCTGCTTACCTTGGCTGGAGATGTTCATGCAGAAGTAGATCCCGTAGATCTGGTACACGTACAGAGTGCCCGGCGCCATGAACATGGCCGTGTTCCTGGCAGTCTGCCGCCCGCCCCTGGAGTGGGACGCGGTGTCCTCTCCTCCCAGGTAGGCCTCCGTTTCCACAATGCGCCCCCGGAGCGCTCTCCCATCTGGAAGCCTCCGGACGAGGATCTGGGAAGCAGAGGGAAGGCTGAGCCCACAAGCCCCCAGACCAGAGCCGCCTGGGGGGCTGCAGGAGAGAGGGCATGCCAGCACCTCTTCCACATTTCAGAAAGCCAACTCTTGCAGCCACTGCCACGGTTGGCCCCAAAACACTTGTGGGCAGCGCACAGAGACTCCCCATGTGGTTGCAGAGATGAAGGTACAGCTCTGGGGGCAAGCGATGGGTTCGAAAGAGGGGGCAGCGGCTGAGCCCTGGCAGCAGAAGTCCCACCACCAGGGAGGCTCCCACCCTGACCTCCGAGATCTGACAGAGTCCTGGCCGCACAACAAGGAGACGCTCCGTAGAGGAAGCCGGAAGCTGTGCAAAAAAAAAGCAGGAGGAGTCCAGCCCTGGCATCGCCCCAACAGCTGCAGGGCCTCTGGCACCCTAGATGGGCGGAGGAGCACCTGCCTGGCATGCAGAAGGTCTCAGGTGCCCCCCCCCCCATTGGAAGCAGCATCACCAGGTGGGAGGAGTGGGCAGGAGCACCGAGGCACAAGGGGGCTGCATGGCTAAATATTAAATAATAATATTTTATTTATATCCCGCCCTCCTCAGCTAAAGCCGGGCTCAGAGCGGCTTACAACAATAAAAGCAACACAGCATTCTAAAATCAATTCATTCTAAAATCAATTCAGAATCAAATTAATGGCAACCATTGGGCTAGCGTTCTGTGAGGATTACCGAAGGAGGGGGTCTGACTGTGCCTTGGCCAAAGGCCAGGCAGAACAGCTCTGTCTTGCAGGCCCTGCAGAAAAATGTCAAGTCCTGCAGGGCCCTGGTCTCCTGGGACAGAGCATTCCACCAGGTTGGAGCCATCACTGAGAAGGCCCTGGCCCTGGCTGAGGCCAGCCTAACCTCCCTGTGGCCTGGGACCTCCAAGATCTTTTTATTTGAAGACTGTAAGGTCCTCCGTGGGACATAACAGAATAGGCAGTCCTGTAGGTACGAGGGTCCTAGGCCGTATAGGGCTTTAAAGGTTAAAACCAGCACCTTAAACCTGATCCTGTGCTCCACCGGGAGCCAGTGCAGCTGGTATAGCACTGGGTGAAGGTGATTGCGTGGCGAGGACCCCGTATAAATTCTTATTCTTATTCTTATTTTATCATTAAATTTATATACAGTACTGCCTTTTCTCCACCCGGGGAGCCAAGGCGTCTTACAGATGAAACAGAAGCAGCTAAAATCATCGGGGTGCGGGGGGGGGGGGACACAACAGCGAAACAATGAAACCTGAGTCGAATTCAGGCGTGCGTAATTGCGCTTCGGCTCCTGCCTGGCCAGCCCCGCTCGGGCCGGAGGGTCTCCGCTCTGCCCCGCCGTCGGGGGCGCCTCCCCGGCGAAGGAAGCCGTGCCCGCCCGGCCCGGGCGCCTCCTCCGGGGAGCAGCGGGGTCCCCGTCCCTCACCTGTCCGAGCAGCGCCCTGGCCAGGCGGACGCAGGGCTGGTCGAAGAAGGCGGCGCCCAGGCGGGGCGGGGAGGGCGCCTCGGCCCGGGTCCCCTCCGCCTCCTGCTCGCGAGGAAGCCGCTTCCGCGGCCCCGGCATGGCTGCGCCGGAGGGAGGGGGCGGGGTTCTGGCCGTCCCGCCCCCTCGAGGTCTCCGCCCCCTCCAGTCCGTCGGGGCGCCCCCTGCCGGGGGGAGCCGGGGAACCCCGAAGGCTGCGCGCAATCCCGGCCTCTCTCGGCATCCGCGCAGCTTTACTGGCCCTGGTTTTGTTTCGTGTCTGTATTTGCTCAACAGGGAACCGTAATTGTATCATCAGATCCTGTTTGAGAAAATGAATCCTTTCCGAAAATTAATAAAAAGTATTAAACATAAACACCCAATAACTGCTCCGTCAAATAAGAAATTTTATCCCTTTGCCCTGACTTGAGCACACAAGGAGCCAGTGACTGAAACGCCGCCTTAACTGCCTCAGTGCCTCCTTCGGATGCTTCCTGGATTTCATTCTTCAACTTTAGATCACCTTGAGCAGTTTGATCAGGGCGACAATGGTACAACCCAGGACCCTATTATTATTATTATTATTATTATTATTATTATTAAGCTATTCAAAGATCTCAGGGCAGTTCACAACATAAAATGACAATATAGGAGAGGCAGTTCCCTGAGGTACTGGCATCAGCCGGGGTTGCCATATTTCAAAAAGCAAAAAGTTGCTGGGCTTTTTCAGCAAAATTGCATTAACATTTTGGGGATTTCTGGATATGCAGCAGTAGTCTGGATATGTCTGCGAAATTTCGGATGTATGACGACCTCCAGCATCAACATCATTTCTGGGAAGGGCTCCTCCATTTGGGGTTCCTGGCTTGCTGGATTTGATGCCGCCTTTGACATTCAGAGCAGCCCCACCTCCGTTACATCCTTCCCTGTCCTCCTTAGGGGCTTTGTGTCCAGAGATAAGCCTGTCCACTGGTTCTCTTTGTTCCGCCAGGTTTCTGTTCTGCCCACGATTATCAGAGCTGTTCCCTAAAACTAGATTGCCCATCTTGACTCCGAGGCTCCCAACATTAGTGCATATAGTCAGATGTTCCGTCTCTCTCTTCATGTGTCTTTGGGATGGGCTCTGGCCTCTCGATTGCTTTCCTGTGTCCTGGCACCCACCATGCTCAGATAATAATAATAATAATAATAATAATAATAATAATAATAATAATGCCCCGCCCATGTGGCTGGGTTTCCCCACCCACTCTGGGCGGCTCCTAACTGAATATTAAAAACAGCTCCCCTGCTTGAATTTCCACCAGTTTTACCATCCTCATCCCAGGAAGGAAATCATTCATTCTTGGATTACTGCCATGCGCTCTATGTGGGGCTACCTTTGAAGGTGACCCGGAAACTACAGTTAATCCACAATGTGGCAGCTAGACTGGTGACTGGGAGTGGCCGCCAAGACCATATAACACAAGTCCTGAAAGACCTACATTGGCTCCCAGTACGTTTCCGAGCACGATTCAAAGTGTTGGTGCTGACCTTGAAAGCCCTAAATGGCCTCAGCCCAGTAGACCTGAAGGAGCATCTCCACCCCCATCGTTCTGCCCGGATGCTGAGGTCCAGCGCCGAGGGCCTTCTGGCGGTTCCCTCATTGTGAGAAGCAAAGCTACAGGGAACCAGGCAGAGGGCCTTCTCGGTGGTGGCGCCCGCCCTGTGGAACGCCCTGCCACCAGTTGGCAAAGAGAAGAACAACTAGAACAACTACCAGACATTTAGAAGACATCTGAAGGCAGCCCTGTTTAGGGAAGCTTTTAATGTTTAACAGACCACTGTATTTTAATAATTGGTTGGAAGCCGCGGCATCAATTCTTCTTCTTCTTCTTCTTCTTCTTCTTCTTCTTCTTCTTCTTCTTCTTCTTCTTCTCTCCCCCCCCCCCCCTCCTCAGCGCCTGTCGGTTTCCCTGGCCCTATCAAGAATGCTTTACCCAAGAAATGCATCCATCTGGTAGAAGCAATGCTGAGCCCAGGAGACTGCAGATACAAAGCCCACTGCCCAGCCCCCCCTTCCCCAGCAGAGCCCCCTTATTTCCAGAGGAGGACAAAAGCGATGGAGTCCTCTGAGCCGCTTCTGTCTCTTGGCCGGCAGGCAAGGCCTTCCAGAGAGGAAGACGAGCTCCTCTGCAAGGAGGCTGGGCAAGTGCCCCTTCTCCATAGGGCAAGCCCTTCCATGGGGCAGGGGCGGCTGGGGTTTGCTGAAGCAGGGCCTGGGGGCTGAGGGGCTCCGCTGAGTCTCGGCATGCAGCCCCGCCGGCCAAGCCCACCGCCATGGCGGATACTGTTGCCTGACAAATGCCCAAAGATAAAAATGTCCCCCTAGCCAGCTGCGGATGCAGAGTCTCCCACTGCAGTTAATAGCACGGGATGCCAGCCAGCCAGCCCCTCCCTCCTCCCGGGCAGCCAGAGAATTCGGGCAGAGCAGGAGGATGGACTTTGCAGCCTGCCTTGGGTGACTGGCAGGCAGCTGGCTGGCACTCCCTCACCCTGCAGAAGCTGGCGCTGCCCAGAGGAATTCATGAGAACTGGAATTTTGGTGTAACCACTGTTTCACCCTTGTTTTTCTATCTTCTCGGAGCTGAGGTGGGAAAGGCTGTTCTCTGCCAGAGGAGACCCCGAAGGGCTGCTGCCAGTCAGAGTAGGCCACACTGGAGGGGTTGAGGGGCACAACCCACAACCCGTCTCTGGAGGGAAGCAGCGGCTTCCTGTTCCTCCAGGCATTCTGTGGCTCACATTGTTCTGGAAAGGGTAAAAAATATTTGCCACGTAGCAACTGGGAGGCACATAAGAAGGAAAGGCACATTGTGGGGCAGCAACTCATCTGTTTTTGTTGCAGAGCCAGCCAGCCAAGTCTCAACTGGCCTGGAGGCAGAGTCCATTTAC
Source organism: Podarcis tiliguerta (assembly GCF_965153285.1). Classification (NCBI taxonomy): domain Eukaryota; kingdom Metazoa; phylum Chordata; class Lepidosauria; order Squamata; family Lacertidae; genus Podarcis; species Podarcis tiliguerta. The sequence continues at coordinate 53,333,512 of NC_139547.1, read as the reverse complement.
AAGGTCCAGTCCAGTCCTAAGGTCAAGAACATCTCAGTTCACGTAGTCAGATGGTCCAGGGGTCAAGAAAGCTGAGGGTCCAAGGCATGGGTAGGCAAACTAAGGCCCGGGGGCTGGATCTGGCCCAATCGCCTTCTCAATCCGGCCTGCAGACGGTATGGGAATCAGCGTGTTTTTACATGAGTAGATTGTGTCCTTTTATTTAAAATGCATCTCTGGGTTATTTGTGGGGCATAGGAATCTGTTAATTTCCCCCAAAAAAATATAGTCTGGCCCCCCACAAGGTCTGAGGGACAGTGGACCGGCCCCCTGCTGAAAAAGTTTGCTGACCCCTGGTCCAAGGTCACGGGGAGCAAGAAGCAGCAAGGTTTGTCCAGGAACAACGAACGTTCTTTCCAGCAGCTGACTGAGGCAGCAAACCCTGCTGAAGAAGCTGGAGCCAGCAGATTCACATCAGGAGCAAGAAGAGGGCTGATCAGTAGCAGGCAGAGTCACTTTGCCTTCTGCTCCTTCAGGCTGCTGCTCAGCAGGTGAAGCCGACTCCTGGCCCATGACAGTTTCTGGTGTTACTTGGACCTCCAGGACCAGCTCGGGGGAGGTCCCCTGGACGTTCCAAGCCAGCTAATCTGACCTTGCTCTGGGCTGCTCTTCTGGGACCCCCCCCCCCAAGGGAAGCTGGAGCACCAGTAAACAACTGGGGCGGGGGGAAACCCTGGTGAATTAATTGATCTGCCAGTGATCATTCTTTGCACTCATTTATTGATGACCGAATAGCTTTGACAACAATATAATTCCCCATGTGGTTGCTTTTGGTCTTTGGCTTGGAAGTTCAGTATCTCAAACAGTCTCAATGCTACCGTGGGATCAACTGGCTTTTGAGGGTTCATCAAGTAGATACTAAAACAATTGCAGAACACCTGGGAGGCTGAAATCCCAGGTTGAACCAGCTGCAGCCATTGCTCCCTGGCACCGTTTGCCCACCTCCTGTCGACTGGGGGCATCTGAGAGCGACAGGCACAGACTTCCTCTCTGCTGCCTCCTTCTGAGCTGGCCTGGCTTAGAGCTGCCTTGCTGCATCTGTCACCAGCAGAAAGGCCCCATCCTGCTTGTCCCCTTGTTCCTCCTCCTCCTGTTGCTCCATTTCTGTGCTCCATCAATGCTTTTGTGCTCAACGGACACACTAGACTTCTCCTGGTCTGCCCTGCAGAGGACCTTAAGGTCCATGAATAACCCTAGTTTAGAGGTCCCGGGCCCTAAGGAAGTCAGACTATCCTCCACCAGGGCCAGGGCCTTCTCAGTGGTGGCTCCCACTTGGTGGAATGCTGTGTCCCAGGAGACCAGGGCCCTGCAGGATTTAACTTCCTTCCGCAGGGCCTGTAAGACAGAGCTATTCCGCCTGGCCTTTAATTTGAATTCAGCCTGGTCTTTTATTTCCCTTCTCTTCCCTCCCCCTCCCCTTTTATGAAGATTACCTGCTCTGGGATCCCACAGCTAATTCTCCCCTGGTCTCCTCGGTGGCCCAAGTAGGACCAGTTCAGCCAGCTAGCCCTGGGGATTATCTAATGCTTATTTCTCCTAAATTGATTTTTGAATTTTATTGTTATTCATGTTTTTATACTGTATTTTATGCTGCTTTTATAATTGTTTTAATTTTGTTGTTACCCGCCCTGAGCCTGGTTTTTGAACTGGGAAGGGTGGGGTATAAATAAAACTTTATTATTATTATTAGCCAAAAAAAGCAGGGGAGCCCCAGCTGGATTTGGGGGATCCTAGGACGGAGGAGGGGTGGGCGCAAGACTTGAGGGCTTGCAGTACATCCGTAAGAAGCATCTAATGAAAGCTCAAATAACTTGATAGTCTCCCCCTCCCTCCCCTGTTGCCCACCCCCCTCAATTTCACTGCTGAAAGGGATAAAGCCCAGAGTGAATTTTTGTGTTCTGGAAGGCCTGTGATTCCTGCTCCTCGCAATGTGTGATTGGGCTCCAGATCCTTCGGGCTCCTGTGGGTGGATCTTGGGACTCAAAAACAGATCCCAAGCCAGCGCTGCCATTGGGCTGGGTCAGGGAGAGCTATTTGCAGAGAGATGGAAATCTCAGGCTTAGTCTCATCCTCTGGAAAGCCCCAGAAATGAGCAGGCAGGGAAAGAGGGAAGGAAGGGCTCCGGCTGCTACAGCTGTGAGCTGTTTCGGGGGCGGCAGAAGAGGAGGCCAACATTCCTCTGCGCTGCCCCACCCTCCTCCCCGGAGCCTCGGCTGGACCGAAAGAGAGACTGAGGCACGGCAGAGGATGCACATTTCAAATTCAAAATGCTGGCTGATCTCCAGGGGCTTCAATTTCCCAGCAAGCAGCCTCCAGTCCCATCTGACGGTTTGCAGAGGGGAAGCGAAGCACTGGGACATCCCCCCCCCCAGCCCCTGGAGATGGCTGAAGGGACTGTCCTCTTCTTAGCTTGGCTCCTCTGTGAGGGGGCGATGTTCCCTGTAGACATGGGGAAATCTGCTGGGAAGTTGCACAAACCCAGCAAATGCACACCTGCTCCCCATTTTAAAATAGCCCCTCATGAATGAGTGGAGGCAGTTGGAGGATGGATGGTGGCTAACAGATTGAGGTTGAATCCTGATAAGACAGAAGTACCGTTTTGGGGGGACAGGGGGTGGGCAGGTGTGGAGGACTCCCTCATTCTGAATGGGGTAACTGTGCCCCTGAAAGACCGGGTGCACAGCCTGGGAGTCATTTTGGACCCACAGCTGTCCATGGAGGTGCAGGTCAGTACTGTGTCCAGGGCAGCTGTCTACCAGCTCCATCTGGTATGCAGGATGAGACCCTCCCTGCCCGCAGACTGTCTCGCCAGAGTGGTGCATGCTCTGGTTATCTCCCGCTTGGACTACTGCCATGCGCTCTATGTGGGGCTACCTTTGAAGGTGACCCGGAAACTACAACTAATCCAGAATGCGGCAGCTAGACTGGGGACTGGGAGCGGCCGCCAAGACCATAGAACACCAGTCTTGAGAGACCTGCATTAGCTCCCAGTATGTTTCCGAGCACAATTCAAAGTGTTGTTGCTGACCTTTAAAGCCCTAAATGGCCTCTGCCCAGTATACCTGAAGGAGCGTCTCCATCCCCATTGTTCAGCCCGGACACTGAGGTCCAGCGCCAAGGGCCTTCTGGCGGTTCCCTCCCTGCGAGAAGCGAGGTTGCAGGGAACCAGGCAGAGGGCCTTCTTGGTGGTGGCACCCGCCCTGTGGAACACCCTCTTGTCAGATGTTGAGGAAATAAAACAACTATCTGACTTAGAAGACATCTGAAGGCAGCCCTGTTTAGGGAAGCTTTTAATGCCTGAAGTTTTATTCTGTTTTTAGTCCTCTGTTGGAAGCAGCCCAGAGTGGCTGGGGAAACCCAGCCAGGTGGGTGGGGTATAAATAATAAATAAGGAATTATGATGATGAACGTGGTTCTGCCCCAATGGGAAGTGCCTTACCCACCGGGCGACCCTCCTCTTGCCAACTGCCCTGGTCGACCCAGGAAGGAGGGGCAAAGTCTGCCTCGAACCACCTGGGCCATTCCCCCGGAGGCAGAGGTGGGAGCTGCTCCACTGAATGCTCCAGGGGTCTTTTGTTGACCCCCGACTGTTGCAAAGGGCCTGGCAAGAAGGAGCGGCCCTGATCTGGATGCTCAGAGACCAGGTGCCTCTGCTGGGAGCCCCCTGAGCCACTCTCCGGCTGGCGCTCCTTTTTCACCCAGGTGGGCTACAACTCAAAACGGGGAAAGCAAAATGCAGCCGCACGTTGGGCCCTGAGAACACACCTCTCAGGTGCCAAAGGCCAAGGTAAGGAGAGGGGGTCTTCAGCCTGCGTTGGGGGCCAGATTCACCTCTGTGGGGAGGGAATGCCGCATTTAGGGGGCTGACCCAGAGAAGGCCACCTGAGAGGGTCTGTAGCATGGGTAAGCAAAGTAAGGCCCAGGGGCTGAATCCGGCCCAATCGCCGCCTTCTCCTTCTCCTTCTTCTTCATCATACTTTATTTACAACATAGTCCACAACAACTCATACATACTGTCAGGGGTTCAGGAGCAGAGGCACAAGAAAGGGAGGAAATAGAGAGCGAGGGGGAGGAGTCCGAAGGAAATGTTAGCGATGACAGCGGTCCGAGGTCTCTGAGTCTTTCCAGCGAATCGGAAGATTCACAGAAAGGGGCTCCCATGGTCAGAGCAAGGGGGGTGCCTAGGGGGGCACCCCAGGAAGAAGGGGCCGGAGGGGACTCAGAGAGCAGCAGTCGGGAATCAGTACCAGCGCCCACACCAGAGTGCAGTAGGGGGGAGGAGTCCCAGGCATCGGGATCAGGCGGCGCACTGCCAGCGGGAGGACATGAGTCAGGATTGGCCACGCCTCCATCGGGGAGCGAGGAAACGGTCGAGAGGAAGGTTGAAGGCTGGGCGCGCGCGCCAAGTTCAAATGTACAGGAGGGCGGCGCAGTTGGCAGCCCGGATAGGGAGCCAGGTCCCAAAGCCCGCCGAAAAGAGCGGGAGGAGTCAGGGGGGTCAACGTCTGCGTCGGAAGAATCCAGGAAGGAAGGGACCCCGGGGGGTAGCAGGACCCAGAGGAGAAAGGAGAGACGGAAGAGGTGGAGTAAGGCTAGAATCTTAAACTGGTGTACAGGGGGCGGAGATTCAGATGGAGCTTCGCCGATCTAAACCCTAGACGTAGAGCTGGGGCGCTCCGGCTTGAAAATGGAAACTGTACTTCAATAAAGACCTTTGTACATTACTACCGGCTAGCGTTGGTCCTCTGTGAGCTGGGACCTGGAGCCAGCTCTGACAGTAAGCTCCATCTCCGAAAGTTTTGCACCGAAAACCTCGTAACGTGAGTGGACGCAGCGAGGGAAGAGGAGTGGTGCTTCGCGAGCTCACAAAAGTCAGGCAAGATGACTACAGAACAGCAACTAGCAGCCCTGCAAGATGCAGTGACACAACTCAACGCGGAGGTACTTGCATCCAGGAAAAGGGAAGAGGAAGCGGCTGCCGCCTGCAGGGATCTCCAAGCCAGGTTGGAAGTGCTTGCTAAGCAGGGGCAACCGGGACCCAAATTAGAGGGGATTGGGCTGGGGAAAAGAGGAGGCAGCCTTGTATCTCATTTCAATGGGAATTTACAGCAGTACCCTAACTTCCGAGCAGACCTGCTGTTTGCGCTGGAACTGCTGGATAAAGACTTTAGAGATGAGCAAGAGAAAGTGGGGTTTATCTGGTCCCATTTGCATGGGGAAGCTAAAGCGTGGCTGCGCAATCTGTGGAGAGATAAGGATCCGGCGCTCCAAAATGCGGATGCTTTCATTAAAGCGATGGACTCGTGTTTTTTATCAAATATAGACATTGATATCGCCAGAAAAGACATACATGGGCTCAAACAAGGTAGAGCCAGTGTAAGGCAGTACCATTCTCGCTTTTTTGGATTAGTCCATGCGCTGGGATGGGAGAAGGATTCTGCTCCAGTCAGAGACCTTTTTTGGGAAGGCTTGAATGCAAATGTGAAAGAGGAGATTGCAAGGGGGGAGAGACCAAAGAGCACTCAGCAAGTGGTCCAGCGGGCGCTGGAGATTGGGGTGCGTCTGGAAGAACGTCCATGGAACAGAGAAGAAGGACGTTGGGGACGTACGCCAGCGAGAGCACCTCCCCTCTTTCCCAAGGATGCAGCGCGTGCGCAATCCACACCTCCGCAGGGAGGGGGAGAGGAACCGATGGAGATTGGAGGCGCCAGGGCTCAGTCAGCTACCAGAGCCCTAACACCGGGAGCAGTCAAAGCGAAGCCTCCTAGAGGGAACAGGAAGTGCTACATCTGTGACAGTGCTCAGCACATGGCGAAAGAGTGTCCCCAGAGGCTCCACAAGCACACTGCAGCCTCAGCAACAGTAACAGACGCAACTCAGCAGAGAGAACCACAGCAGGGAAACGACAGAGTCTGGCTGGAGGAAGAGGCACTGGGGTCCAGCCAGACAAGTCAGTGAAGCAATCCACAGAAATTTTGCAGCCCACAGACCCCCTCCCGCCCAAACCAGTGGTGCAGCTCACAGCATCGCTCCAACTACCCAATGGACTCACTATGGAAGTGCCGATTACCATTGACTCTGGTAGTAACGCAGACTTCATAGGACTGGATTTCATTCAACAGCACAACATAGCGCTACTGCCAGCCACGCTGCCTCTGAAGGTTGTCACGGTGGATGGCAGGGAATTGCTGGGGGGGCAGGTGGTGCAGCAAACGCCTCCGATGGTGATGCAAATTGGGAATCACCGAGAAGTCATCAGCTTCAATGTCTCCCAACTGTCGGACACGCCTGTAGTATTGGGCATGAGTTGGCTGCACAGGCACAGCCCAGCATTGGCGTGGTACCAGCGCCAACTGACCTTCGGCTCCTCCTACTGTGCGGAACATTGCATTCTGCCTAGCCCGGAAGGGGAAGAGGATGACCCGCAGCTACAATTAGGCACGCTGCAAGCAGTGCCACTCAAGTACGCAGCGTTTTTGGAGGTTTTCTGCGAGAAAGAAGCGGACAAGCTGCCTCCCCACAGGTCCTATGACTGCAAGATTCACCTCCTGCCAGGGGCGACGCTGCCAACCGGGAAACTGTATTCCATGTCTGAAGACGAGCTGCAGGAACTCAGGGAGTTCATAGACCTCAACTTGAAGCGCGGTTTCATCCAGGAGTCGAAGGCAGTGGGGGGCAGTCCTGTATTCTTTGTGAAGAAGAAGGACACGCCCCGAAAAAGACTTGTGGTAGACTATAGAATTTTGAACTCGAAAACCAAGCCCACAGCCTTTCCCATGCCCAAAATAGACGACCTGCTCGCAACGGTGAGGAAAGGACGCGTTTTCACAAAGTTGGATCTGCGAGGGGCGTACAACCTGATTCGCATACGGGAGGGCGACGAGTGGAAGACTGCCATGTTCACGCCCCTGGGCACCTATGAATACAGAGTTATGCCCTTTGGATTACAAAATGGCTCCCACTGTTTTCAAGCCTTCATGCATCACGTATTGGCGGGTCTCCTCTACAAGAAATGCGTCTGCTTCCTGGACGACATCCTGATATTTTCAGAATCAGAGGAGACCCACGAGGGAGACGTCAAGGAAGTTCTGCAGAGACTGCAGGAGCATAGGCTGTACGCCAAGCTGGAGAAGTGCCAGTTCGACATGAAGGAGGTGGACTTCCTGGGCTACAAGTTGTCGGACAAGGGGCTCGCCATGGACAGCGCCAAGGTTCGCTCAGTGTTGGACTGGAAGAGCCCGCGCAATCGGAAGGAGGTCCAGCGGTTTGTGGGTTTCGCCAACTTTTACCGCAAGTTCATCAAGGGGTTCGCGATGCAGACGGCGGCCATTACTGACACGCTCAGCTCCAAGAAGAAGAAGTTCATCTGGACGGAGCAAGCGGAGCAGTCCTTTCAGAAACTCAAGCGTCTCTTCTCGTCCGAAGAGCAGCTACTGCATGTGAATCCCAGCAGACCGATGAGGGTTGAAACGGACGCCTCAGACAGAGCCGTGGGAGCAGTGCTGTTGCAGCAAGACCCGCATGGGGACTGGAGACCGTGTGCCTTCTACTCCAGGAAGCTCAGCAAGTCAGAGCAGAACTACACCATCTGGGACATGGAGTTGCTGGCCATTCATGCAGCATTCAAGGCGTGGCGGCACTTCCTCATCGGAGCCAAACACACAGTGCAGGTCCGCACGGACCATAAGAACCTGGAGTACTGGCGCACGGCAAGGTTCCTGAACCAGAGGCACATACGATGGGCGGAGTTCTTTGCGGATTTCGACTTCAGGATAGAGTACATCCCAGGCGACAACAACGTCATGGCGGATGCACTGTCCAGAAAGCCGCAATACCTCGAAGTGGCGGCACCAGCAGCGGCCAAGCACATTTTCGCACCGAAAGCGTGGGCGTGCGCTTCAGCAACCGTGGACCTGGATGCTGTACGTCGAGCGCTGCAGGAGGACCCCTTCGCACAAGCCAAGATGGAGGAGGTGCACAGGGGCACGGCGAAGAACAACGAGTTCCAGATACGCGACGGATTGCTCATCCGCAGAGGGGTCCTCTACGTACCGGGAGACGACCTCCGCGCGAAAGTACTGCAGCAGTTGCACGACGCACCCACCGCCGGGCACTTTGGCAAAGAGAAGATGGTAGAATTAGTAGCCAGAGATTTTTGGTGGCCCAAGATGCGGGGGGAAGTCGCGGATTACGTCTCGAGGTGCGACACCTGCCAAAGGGCCAAGTCAGTGCACAAACCGCCGGCGGGACTACTCGAACCGCTGCAGACACCGCTCGAACCGTGGGAGAGGGTGGCCCTGGACTTTGTCACGGATTTACCCAGCTCGAGGGGCAAGACGGCAGTGCTAGTGGTGGTGGACATGTTCACCAAAATGGCCCACTTCATTCCGTGCGTGAAGGTGGCCACGGCGGAACAGACCGCCAAACTGTTCATAGACCACGTGTTCAGGGTTCACGGTCTGCCACGGTCTATCTTGTCCGACAGGGGGCGCCAGTTCATCTCGAACTTCTGGCAGAAGCTGATGGGTTTCCTGAACGTCAAGATCAACCTAGCGTCGGCAAGACACCCGCAGACCAACGGACAAGCGGAGCGAGTCAACGCCATCATGCAGCAGTACCTGAGATGCTACGCAAATCAGCAGCCGGCAACATGGGTGGACTACCTGCCGCTCGCTGAGTTCGCCTACAACAACACGAAGCACGTGTCCACGGGGGTGACACCGTTCTTCGCCAACAACGGGAGGCATCCCAGAACCTTCCCGGGATTAGAGAGACTGGGGGAGGGGGAGCCACAGGCAGCTGAAGCCTTAGCGTCAGAGTTGCAGGAGGTTCACGAACAGCTTCGGAGGCAGTTAGAACTAGCAAAGCACGCATACAAACTGCAGGCTGACAAGCACAGAAGGGTTGGGGTAGACATACAGGTGGGAGACTGGGTTTGGTTGGCAGCCCAGGCAGTGCCGACCAGATCGTTAGCGAAGAAGAAGCTCGGACATAAGCAGCTAGGACCTTACCAAGTCGAGGCACAGGTCAATCCAGTGGCCTTCCGGTTGACACTTCCGGAAGGATCCAGAATGCACCCAGTGTTCCATAGATCAGTGCTCACGCTCTACAAAGCACCTCACAGATTTCAGGAGCCGGGCACGGCACCAGACCCGCTCAGGGAGAAGCCCACTAGGAGGGGGTCGCCAAGAGGGGAACCCATCAACGAGGTCACAGAGATTTTAGACTCGAGATGGGGGGAAGAGGGAGTAGAATATTTTCTCGCCAGAGAAGGTAACCCGGCCAGCGCCAACCGTTGGGTGCCGGACTATGCCTTGGACGAGCCTCTTCTCAAGGAAGAGTTTCATGCCTTGTTCCCACACAGGCCCATGCCAGCCGCGTATTTCGACGACTGGCTTTTCACACCCACATTGTCAGCCAGCACGTTCCAGGGGTTCACCTCGGACGAAGAACCGGCACTAGAAACACGTTCCCCAAAGGGATCACCCTCGGGGTCTGCCTCAGACCGTTCTTATTGGTGGGACGATCGACCAGAGGAGCAGTGGCGCAGGAAGTTGCTGGGGGGTCCTTGGCAGGCAACGTCCCCAGAGGAGACCGGGGGAGAGACGGACATGGACGTGTTGGGGGAGGACCTTGGGTTCGAGCACGGCGGCACAGAGATGGAAGCAGAGGAAATCGAGGTCGGCGAGAGCACGGAGGACGAGCCGGACTTATCCGGCTGGATGCACACCACGGGGGATGAACTGTATCCGGCATTCACCCCCACAACGACGGAGCACCCAGCACCCACACCTGGAGGAGGGGAGGGGGGAAGGGGGGGCTTCGAGGGGGGGATGGATGTCAGGGGTTCAGGAGCAGAGGCACAAGAAAGGGAGGAAATAGAGAGCGAGGGGGAGGAGTCCGAAGGAAATGTTAGCGATGACAGCGGTCCGAGGTCTCTGAGTCTTTCCAGCGAATCGGAAGATTCACAGAAAGAGGCTCCCATGGTCAGGGCAAGGGGGGTGCCGAGGGGGGCACCCCAGGAAGAAGGGGCCGGAGGGGACTCAGAGAGCAGCAGTCGGGAATCAGTACCAGCGCCCACACCAGAGTGCAGTAGGGGGGAGGAATCCCAGGCATCGGGATCAGGCGGCGCGCTGCCAGCGGGAGGAGTCAGGATTGGCCACGCCTCCATCGGGGAGCGAGGAAACGGTCGAGAGGAAGGTTGAAGGCTGGGCGCGCGCGCCAAGTTCAAATGTACAGGAGGGCGGCGCAGTTGGCAGCCCGGATAGGGAGCCAGGTCCCAAAGCCCGCCGAAAAGAGCGGGAGGAGTCAGGGGGGTCAACGTCTGCGTCGGAAGAATCCAGGAAGGAAGGGACCCCGGGGGGTAGCAGGACCCAGAGGAGAAAGAAGAGACGGAAGAGGTGGAGTAAGGCTAGAATCTTAAACTGGTGTACAGGGGGCGGAGATTCAGATGGAGCTTCGCCGATCTAAACCCTAGACGTAGAGCTGGGGCGCTGCGGCTTGAAAATGGAAACTGTACTTCAATAAAGACTTTTGTACATTACTACCGGCTAGCGTTGGTCCTCTGTGAGCTGGGACCTGGAGCCAGCTCTGACACATACAAACAAACCTAACACCATTGACAATTTAATTATCAAAATTAAACTTCTATCCCCTTACACACAGAAAACATAACATAAAAATAAAAGACTTCTTTTATCCTGTAAATGGCCTCCTTATTTACTTCTTGTATACGGTTTCTTTTATATGTGATTATTACAATTTTTTCTCATTATTACTGCAAAGTTTTTAAAGTCATAATCCAGCCCAATCGCCTTCTAAATCTGGCCTGCGAACAGTCCAGGAATCAGCATGTTTTTACATGAGGAGAATATGTCCTTTTATTTCAAAATTTCAAATGCATCTCTGGGTTATTTGTGGGACATAGGAATTCGTTCATTCCCCCCCCCCCAAAAAAAATAATATAGTCCGGCCCCCCATAAAGTCTGAGAGACAGTAGACCACCGCCCTGCTGAAAAAATTGCTGACCCCTGGTAGGCACCCAAGCAGTCTAAGTTGCTTAGGGCTTTAAACACTAATAATAATAATAATAATAATAATAATAATAATTTATTTATACCCCGCCCATCTGGCTGTTTCCCCAGCCACTCTGGGCGGCTCCCAATCAAGTATTAAAAACAATACAGTGTTAAATATTAAAAGCTTCCCTAAACAGGGCTGCCTTCAGATGTCTTTTAAAGATAGCATAGCTGCTTATTTCCTTCACATCTGAAGGGAGGGTGTTCCACAGGGTGGGTGCCACTACTGAGAAGGCCCTCTGCCTGGTTCCCTGTAACCTCACTTCTCACAATGAGGGAACTGCCAGAAGGCCCTCGGAGCTGGACCTCAGTGTCCGGGCAGAACGATGGGGGTGGAGACGCTCCTTCAGGTATACTGGACTGAGGCCGTTTAGGGCTTTCACTTATGTGGGCACTTCAGATTGTCTTGATGGTGGGACCTGAACCCGATTGTTGTGGGGAATTCTGAGACCTACTGACTACAGCTTTGGTTTCCCTCCTTGTTCCGTCATCCAGGATGATCCACTTGGACCTACTTCTTACCTGGCACCAGATACCCCCTGCCCGCCTCCAACTGCACTTCTGGCCTCTTGACCCCAGGAGATTCCCGGGGAGCAAGGAAATTGCCTGCAGCCCAGAAGCTGCTCACGTGCCGGGTGGCACCTTTGCCCAGGACAGAACCACAGCCTGGTTCTCCTGTGAAACAGGTGCAGCTGCAGCCCTGGTGCCTTAGGAAGGAGGGAGGGCAGGCCTCACCCTGCTGCCTCGCTGGGAAAGTCCTTTGCTGAAAGGACAGCTGACGCCACTCAATGGGGACATTCTTGCGCTTCCCGCGGGGCCTCTGCCAGGGCCAGCCTTGGTCACAAAGGGACATTCACTCTCCTTTCCTTCCTCGCCATTCATGGTCAGAGGAGACCGACCTCGGGCAAAGGCCCACCCTCTCCGGCCCCCTCCCCGGGGGCTTCGGCAGCAGCCGCTTCCAGCTTCCTGTGGACAAAGCGGCCCAAGAGCCTTGGCCTGTCCCTGGGGAGAGGGGGGGGTCAGGGTGCTGCCGCCCTCTTGGCCTGCTCAGGAACAGGGAGAGGAAGCTGAGCGGGAGGAAGGAGGCTGCGGGGACCACCGTGGCTGGAGCAGGGGGGGGGGCAGCCCAGGGAGGCTGACGTGGAGGGAGAAAACAGCCGGGGGGGGGGGGGGAGCTACTAATCATCAAGAGGAACTTGTCTAATCCTCTTCGAAAGCCATCCGAGTTCGTGGTTATCAGGAGCAAGTTTCATATTTTGACTATGCTAGGGTTGCCAGACTTCTGGAATTTCCCGGAAACAGCCAGGAAACAGTTGTCGGAAATCGCTTCAATGTCCAGAAAAATCTGGACGTCGGAACTATGGATTTTGGTGAATTTCCTTCAAAATCCTATCTCTCTGCTAAAAATCCCCCAATGCTGCAACCTTCCTTTGTCGCTCCTTCCCTGGACCACTTTGGCCGCCCTTTTCTGACCCCTTTCCAGCTCTGCAATAATATATCCTGTTGGAGGTGAGGCAGCCAGAGCAGAACAAGGCCAAGGGGGGTGAATGCCTTTTCCATTCCATTCCCAATGATCTGCTGCAGACGAGGTTGATGTTTTCCCCAGGCTCTCTGCCCGGACCCCGAGGTCTCACTCCCGGTCAGTCTCCTCCGTCTCCTCCATGAGCGTGGACGTGAAATTAAGTTTTCCAGCTCCAACATGCATCACTTTAGAGTTGCCTACATGAGCTGCAATACCTCAAGGACTGCCTCTTTCCATATGAACCTACCTGGACCCTGAGATCATCTGTCTGCCCTCCCTGTTTGCCACCACCTCGAGAAGTCCAGACGGTGGCAACATGAGAACGGGGCCTTCTCTGCAGTGGCTCCCCATCTGTGGAATGCTCTCTTCTGGGAAGTCTGCCTGGCGCCTTCATTATACACCTTTAGGCGCCAGGCAAAAATGTTCCTCTTTAACCAGGCCTTTGGTTGATCTGATTTACATTCTTGTGGGTGGGGGCTATTGGGTTGTTGTTTTAATTTTTATTAGGTATTTTGTGGTTTTATATATTGATTTTATTCTGTGAACTGCCCTGAGACCCCCAGGTATAGGGCGGTATATAGATAATAATAATAATAATAATAATAATAATAATAGTAATTTTGCTGCCCATTAACCCAGTTTGAAGAGGACCTTTTGGAGCTCTTTGCAATCTCTTTTTGTTTTAACAACCCTGAACATCGTCCGCAAACTTGGCCCCCTCCCTGCTCATGTCTAACTCTGGGTCATTTGTGAACAAGTTAAAAGCAGAGGCTTTAAGACTGATCCCTGGGAGACTCCTCTTCCGATTTGCCTCCACCGGGAGGACATCCACTTCTTCCTCCTTTCTGTTTCCTGTTTCTTAACTGGATCTCTCCTCTTACTCCGTGACTGCAAAGCTTAGTCAGGAATCTTTGGTGACATACATTGCAGAAAGCTTTTTGAAAGTGCCCCACGCCAGCCAGATCACATGGACGTGATTGTTGAAGCTCTCAAAGAACTCTGATGGGGGGCAGTCAGTGGGTCTGAATTGGCCTCCAAGGCGGTTCCTCCCAAGCCATGCTCCCCAGCCCCACGGTTTCATTACAGTGCGATCCCATGATGCCACGGCTGTCAGGTGGGCATCCCAGCCACCTGTGAGCTTGCCCACAGCTCTGGTGGAGATGGGGCTCTTGGCCTGCTGGGCCCCACACGTCCGTCCCCCCCATCAGTGAGGCAGGATTATTTTGTCAATAAGGCCTAGAATGTTGTCTCTGGCCACCAGTTGCCTCCGTTCCTCAGACTCCATTCCTGCAGAACTTATTTTGGGCCCAGGGCTCCGTCTTCCATCTTCTGCTGCAAATGCAGATGCGAAGAATTAATCCGGTTTTTCCGCAATCTCCTCCTCGTTTTGCACACCTTTGACCCCTTTGCCATCCAAGGGCCCAGCTGCCCCTGGGCACTCTCCTGCTACTCATGCAGTTAAGATTTTTTGTTTTTCGTGGGTCTTTGTTTTCGGCATCCTTCTCCCCCCCCCCATTTTTTGCACCCCTCAATGTGCTTGCATTTCTTTCCCCAAAGTGAACGTGCCCTTTTTTCATTTTCCACACTTGCATTGTTTGAAGGAAGGCTTCTTGGCCTCTCCCGGCCTCTTTGACTCCGCTGGTTAACCACGCTGGCATCCTCGGGGCCCTCCCGGTTCCTCTCTGGACGCGTCTCTGCATTTTATCTGCGCTTCTCACCGGGTGGTTTTGAGCGCCTCCCAAGCATTGCGGAGAGACTGGATCCCCTCGACTCGGCCTCTCGGATCCCTTTCTGAACCCAAAAACCTCGTGGGGGTTCAGCTTCCTCTTCTGAAGTCCGACGTGACTGCGCTGGGGTCTCTTCCCCACCTTCACGTGTATGGAAGGTGAGAGCCGGAGGCTCCCTGTTCCCACGGCTTCAGCGACAGTCCGGGGTTCCCGTTCCGACCCAACCCTGCCCGTTCGACGGCCAACCGTCCCGGGGCCCCGTCGGTTAGGGCCGATCATGGTCAGGTTCCCTCCGGGGGGCGGCTGGAGCGCAGCGGCTCCCGGGCGGCCAGGTGAGCGCACGGGCAGCCTCCCCGGGTCCCTCGAGGCGCAGGCGCCGCTTCCGCGGCGGGGATCCCCGTCCCGCCCCGGCGCCGGAGCAGCCCGTCGGGGGGCCGCCGCCCCGGCGCGTCCTGGCGGCTCCGGCTCCCCGTCCCTGCCGGCCTTCCAAGGCGCGGAGGCTCCCCGGTCGGCGGAGGCGGCCTCCTGGCTCGGCGCGGCCGTCCCGGCGAGGGCTCCGTCCTCCGCCTCCGCGGCGCTGGCCGGCCAGGGCGCATTCCTGAGGCCTGAGTCACGCCCGGCCCGCCTCCGTCGCCCGGCGGGCGGGCCGCCCTTCGCGCTCCAGGCCGGGCCGCGCCGACGCCGGCCCCCTCGCTGCATGGCCGCCCGGCCAGCGCCACTCGCTCCCCGGAGCCACGGTGAGCGGGCGCCGCGGGGATCGGGAGGGCGGGGGCGCGCCGCGGGATCGCCCTGCGCGGGCGGGCGGGCGGGGCGCAGGGGGGCTCCGGCTTGGCCCGGGGGTCCCTCGGCCCGGAGCCCCGAAGGAGGCGGCGTCGAGAGGGAGGCCTCCCGGGTGATCCCCAGGGCGGCGGGAAGCGGGCCAAGCCGGCTGGCGCGCCCCCCGAGGCCGATGCCCCCCCCCGGCTGCCCGCGGGCCAGAGCCCCTCTTGGGCCCGATCCCAAGCGGGCCAGGGTCTCCTTTAGCAAGGGGGGCGGCAAGCCAGCGGGTCAGGAACACCCCCCTCCGTCTAGCCAGGGGGACCTTGGATATCCCGTTTGTTTGAACACGTCCTGACCCCCCGAGCTGAAAGCGGGGGGCCGGGCGGGGTCTTGCCTCCCCAGCCTGCAGCTTCTGCATCCGCCGGGAGAGTTGGGAGACTTTCCCTGTAATGCGCCCCCCCCCCCGCTCCATGGCTGGTCTGCATCCTGAGCGTTTTTGCGCCGAGTTTCTCTCCTTCGCCCGCGTGTTGTGTTTGCAGCTGTGCAGCGCCGGCGTGACTCTCGCCTGTTCCCTGCGGAGTGAGTCCATCTGGGTTTGGCTGGGCTTTTTGCTCCCCAGTTTTGGGGTGGGTGTGGGGGCTCTTGCTGAACCCTTTTCGCCCCTGCTGCGGCTTCCAAGCTCGATCCCACCTCCTTGCGCGCTGGCTCCTAACATTTCCCACTTGGGTGTCTGCGGGGATGTGAATTCCCCCAGTGAAGGTCTGCGCTTTGGCAGGTTGGCCTTAAAAGTATGGTTTTGTCCTCAGCAGGATTTGCAGCCCTTCCTGCTTGTGGGGGGGGGGCGGTTTCCCCTTCTGATTCCGCTGTCCTCCAGGGCCTCATCCATGCCACCCGTCTTCCTGGATTCCTGGCCTGGAGAATCACTTGGGGAATTCCTCCTCCCAGCCTGACCCTGAGCCCTTCCTCAGCCTTTCGGAGGTGTGGTTTTTCCAGCCTGTCATGGGACCTGGCATCAAATGCCACATGCAAATCATGAGCTGCCCTATCCGAAACCTCAGAAGAAGCTCTTTCCTCCTCTGAACTCTGGGCAGGTGCAGCTGGGTGGGCATTTCTGGGCAGCTTGGTCCTTGGAGTCAGGAGCGTTCCTCCCTCGCCCCCCTTCCACGCTTTCCTGCTTGCTTCTCCTCTGGGCCTTTGGCAAACGCAGGCCGTCTTCCCATAGGCGCTAGGGGTGCAGGGCACCCAGGCACCGGGCTCTCAGGGGCGCCAGGCTGTGAGTCCGGGGCTGGAGAGTTGAGTCCGGGGAAGAGCTCGCCCGTTGATCAGAGCGCTGTGGCGGGCTCTTCTGCTGCGAGTGCCATGAGTTCAGGGGCAACCAAGCCAGCAAAAAGCTGAGGTGGCCGGCCGACTCTGCCCTCCTGCGCGCCTGGGACTGGGCAACTGGCGGGGGGGGCACCGGGCAGATCTTTGCACTCCGGCGCCGCATATGCTTAAGACAGCCCTGGGTGAAGGAAAGAGTCCCCTGGTGCTTCTCCTCCCACGTTCCGGGTCTCGAGGTGCGGAAGGGACTCCCTTGCCAGGGACTCTGAGCGGCCTGGATTGGCACTGTGCGGCAAAGCCTGCTCTGGAGCAACCTGGCTGCCAGTTTGCAGCAGGATGCGTCCTCAGCAGGGCGAAAGCAAGGCAAGCGAGTCAGGCCTCTTCTGCGCCGCTCTGAGCAAGTGCAGGATTTGGGCCAGGGCAGCCCAGCAGGTGGGGCAGAATTCTGCAAGGGATGACCAGTGTAAAGAGAAAGAGGCTTTTTTGCAGGATGGGAAGAAGGAATTCTAAAGATGTGGCAGTTCTTTTTAAAATATAATCTTTTTTAGTAATTTTGAAAAATATAAACCTACAGCATAAAAGAGTACAAAATCCAAATATTGAGATTACTCTGAATCTCTCGACTCCCCCCCCCCCATCCCTTCCATGGGTCCTTTTAATTCTATTTCAACTGCATATCAGTACTTCTTCCAATTTTTCATCTTCCTAAGTTATCTATACATTCTGCTACTTTACAAGTGTATTTAAAATCCTGCTAATGTTCTGACCTGTTTGCAATGATTTTGTATATCCATTGTAACCATATCCCATTATTTTTTAAATTCCTTGTCTTCTTGATTCCTGAGCTTCCCAGTTAATTTTGCCATTTTGGCATAGTGCCCCCTCAACTTGATTTGCCATTCAAGATGTGGCAGTTCCCTCCCTGTCCCTGTTCAGACACAGTCTGCATCTGCATGCCAGCGGAAGGGGCCATTGCGCTCATGCCCCTCCTTCCCATGGGGCACCCGGTTGGGCACTGTGGGAAGCAGGATACCTGGTGAGGTGGACCCCCCCCCCTTGCTCCCAGCCAGAAATCAGGCTCCTCTTCTGCCTTGCTCTTCCTTCCAGACCCAACTTTTGCTTCCTTTCCTATGGGCCGCAAAAGAAAACAGGCTGCAGCGGTTCAGATTCTGGAATTGTGTGGCCAAAGCACCTTTTGACGGTTTCTGCCCCCAGTGGAGACTGGACCCCAAGTGGATCTCTTCCAGGCCGGGACCCTTGGGTGCTCGAGAGGCGGGAGAGAGTCTGGGCGCTTGGGAGTGAGGAAGGGGCCGGGACGCTTTTGCTCACATCCGCCACTTCCCCCCTTCTGGAGCGGCTTCCGTGGGGCTGCCAGCTTTGGTGCTGTGATGACTGGGCCAGGCCTGGAGATGGGTGGCCCAGGTGGGTTGCGTGTGCAAGCAGAGCTGGGTGGGGGTCGCCTTTGCTTCGCCCTTTGTGGCTGTAGCAAAACCAGCGGGGGCTGCCTCCCTCCCGAGTCGGATGGCGTGGCCAGCAGGAAGCCTGCTCCTTCCTTCCTTCCTGTTGTTGTCCTTGTATTGTGGTCCTCCTCTGGCAGGAAAGAGGCCAGATTCTCCAGCAGGGATGCAAAATGTCCCAGGCCAGCAGTCGGAGGCTGAAACACGGCGGGTCTTTTTCTTGGGTGGGTTGCGCTTGCGGTTGCTGCGTGGGGTGAGTCCTGCCCTATCTCCTGGCGTGGTGGGTGAGCTGTGGCCTTGTGGCCCTGGTGGCCCTAGTGGCCCGGTGCCCCCTGCTGTGACCTGGGCTGCGTGGCGAGGTGGGGAGGATGACCTTTCCCTGTCCCCCCAACTGCGACCTCAGCTGACTCTGCCGCAGGTCCCTTTCTGCATCGGTGCTGGCATGGGGGGGGGGCTCTGCTTGCCTGGGGCCTGGTGGGGTCACCTGCTTCCCAAGGGGTCTTACAGCGCCTTCTGAGGGGAGGCAGTGGGATGGGGGCCAGGATGAGGCCTGGCTTGACCCCCCACAGCACCTGCTGGAAATGTTGCTTTGTGTGTGTATTCTCAGTGGTGGAGGCAGGTTTGGGGACTGGGGGGCATGGGGGGCTCGGCTGTGCTTTGCCTTCCCTCTGCATCTGCACCAGAGGCCCTGCTGGGCTTGGGGGGGAGGCAGGCTGGTTGTGCCATCTCCCTGTGTGGGAGGCGGGGGCAGCTGCCTCCCTCTTCCCTGCTCTTGAGAATGGCGCCTTTGTGAGCAGAGAGATGCCCACTGGAAAATCTGTGTCGCCCTTTGTGCCAGGACTTTGTGGTCAAGGCGGAGCTGCCGCCTGGAGAGGAGGGGAGAGGGGGCTGGCGGGGGGGGCAGGCGGTGAAGAGTGCTTGGCTGCCCCTTGCAGGCTCAGGTGCGCACAGGTGGGTCCCTGGCCACCTGCATCTCTGTGTGTTGATCAACTGGAGGGGGGGAGACAGGTAGACTTTGCAGCCTCTCAGGCCAGGAAGGGGGAAAGATTTGGGGTCTGGCGAATGTCTGGTGCGGTTCTTGTGACGCTCTGGCCATCCCTGGGTGTCCCCAGAGAAGAACTCAGAAAGGCCTGTGGGAAAGATCTGAGCCCTAAACTGGCTTTTCTGGTTCCTGGAGGGAGGCGGGAGCTGAGCTGCCGGTTCTTAGGAATGTCCTCCCCCCCCCCTCTCTCTGGCTCTTCCCGCCCAGGGCTTGTGGGCATCTGCTCCGAGAGGAAGACGGAGGTGACTTCCCTTAAAGGTCATGGAATCATAGAGGTGGAAGGGACCCAAAGGTCATCCAGTCCAACCCCTGGCCATTCAGGACTCGCAGCTAAAGCATCCCTGGCAGATGCCCCCCCCCTCCCTAAAAGCCCCTCCCCCTGCCTGACTGCTCTCACCACCAGAAAGGCCTTCCGAATGTTTTGAGGGAAATCTCCTTTCTTGTTTCCTTATATTTTATTGAGAGTATGACAGTGAGTTAAATTGGCGGGGGGGGGGGGATAAATAGAAGCAGAGGAAAACAGCAATAGCAAAATAGCAATGGAATATAATTAAGGCTACAGAGCTATATATGCAAATGGATCTACTTATTCTTTCCCTTGAAGATACATTGATTTGTTTGTTACTGTGGTTTCAATCAATACTTTCCAAAGATCTTTACATTTGTCCATGCCTGATCTTCGTCTGAAAGCGATCCGATGCTCATGGGCTGCAGGAGTTGTCCTGGGAGGTAGCCTATATTTTTGTCCTTCCAACTGTTATGGAAATTATGGGGGGGGGCACATCTTTAAAGTTGTTAAATGCTACAAAGATTATGCCTGAATATATCCCTTCAACTTGACAGCTCAGGGAAGTTACCTAGCTTTAAAAATAATATAAAATCCTGTAAGACAAGGTATCAGCCTTAATCCTTTTGCAGATGTTAAGGGGGGGGGACCAGAGCCTGCAGCCACCATCCGTTTCCGGTGGGGAGGGGGCAGAGGAAAGACAGGAAGCTTGCCCTGCAGAGTTAGACCCCTTGGCTGCCATTCCTGTGTTGCAGGAGTTGGGCTGCATGGCCCTTGGGTCCCTTCTCATTCTGGGCGGGCCCTGGGCGTTTTGCTGGTGGGGGGCTGCGTGGGGGCTTGGGCGATGTCAGAAGAGGAAGCTTGCAGGCCTGGTTGTCTGTTGGGGGCATCAGGAAGAGGCGGAGGGCAGGATGTGCAGCCCCTGCCTGGCTTTCCTGTGGGACCAAGGAAGCGGCTTGGAGGGGGAACTTGGCCGCTGGCCTTTGTTGCGGAGGCGGCAGTGTGGGAACACCAGTCCCAAGGGGAGCCTCTGGGGTCTGGCTGCTTCTGCCTGTCTCCTGCCATGGACTTGCGGGGGGAGGGGTGCGCTATTGGGCTGGCAGAGGCTAACGGGGGGCTGCCTCTCCCAGCCAAAGCTGACCCACAAAATTCAACCCAGTGTGTGTGTTTGTGTGGGGAACCTTGCAAGTCGAAAGGTAGGGGCTCAGCACCAGCCTGCGCAGGATAAGCCCTGAAGGGACTCCTGGGCTCCTTCTGTTGTATGAAAATTGGAAGTTGGCCTTCACCGCTCAACTCCCCGAGGGGCTCAAAGCCTCCCAAGTCCATTATCAGTCAGAGACGAATGAGCGGAAGCTGGAAGAAAGGGGGAATCTTTATTTTTCTGTTGAGACAGAGCCCTCCTTCCCACTGCCATTTGCAAGGGGGGGGACCCCAAACAAAGGTGAAAGACTTTTCCGACTCCACATCAGGAAGAGCTTTCTGACAATAAGAGCTGTTCAGACAGTGGAAGGGTCTCCCTTGGGAGGTTGTGGTCTCTGCTTCCTGGGAGAGGCTGGGTGGCCATCGGTCAGGGATGCTTGAGCTGAGATTCCTGCATTGCAGGGGGTTGGACTAGATGACCGTGGGGTCCCTTCCATCTCTATGATTCTACGATTAGCCGCAGGCCACCTGAAAGCATCATACAAGCATCTCAGGAAGAGGCATCTACAACAGAAATCCGAGCGTGTGGCTTCTCTCCTGTCCGTCAAGGGACCTGAAGATGCTGATTGCCTTACTTGGCCAGTTCCTTAGGACTGGTACATGCAGTCATACAGTCATACCTCGGGTTACAGACGCTTCAGGTTAAGCATTTTCAGGTTACGGATGCGCCAAAACCCGGAAGTACCGGAATGGGTTACTTCTAGGTTTCGGCAGAAGCGCTGAATCGTGACCTGTGCGTGTGCAGACGCAGCAATGCGGGTTGCGAACGTGCCTCCCACACGGATCACGTTTGCAACCCGAGCGTCCACTGTACCTTGGTTCTCGAACAGAATGCGTTCCGGGAGTCCATTTGCCTCCCAGAACCATCCAAAAACCAGAGTGCGGCTTCTGATGGGCTCCAGGAGCTCCCTGCAGCCAAGCGGAAGCCACACCGGATGTTCACCCCCCGAAAATCATTTGAAAACCAGAACACTCACTTCTGGGTTTCGATTGTTCAGGAGCTGATTTGTTCGGGAGCCAAGGTGCTCAGCTTCCCAGGTACAACTGTACCTGAGTCCTTGACTCCGTTTCCCAGATTTACACCTATTCATGCTCTTTGACAGGCCTGCTTTGCTTTTGACAAATACTTGCCAGGCTAGTTTTGCAGAGGGGTCCCCTGTTCCTGCCAGGAAGTTCATCTATTCCCAGGGTTTGGAGGATTTGCAAGTGAAAAGAACTATTGGGAAAGGTTTTCCCAGATGAGCCAGGCTGGCTTTGGGACGGTTGCGTGGCCTCAAATGAAGTGTATTATCCTCAGGGAATATTTCCTAATTTCTGAAGGGTGGTGAATCGGTTTTTCTGTGTGACTGCTATCTGTGTGCGCCTTAAAATTTTTTTTTTTAATACTTATTTCTGCCTGGAGGGGCTTGGATGGTGGGCACCGCCAAAGATGCTGCCAGGATGTGGCCAGTGTGTGTGGGGGGGTCTTCCTTGCCTTGCTGGGCTCCAGGGCTGTTTTTAGCAGATGTGGCGCTGGGGTGCAAATATCCGCCCAGCCCCCCCAATTACCACGGATAGTGTTGGGGTGGCCATAGCTGCGCACTGTCAGTAATCGGGGCGGGGGGAGTTGTGGGAATAGCTGCGGGAGAGCTATCCCCACAGATGCCTGGGAGTGAAGTTGTGCCCCTCCCAAACCTCCTCAGGAGTAGACTGCGATCCCTGCAGAAGCTTGGGAGAGAAGCTCTGCGTCTGCCAGTCTTATGGTTGGTGGGGTGCAGCTGGCGGGTGTGCAGGGAAAGGGGAGGCTCCCCCCACTTGCTGGGGCGCCCCCAAGAGGCCGGCGCCCTGGCGCGACGCACCACTAAGCCCTATGGGAAAGAGGGCTCTGTTGGGCTCCTCTGTGGAAGGGCAGCCTTGTAAGGTGGGGTTGGTCCAGATTACAGGCTGGTCCAGGCGCAGCCAGCAGGACCAATGGCTAGGGCTGAGGTGGACCCAGCAAACACTTGAGGACCCCTCTCCACCCAGGGGGAGAGGCTGGCAGAGATCCAGCTCTGTTGCCCTCGCTGCCTCTTTGGCGTCGGACGGTCCCTTAGCAGCGATTCCTGAATTGCAGGGGGTTGGAATGGATGATCCTAGGAGGCAAGGACAACGGAGACTTTTATTATTATTATTATTCATTTCTATTAAATTTTCCACTTTAAAAATCCAATCAAAAGGACAATAGAGACTTTAAAAAAGACTGGGAACCGTTTATGTTGCATTTACCGAAACATTGTAAAGAAGTGGACTCACTAGCAGAGTTTGAGTAAACACTTACAACCAGCAAAACAAACACAGAAATGAAGATAACTGGAAAGAAACAAGTGTAAGATACAATTTGAAGAGAATGATGGTACAAAAATGACGAGTGTAATAATATTTAATTTAAAGATTACAATATTCAGGTAGAACAAATAAGCAGGAGAGGAAAATACTTAAAGAACCAGAAGAGGAAGTTGAGGGAAATCACGGGAGGAGATTGGGAATTAAAGGTTTTTATGTGATAATGGTGATTGTGATGAATATAAAACTGTCAAATTTAATAAAACCTTTTTTTTATAAGACCCTAGGGCTCCCTTCCAAGGCTGCAATGCTGGGATTCTAGATCATGCTTGGGGGGCCGTGTGAAGCCCCCTTGGCCGGCCCTCTGGCTGCTGCCAGCCAGGCCTTTGGAGACCCCCCGCTGACCCCCCCTCTGCCCTCCCCCAGGCTGGACAGGACCATGTCGGAGGTGCGCAGGGCCAGCACCAGCAGTCTGCAGCGCAAGAAGCCCCCGGGGCTGATGCTGGACATTCCCGCCCCAGCGGTGTTGGCTGAGGAGCCAGCCATGGCACAGGTAGGCAGTTCTTAAATTTATATTTATATTTTTCAGATATATACATTTCACCGATTTTACAATCACTTTGACATTTTAAAACTTGACTTCCTTCCCCCTCTCTCTGCGGTTCCTTAAATTTATTTTCAATATCTTCTGCACAGCCAAATTAACTTAACTCACTCATTTACGGTATCTTCTTTGAATATATACTCTCATGTAACTGCAGGTTATTACAGTAATTCTTGCCAGTGTTGTTATCTGCTTACAATTTATCTGTAAATATCCAATAAACCGTTTCCATTCTTTTATAAAAAGTTTGTTATCTTGATTTCTTCTTATTCCAGTAAGTTTTGCCATTTCTGCCTATTCCGTAAGTTTTTGTATCCGTTCTTCCTTTTCTGGGACTTCTGCTTCTTTCCTTTTTGGGCCAAGAAACATTCTTGCTGCTGTAATCACATACATAAATAAGTTTCTTTACAATTTATGTAGTTCTGTCCCTATAATTCTCGAGGGAAAAGCTTCTGGGGTTTTTTACAAACATTATTTTAAACATCCTTTTCATTTCGTTGTATATCATTTCCCAGTAAGCCTTAACCTTACCACAAGACCACCACATATGATAAAAAGAACCTATTTTATTGCATTTTAACCTGTATTTTAGATTGGCTCCCCCCCCTTATGTTTTTTACTATGATTTTATTGGTGCCCTGAGACTGGCTCTGGTCGGGGAGGGCGGGGTATAAATAAAATTTATTATTATTATTATTATTATTATTATTATTATTATTATTATTTACATTTACATACCACTATTTCCCCCCCTCATTTTATCCTCACAAGAACCCTGAGAGGTAGGTTAGGCTGAGAGACAATCACACCCTGTGAGCTTCGTGGCTGAGTGGGGGACCCCTGAGCCCAGTCTCTCTAACCACTAGACCACGCTCTAGGGAGAGGGCCAGAGGATTGGGCGCCCCATCAGTGCGGGGTTGGGGGATTCCCCTGCCTGAGCCCTCCGGCAGCCAGCAGTCTTGCAGCCAGTGCCTCGTTCCGCCCCCCAGTTTTGCTCCAGCCCCTTTTCTTTTCCCTCGGCAGCCCCCCAAGCACCGGGCCTTCCTCCGCAGCGTCAGCATGCCCGCGGAGCACACCCGCTTCCCCTCCCCCTTCGGCGACCTGCGGCGCCCCGTCCTCCAGCGACACACCTCCATCACCCAGACCATCCGGAGGTAAGATGGCAGAAGCAGAGCGTGATGGGGGGGGAGGGACCCTGAGGGTCATCCAGACCAACCCCCTGCAATGCAGGAACCTCAACGATGGCATCCATGGCAGATGGCCGCCCAACCTCTGCTCAAAACCCTCCAAGGAAGGAGAGAGGGAAGAAGTCTCTTCCACTGTCGGCAGAAAGTTCTTCCTGATGTTGAGTCTCCTCTCTTGTAACTTGAAGCCACGGGTTCAAATCCTGGCCCTCCAGATGAGGAGAAAACAATCCCCCTCCATCTTCCGTGCGACGGTCCTTCAGAGACCCAAAGATGCTCCCGGGCCTCCTCTCCTCCAGGCTAAGCTCTTCTGGCTTACATCCTCCTCACCAGCTCCTTTCTCCTCCTCATCTGGGTCTTTTGCCTTTGCCAACCTGGCGCCCTGCAGATGTTTGGGACGCCAACTCCCATCAGCCCCCTGGGCCAGCGCAGCTGTGGGGCACTGGGCTAATGGGGTCAGAGCTCTCCCCCAAACCCCAGGAGGGCAGGAGGTTGGCAAAGGCTCTTGGTTCATTCTCTCCTGCCCCACCCTTCCAGTCTTGGAAGGGTCTTGGGCAGGAAGCCCCTGCCAGGGTCCCTGGGCACCGCCAGGTTGCCTCCTCTGCCCCCCAGCGCCCCCTCAGCTGTCTCTCCTTTGCAACAGGCAGGTCCGCTTTGAGATGACTCAGACTTTGCCCGTTCAGGGGCGCCAGGTGGGCAGGAGGCCCCCCAGGAGACACCAGTCTCTGCCCAAAACGGTCTTCAGGTACCTGCAGTGCTGGTGTGACCCCCTCGTCCCCCCTCACCCCCCCAGTGCATGTGTGTGACGTGCATGTGGGTCCCCAGGAGCAATGGCTGCTCCTCCAGCCCCATCCCTCTCCCCATCTCACAGCCAACAGGTGGCCATTTGCTATCCCTCCCCCCACATGCACGCACCTGCCCACCCCAAACCTGGCATGGCCCCACTGCTTGCCTGCAGGAGAACAGCCTGCCACCCACTTGCCTTGGCGCAACTGGGCCAGCCTGGTTTCCAGCCGGGTCTTGGATTGTCCGGCTTGGACCGAGTGCGAGTCCACAACAGGCTTGGCTCTCCGTCCTGAAGAGTGGTCTCTGGCCCTGTGGTGGGACCCTCGTGGCTCTCCCTTTCTCTCTGTGCCCCCCGACCCTGCAAGGATGGGCACCGGGAGAGGGAAGGCTGCCCGGGCGCAGCTCCCACAGCGCTGCATCGAGCTCAGAAGTGCAGCGCTGTGGCAGCCGCCTGCAGCCAAAATTCTGTCCCTGCCTGTCTGTTGTGAATAACCTCTACTAATGTGGGGTGTCCCCCCCCCCAGGCCACCCTGTGACAGACGCACTAATAGCAGCAGCAAAATGGCTAACCTCGGCGGCCAGCTTGCCAGGGGTTCCCCCCAGGTTGCGACTCCGCTGCTGGTCCGGCCTGAGGGAGCGCGAGGGTTCGGTCCCATCTTGCTGCAGTTGTGGGGGGGACTGGCGAAAGCGCCGCAGGGGCCCGGGAGGGGCCCGTCTGTTTGGGCCCCCTGAGTTTGGCTGCTTCCTCCTCCGCTGCTTCCCCCCTCAGGGGCACGGCCGACTGGTTTGGCGTCAGCAAGGAGAGCGACGCCACGCAGAAGTGGCAGCGGAAGAGCCTTCGCCACTGCAGCCTGCGCTACGGGAAGCTGAAGCCCCAGGTCATTCGAGAGATGGACCTCCCCAGCCAGGACAACATCTCCCTCGCCAGCGCTGAGACGCCGCCTCCGCTCTACGTGCCACCCTGCCAGCTGGGCATGCAGAGGGTGAGCCGGTCCGGGGCCCTGTTGTGGGACGAGGGGGCTGCTGGGCGTGGGGCAGGAGATGGCCTGCACCCACGGGACCCCTGGGCACTGGAAAAAAGGGTGTATTGGGCATCCCAGGGCATCCCTGGTCTTGCGCCCGGGGGGGCAAACGAGTGAGGGGGGCTTGCACAACCCACTTTCAGGAAACTGGGAGGCCACACCTGCACACACCTGGCCCATTGTCCCAGGCCAGGTGAGCAAGAGGTCTCCTTTCTGCTGACATCATTTCACCCCTGATGTTGCCATAAATAATGCTGTGACCTCATTTCTCTGGGGGCCACTAGCAATGCTAGTGTATTTTAATTAATTGATGTCTGTTTTTATGCATATTGTGTTGTTTTTATGATGTTAGCCGCCCTGAGCCTGTCCTCAGCTGGGGAGGGCGGGATACGAATAAAAAAATATTATTATTATTATTATTATTAATTATTATTATTATTACTACCTGGGACGGACCCCCTCCTTTGGGTGCCCTCTGGCATAGCAGCCGCCCGCGGTCTCCGTGGCTGCAGGGCGGCCTGCGGTGAGGGCCCTCCCTGGCTAACGGGCCCCTCCCTCCTTGGTGCCGCCAGATCATCGACCCCCTGGCGCGGGGACGGGCCTTCCGGATGGCGGAGGACAGCGAGGGCTGCAGCATGCCCCACACGCCGGCCACGCCAGGGGCCATGTCCCTCTGCTCCTTCACCAGCTCCCGGTCAGGCTTCAACCGGTGGCCGCGGAGGAGGAAAAGGGAGTCGGTGGCCAAGATGAGCTTCCGAGCCGCAGCAGCCCTGGTGAAGGTAAGGCGGGGGGAATTCACTGGGTGAGGAAATCCTGCTTGCCTTGGTTGGTTGGGGGCCTGGTGGAACATCCAGTGGGGGCATCAAGCGCCAGGCAGAGGGAGGGAGGAAGAGGGCCATTTGAAGTACTGTGAGCAGTCATTTCTTTAAAAATAATAATTTTTTAAAAAAATCATTTTTAATCTTACAAATATAATTTTGTAACAGTCCAAACACACATCCTATCTATCTATCTATCTATCTATCTATCTATCTATCTATCTATCTATCTGAATCTTCAAACTCCGCCCCCATCCCCTTCATGGGTCCTGTTGTTAACATTTAAAACTGCATATTATTCTGTAATCTATATTTTATATCAATCCATATTATCCATAGCATTTGTTACATTACAAGTGAGATTAAAATCCTGCTAATGTTTTCATCTGTTTGCAGTGGTCTCCTAAATAAATTATATGTTTTCTCATTCTTTTTAAAAGTTTTAGTCCTCTTGGTTCCTGAGCTCAGGAACCTGAAAAAAATATTTTTTATTAACTTTCAAAAAAAGATCATAAGAGATTTTGCAGAATACAGCGTTGTCAGACAGAGTCTGGTGACAATATGCCTAGTCGCTAGTTGCAGGCATGGCCAAACTCGGCCCTCCAGCTGTTTTGGGACTACAATTGCCATCATCCCTGAGCACTGGTCCTGTTAGCTAGGGATGATGGGAGTTGTAGTCCCTGGGTTTGCCCAACGGCTTCTGCCATCTCTCCTCCCTGGCAGGGCCGGTCCGTGCGGGACAGCAACTTGCATCAGGCTCAGCAGCGCAGCTTCACGCCGGCCAGCTTCCTGGAGGAAGACACGGGGGACTTCCCGGAGGAGCTGGACACCTCCTTCTTTGCCCGGGTAAGGAAGGGCCGGCCCTGGCACTGGGGGTGGCAGAGGAGGCAGAGCCTGGCTTCTGCGGCTGAGCGCCCCCTCTCCTCCCCAGGAAGGGGTCCTGCACGAAGAGCTCTCCACATACCCCGACGATGTCTTTGAGTCGCCCTCGGAAAGCGCCATCAAGGACACCGAAGCGAAGCTGCCGCAGCCGCAGCCGGAACCCGGCCTCACTGGGGGGGCGCTGGACAGAACTGAGCTGGAGAGGAGTCACCTGATGCTGTGAGTCCTCTGGGGGGCTGGGGCTGCTCCCTGGGGGGCCGGAGAGGGAATGGGGGTGTTCTGCTAGCTGGCCAGACACCCCAGCTGCACCAATGCTTTGTCTGTTCTCTAGCTGGCAAAGCTGCCAAGCCTCTCTGGGCCAGCGGGCACCACAAGGCGAGGCTTCTGGCGCCTGCAGATTTGCCTGCCTTTTGCAAGACCCTGTGTGGGGCTGCCCCACAGCGAGCTTCCCTGCCTGCTGCCTCCCCTTGCTTGCACTTGAAGGGGGCTCCCTGGGATGGCCGCTGGCTGCTATGGGACAAGCTCAGGCGCTTCCCTTCACGAGGCAGCGGGTCTGCTTGCGAATCGGCACCGGCAGAGCCATCTGTGCAGCTGGGCCAGGGACACGGTCTGCTGGGCTTCCAGTTGCAAAAAGGGGCTCCTCCGCTCGTTCGATCAGCCACGAAATCCCTTAAGGGTTTAATCTCTAGAATTACGTAAGAGAACAAGAGGAACACAGGTTTAGAGAAGACTGGAAAACATTTATTGAATATATGGGGGGAAATGGTGTACACCTGAAAACGCCGGCAGCATTCAGGTAAATTCAACAGTGTAAATAAGTTTAGGTGGATGGAATACAGTCAGACCTCATGTCACGTCTGCTTCATGTTACGCTTTTTCAGGTTATGTCCCGCGGCGACCCAGAAGTACCAGAAAGGGTTACTTCCGGGTTTTGCTGCTCGTGCATGCGCAGAAGCGCAAAATGACATCACGTGCATGCGCAGACGCATCGCTGCGGGTTGCACTCTTTTCATGTTGTGAACGGGCCTCTGTAACGGATCCCATTCGCAACCAGAGGCACCACTGTAATGGAATACCGAATGATTTAGCTTTTGTAAAATATGCTGGGGTTTATGATATGTCAAATGAAGCACAGACAGAGAAGAAGGGAAGTCATTGCCATCTTAAGGGTGTTAAAATGAGTATTTTAAATTGCTAATCAGAAAATTTAATAAAAACTTTATAAAATCACCATCATCATCTCTAGAATTAGGCCTCTTGGATGATTGCAAAGGTCACCCCCAAAGCCAAGGGCCAGCTTTTCAAAAGAGTGTCGAGAATCACCGGCTGAGCAGGAAGCGAGCTCTGCGGCAGCTTCAGTTGCCCTGCCGGGGCTGGAGGGGTGTGGGCCCTGCAAGCAGAAGACCCCTCCCTGCCCCACGGGCGATGGCTCCTCCCCTGCCCAGCTGGGGGGCTCCTTCCGTGGCCATTGCTGATTGCCTCTCTCTCTCCTCCCGTCCTGCAGCCCCCTGGAGCGCGGCTGGCGGAAGCAGAAGGAGGGGGCGCAGGTGGGGCAGCCCAAGGTCCGCCTGCGGCAGGAGGTGGTGAGCCTGGGCCTCCAGCGGCGGGGGCAGCGCATCCGGGTCCCTGTCCGGAAGCTCTTTGCCAAGGAGAAGCGCCCCTACGGGCTGGGCATGGTGGGCCGGCTGACCAACCGGACGTATCGCAGGCGGATCGACAGCTTCGTCAAGCAGCAGATTGAGGACATGGATGACCACCGGTGGGTGACAGAGCGGGTGGGGGCTTGGTTCTGCAGGTGGGGCTGCAGCAGCTGAAGGGGCTGCCCTGCTCCTCATAGAATTGTAGAGTGGGCAGGGGCCCCCAGAGGCCATCTAGTCCAACCCCGAGCAACGCAATGTCCTACCTCCAGGGAGATTCCTTCCCGCAGAGGGAGCTTGTTCTGCCGTCGAGCAGCTCTTACTCTTGGGAAGTTCTTCCTGATCTCGAGTCGGGCCTCCCACTGCCAAGCCTGATCCCTCTCCCCACTGCAGGCCGTTCTTCACCTACTGGCTCACCTTCGTCCACTCGCTCATCACCATCCTGGCCGTCTCCATCTACGGAATCGCCCCCGTGGGGTTTTCACAGCACGAGACGGTGGATTCGGTGAGTGGCAGAAAACACGGCCATTGCGGAGCCGGTGGCAGCTGCAGCCCACCCCCCATTGCCTCTGTGGCCCCTTCCCCTTCCTTGACCACAGACCCAGGAATATCTCCTCCCCCCCCCCCTGCAAAGAGGCACCTGCCTCCCAGGCTTCTGCTCCTTTGCCTGGTGGGGTGAAGGGGTGTGTGTGCATCTGCCGGGCCCCTTTGCCCCCCCCCAACTCTCCCTTGCAAGGAGCCATGGCTTCCTTTTCGGCAGGTCTTGAGAAACCGCGGGGTCTACGAGAACGTGAAGTATGTGCAGCAGGAGAACTTCTGGATCGGCCCCAGTTCGGTGAGTGGCCCAGGCTGGTGGGGCTCTGGGGCAGGAACAAGGGGTTGGCTGCCGTGGCTCTGAGGCCGGTGGCCTTCTCAGTGGGGGCCCCCTGGCTTGTGGGGTGCTCTCCCCAGGGGGGCTCACCTGGTGCCTTCCTTGCACACCATCAGGTGCCAGGCAGAAACGTTCCACCTCTCCTAGGCCTTTGCCTGTGGTTTTTAATAATTTTTTAAAATTTGATTTTACAAATATCATTTAAAAAGAAAACCAATTGCATATCCATTATAATATTTTCTGCTCCTTTGGAATCTTAGTGCCTATAATTCCTAATAGAAAAGCTTCTGTGTTTTTAAACAAAGGTTATTTTAAACTTTTTTTCATTTTGTTAGATATCCTCTCCCTGTCAATCCATCACGGCCTTTTAAAGCAGGTTGTGTGCTATTGTCTTTCCCCCACTTTTACTTATAGAATTTCATGGAATTGTAGAGTCGGACGGGACCCCCAGGGTCTTCTAGTCCACCCCTCTGCAAGGCAGGGACCTTTTGCTCAGCCTGGGGCTCAAACCCACAACGCCGAGATCGTAAGAGCCTCGCTTTCTCCCGACCAAGTTCTATGCTCTCAGCTGCCCTGGGGTCTCTTGATGAAGGGCGGCCTGTAAGCTTAGAATCATAGAATCATAGAATCATAGAGTTGGAAGAGACCACAAGGGTCATCGAGTCCAACCCCCTGCCAAGCAGGAAACACCATCAGAGCACTCCTGACATATGGTTGTCAAGCCTCTGCTTAAAGACCTCCAAAGAAGGAGACTCCACCACACTCCTTGGCAGCAAATTCCACTGTCGAACAGCTCTTACTGTCAGGAAGTTCTTCCTCATGTTTAGGTGGAATCTTCTTTCTTGTAGTTTGTATCCATTGCTCCGGGTCCGCTTCTCTGGAGCAGCAGAAAACAACCTTTCTCCCTCCTCTATGTGACATCCTTTGATATATTTGAACATGGCTATCATATCCCCCCTTAACCTCCTCTTCTCCAGGCTAAACATGCCCAGCTCCCTTAGCCGTTCCTCATAAGGCATCGTTTCCAGGCCTTTGACCATTTTGGTT
Organism: Podarcis tiliguerta; assembly: GCF_965153285.1. Classification (NCBI taxonomy): domain Eukaryota; kingdom Metazoa; phylum Chordata; class Lepidosauria; order Squamata; family Lacertidae; genus Podarcis; species Podarcis tiliguerta. The sequence goes on along the minus strand of NC_139547.1, from coordinate 53,301,930 downwards.
GCTTGATAAGCAACGATCTGTAGTAACAATGCCGCTGCCCCCCCCCCCCAGGAAGCCCTCATCCACCTGGGCGCAAAGTTTGCCCCTTGTATGCGGCAGGACCAGCAGGTACACAGCTTCATCCGCGCCGCCCGCCAGAAGGAGAAGCACTCCGCCTGCTGCGTGCGCAACGACAAGTCCGGCTGCGTGCAGACGCCTGCGGAGGAGTGCTCGGTGAGACACAGCTGGCCTGGGCACCCACACCGGGTGGGGGAGCGCCCACTCTCTGACCCACCACCCACAGCCTGGCACCTGCTCCTGGGTGCCAGGGCTCCTCCCCTCCCTGCAAAGGGAGACCCTCCTCCTCCTCCTCTCACCCCCCCCCCCCGCTCTCCCTTGCAGTCCACCCTGGCCGTGTGGGTGAAATGGCCGCGGCACCCCAGCGCCCCCCTGCTGGCAGGAGACAAGCGGCAGTTTGGCTCGGTCTGTCACCAAGACCCCAGGTAGGTGGGTTGATGGGTGCTGGAGGCCTGGTCTGTGGCCCAGTCACTCTCCCGCTGCGCTGATGGCCTGAACCTCCCCAGGAACAGCAGAGAGGAGGTCAGGGAATTGGGGTTCACCCCCTGCTCCCCCCCCCAGCACTGCTGATCTCTTTCCTGCGCAGGGTCTGTGAACAGCCAGCCTCCATGGACCCCCACGAGTGGCCGGACGACATCACCAAGTGGCCGGTAAGGCTGCTGACGATTTGGGGGCTACTGTGGGGGGGGAGGGGGGCACTGCACCTGCGACAGAGTGGGAGAGGCCAAAGGAGCGCCCTTTGTGGAGCAACTGCAGCACAATAGCCCTCTGGAGCTGACCGTGGGTCTTGATCTCTGTACGATTGCTGCCCCCCCCTTACTTCTGCAGCCCCAGAAGAGAACAATTTCTTTTTTAAAGTTCCTCAGCCAGCACTCCTCAGCTGCACCCACAGCCTTGGGGTTTCCTTGGAGTGCAGAGGCAGCTCATTATAACAACAACAGTAATAATAATAATAATAATTTATTATTTGTACCCCGCCCATCTGACTGGGGTTCCCCAGCCACTCTGGGTGGCTTTCAACAGAACATTCAAAATGGAATAAAACATCAAACATTCAAAACTTCCCTAAACACGGCTACCTTCAGATGTCTTCTAAATGTCAGGTAGTTGTTTATTTCCTTGACATCCACAGGGCGGGCGCCACCACCGAGAAGGCCCTCTGCCTGGTTCCCTGTAACCTCGCTTCTCGCAGGGAGGGAACTGCTAGAAGGCCCTCGGAGCTGGACCTCAGTGTCTGGGCTGGATGATTGGGGTGGAGACGCTCCTTTAGGTATACTCTGTCTCTGAGTCTATCCTGGACGTTGGAAAAGTGCGCTGGTCCCCAGCAACTTTGATCCTAAACTCCCAGGAGCCTGAAGGCCCAACCTCTGGGGATCCTAAAGCCCTGGGGTTGGAAACCGCAAACATGACAGCAGCCAAACGAAGGAATTTCATTAGGAAGAAAAGGCAGGGGGAAATCAGGCAAGTGGTCAGAGCAGAACGCAAAGGAAACGCCGGCCCCGGGGCTCCACAGCGGAATGAAACCTAGCCAGGTTTGCTCACAAGGAATCTGGAAGGCTGCTCAGCTTCATTCAAGATCCCGTCTTGGATCCCTGGTGCTGGAAAGGGGATCCCCTGGTGATGGGAGAGGAACAAGCTGCAGGAAGCAGCTCAGCTTTTAGATCTTGTCTCCCTTTAAAAACTTTTTCACGGGGACCTCCTGGCCCTTTCTGCCCTGTTCCTCAGCTGGGCATTTCAAGCGCTCATTCCAAGGACTGGCAGGAAATATCTGTGGGTTGCCTTAGGCAGGTTAAAGCAACCAAATTTTTAAAATAATAATTTTAAAACAATAATAAGGCTCTGGCCTTCCTTGGCTCTTGCTGGAAGCCCCTTAGGCGAGGGACAGACTTTCTTGCCCCTCCAACTGCCCAGCAGCTGGTCTTTTTCTGTGGACTCCGGCAGAGAGGTGTGTGTGTGTTGTGTGTGTGTTCCTTTCCCTTCGCCTCTGGGACCTGCAGAGATGGGGGGTGGCAGGAGGCCCCTCCAGCCAGGACATGGTCTGAGGAGGGAGGCCCCCACCCACTGCCCCCCTCTCCTTCCAGATCTGCACCAAGAACAGCGCTGGCAACTACACGAACCACCCGCACATGGACTGCGTCATCACGGGCCGCCCCTGCTGCATTGGCACCAAGGGAAGGTAGGGGGAGGCCTGGGGGAGGCGGGGCAGCGCTAGGTGGCAGGCTGCCCATTGGCCACTCCGGGGAGGAGGGTGGGGGAGATTGACAGCCACCCCCCAAGGGATCAGCTTGGACCGTGTGTGTTCCCCATCCATGCCCTTCTGCTGCCCCCCTTAACTTCCCAGCTCTCTGCCCTCTTTCCTCCCAGGTGTGAGATCACATCTCGAGAATACTGCACCTTCATGCACGGCTACTTCCACGAAGAGGCCACCCTCTGCTCCCAGGTAACGCCCTCTCCCCGACAGCCAAATCCCCTTTCAGAGCAGGTTGAGGCCCTGGCAGTGCTAAGCCCAGGTGTGCTCTCTCCCCCAGGTGCACTGCATGGATGATGTCTGTGGGCTCCTGCCCTTCCTCAACCCAGAGGTCCCAGACCAGGTGTACCGCCTGTGGCTGTCGCTGTTCCTCCACGCAGGGTAAGGCTGGCACTGGGCCCCCACCAGGACACACCGGCAAGGTGTGTGGGGAGGGAGGGAGGGTTGTTTTCTCCCCCCCCCCCCCGCCCCGGTCCAACTGGCCTCCCTCTCCCCTGCCCAGCAGGATCCTGCACTGCTTGGTGTCAGTGTGCTTCCAGATGACCATCCTGCGAGACCTGGAGAAGCTGGCTGGCTGGCACCGCATCTCCATCATCTACCTGCTGAGCGGCATCACGGGCAACCTGGCCAGTGCCATCTTCCTGCCCTACAGAGCTGAGGTGGGTCTGGGGCTGCCAGGGGCAACAGAGCCCTTTCCTTTGGGCCCAGGGCACCTGCTGGGCAGGGACATGGCCCCAGGCAAGGCCTCTCCAGGAACAGCTTGGGGGAGCCTTCCTGCCAGAGCAGAGCAACTGCTGCTGCTCATCTGTGTAAGCAGAACTGAGCCTGTGGGCCCATGGCCTGACTCTGGCCAAGGCAGCTTCCCGGTCCACCCACAAGCCCAGGCCGCTCCTTCCTCTTCCAGCTCCCTTTGCTGGGCTTCTGCTTCCTGCTCCCGGCTCTGAAGGCTCCCTTTTCTGGCCTGGAGGTGGGGGCCACCTCCTTCCTCTACTTGTAGAGAAGCAGCTCTCAACTGCCTCCCCTCCACGCCCCCCCCCCAGGGGGGAAGGTGTTTCGCCAGAGGCAGGCCTAACGGGGACTCTGCCTGCCTGCCTCCCTCTCCTCCCAGGTGGGCCCTGCGGGCTCCCAGTTTGGCATCCTGGCCTGCCTCTTTGTGGAGCTCTTCCAGAGCTGGCAGATCCTGGCGCGTCCCTGGAGGGCCTTCTTCAAGCTGCTGGCCGTGGTCCTCTTCCTCTTCGCCTTTGGCCTCCTGCCCTGGATAGACAACTTCGCCCACGTGGGCGGCTTCGTCAGCGGCCTCTTCCTCTCCTTCGCCTTCCTGCCCTACATCAGCTTCGGCAAGTTTGACCTGTACCGCAAGCGCTGCCAGATCATCGTCTTCCAGCTGGTCTTTGCGGGGCTGCTGTCGGGCCTGGTGGTCCTCTTCTATTTCTACCCCATCCGCTGCGAGTGGTGCGAGTTCCTCACCTGCATCCCTTTCACGGACAAGTTCTGTGAGAAGTATGACCTGGACGCGCAGCTCCACTGAGCGGGGGGGACGGACCCCTCCCCAACTCCCCAGCACACTTAATTTAAACTCTTGCTTCTTCTTGCACCCGAGCTGCCTTAGCCCAGAGGAACGGAGACTCGTTTGCTGCAACCGGAACCTCTCGCCGTGCCTTGTTTTACGGAACTCTTTCCCCCCCGCTGCCCTGTTTTTATGATGCTCCCTTTCAAAATGGCCTTTTTAACGGGATTTGTTACTTGTTGCCCAGGTGGTGATTAAAACACACAGGTAGCGTTTTAGCTACATTTCCAAAAGGGCCTTCAGGCATTTCGTTTGTGCTCGATGGCGAAAGGTGGGGCCGCGGGGGGGGGGGTGCATCCTTCGTGCCAGAAACCCAGATTCTAACCCCAGAAAGGCAAGAAGCTACCCCTGGATAGGGAAGGCAAGACCCTCAAAATGAAGGAGCCCCCTGATGCTGAGAGAGACCCTAGAGGCCCTCTGCTGGGGTGAATCATCCTGTGTTGGGAGGGAGGATGGGGGTTCAAGTTGGGGGCTTGGGGTCCCTTCAAACCCTACACTTCTAGGATTCCCTGTCCCCAAGTAACCTGGGCTGCGCTTTCTGCAAGCTCCTCCTGGGTTTGGGGACATTATCCCCGTTCTGCAAGAGCCGCTTCCCCAAATCACAGGACAGCTGCCTCCCATTGCTCATGCACTTTATTGAAAGTCTAGCTAAGGCTGACGCCTCCAGCGGGGGAGAGTCTTTGGCTGGGCCCTGGGCACCCGCTGGTGAGGTGCTGCTGTGTGGATGCTGCTCCCAAATCTGCCCATTTCACAGACAGTCCACTCTCTCCAAACCTGGACTCATAGCTGCCTTTGCCAGCCTCAGAGGAAACACCTTTGCCCTCCTGGGCTCAAAACGACGCCCCCCTTCTGGCAGCAGTGGTGCCTCGGGTGACTCAGTTGCTGACCAGACGGAAGCAAAGCAAGTCTGAAGTGCTGCTGGGTCACAGCTGTGGCGTTCAAAGAGTGGCCTCTCCCCATTTCAGAAACGCCTGGCGGTGCTCAGAGAGCCTCCCCAAAGGGCACCTGCAAGGGAAGACAAGGCTCCATTAGGCCTGAGAAGAAGCTGCTCGGCTCTCCAAATATTTGAATGCAGCTGAATGTAGCTCAGAGCTTCTGCCTTGAGCACTGCAAAACCTCACTGCATTCAGGTCCAGAGCGAGAAAACCTGCCCCCCCCATCCTGGTGAGGTCATGTTGGTTATGGGGACCAAGTATGAGCCTTGTGGCGTCAGCATCTGCTCACATCCAAGGCTGATGGGTCTAACAAAACTGCCCCCCCCCCCGGCAAAGCCACTAGCACCTTTCTCCAAAAGGCAGGCACAGCTGTTGAAGGGGGCACTTTCTGCCTGCCAGCTACGGAATAAAACTATTTCCCAACTGACCCCCAGATGCTCAGCTTAAAAGCACAACAATTTCTCCCCAAGAGCTTTTCACCATGTTGTAAACCAGGTGTCAGCAAACTTTTTCACCAGGGGGCCGGTCCACTGTCCCTCAGACCTTGTGGGGGGCCCAGACTATTTTTTGGGGGGGGGGCAGTGAACAAATTCCTATGCCCCACAAATAACCCAGAGACGCATTTTAAATAAAAGCACACATTCTACTCATGTAAAAACATGCTGATTCCCGTACCGTCTGTGGGCGGGATTTAGAAAGCGATTGGGCCGGATCCGGCCCCCAGGACTTAGTTTGCCTAACTATTTGTTAGTCCATTCTCACCTTTGTTGTTTCCTTACATACAGCACCTTTGTTGTTTCTCATAAATACAGGATCCATTTCAGGCTTTAGTTTGCCTACCCATGTTGTAAACGGTCACTTCTGATACTGCCTTAAGCACATTATTGAACCTGGCTTAGTTCAGCAGTGCTGGTTTCCTTCTCAGCAAAGGGAATCTTTTCCTTGCCTGTCCAGGACACTCAACAGACCCAAAGAGGGAAGACTCCCCCCCCCCCCCAGCTTTTTCCTGCCCCCAGCAGGGCTGTTGAGAGGCAGCCAAGCACGAGACGTGGGACAGCAGTGGGGAACAGAAGACCCAGCAAAGAGGTCAGGGGTATTTTGGGACTTGCCTGGCAGCTCATTTCCGGAGCTTTTTCACGAAGCTGACTTCATCTCGGTTTCGGATGCCGTACCTAAAAATAGCATCGCTCACGTTACACGTCTGCCAAAACAGACACATTGCCGTCGTGACAGACCCACCCACCCTTCTCCCCAAGGAACATCAGGGGAGCAGCTGGACCAGGCCACCCTCCCGTCTAGTCCACAGGAGCTCAGCACCCCCCCCCCCACTGCTCATCCCAGGGACCACAGCCTTTGTCCACAGGGCCAATAGTCCTTTTTATTACTATTTCAAAACCAAAAAAAATTACAAACATCAAATTCAAAATCCATATTTATTTTCTAACATAAGCCTATTACCTAGATTACATAAATTAAAATATATCTAATTGCTCTAGGCTTCCCTTTGCTATATGTACCGTATTTTTTGCTCTATAAGACTCACTTTTTCCCTCCTAAAAAGTAAGGGAAAATGTGTGTGCGTCTTATGGAGTGAATGCAGGCTGCGCAGCTATCCCAGAAGCCAGAACAGCAAGAGGGATTGCTGCTTTCACTGCACAGCGATCCCTCTCGCTGTTCTGGCTTCTGAGATTCAGAATTATTTTTTTCTTGTTTTCCTCCTACAAAAATTAGGTGCGTCTTGTGGTCTGGTGCGCCTTATAGAGTGAAAAATACAGTAAATACAATGTTATAGGTTCCCATATACCCCCCACTCCCCATGTGTAATCTCAATATTTTACTTCTTCCATCTTGTTGTGTTGTTATAATTTAATAATTATTTAATTGATTCTATTATTAATTTCTTGCTTACCCCTGCACGCTTTACACATTCTCTATTAACATTTTGATTCCAGAAGCATATTTTTTCATGTATTGCTTCACTCCATCCCACTCTCTAATTATTCTTTGATTTGAGTGGCCTCTAATAATTGCCGCCAATTTTGCTATTTCTACAAACTCACAGAGTTTGTTTTGCCATTCTAACAGTGATGGGATTTTCTCCCCCTTCCACTAGTCTTATCTGCCAAGAACTGGCCCCCTCTCCTCTTGAAGCCGCCCGAGTGGGGGCCAGCCCTGAAACCGTGTGATGCTGAATTCAACAGCTGAGTTCAGCTGAGTTCTGCGCTGAATATTGCTGCACCCCCAGCCTGCTCCTTTTCTCCACCCTCAGCCTGTCCAGAGCCACAGCTTTTCAAACACAATGGTTTATTTCTGGAGAAGAGAACAGTAGCCACACCCCCTTTTTTGGCTCCCCCAAGTCCCAGGGCAGCTGGTTTCCTGCCCTCGCCTGACTGCTGGGCTCCTCTCCTTTCCCCGCACAAATCTGTAATGAACTCCAGCTGTGTTCCCCCCACCATCCCTGGGACTCGGCCCCAAAATGATGCAAGTTGGGTGAGCCCCACCAAGGCCGGCCGGAGCCTCCCGTGACTCACTCTCTCAGCTTCTTCCTGTCGTCTGTCAGCTTCTCTGTGCCAAACGTTAAGCAGTATGTTCGCCACACGTACTTCCTGCAAGGGGAGGTTTGCTTATTTATAAAAATACTTTCTATGCCGCTTTATCATAGTAATACAGCACAGCGGCTCACAACAATATAAAACCACGCAGTAAAATTGTTACAGCAAAATCTAGGTGCGAGGCTGCTCAGTCCCCCAGCTGGTCAGGCAGAGCCCGCGGGTCCCTGCGGAATAAAGGAAGGAGTCCAGCCACCAACCGGAGCAAATAGCTGTAGACCGAAGTTTATTGCGCAACAGGTTCAAAGAGGAATTTTGAACCCCGAGGATGGGGGGACAAGGACTTTTAAATGTTTCTATCTTATCCCAGCATACAGTTCATTAAGCATCATCACTACATCATTGCTACACCAGAAAAGGGGAGGGTTATACATGATTAACATAGGAGGAATGTGTTGGGGCAACAGGCGGAAACAGGATATGTATTGGGAAGTACATTCTAAGCACCTACTAAAGGTAAAGGGACCCCTGACCGTTAGGTCCAGTTGTGGCTGACTCTGGGGTTGCGGCGCTCATCTCGCTTTATTGGCCAAGGGAGCCGGCATACAGCTTCCGGGTCATGTGGGCAGCATGACTAAGCTGCTTCTGGCGAACCAGAGCCGCACACGGAAAAGCCGTTTACCTTCCTGCCACAGCGGTACCCATTTATCTTCTTGCACTTTGACGTGCTTTCAAACTGCTAGGTTGGCAGAAGCAGGGACCGAGTAACGGGAGCTCACCCCATCGCGGGGATTCGAACCGCCGACCTTCTGATCGGCAAGTCCTAGGCTCCGTGGTTTGACCCACAGCGCCACCCGCGTCCCTTTTAAGCACCTACTACAAAGGGACAATAGGACTTGGGTTTGCATAGTCTGCCACCTGGGCAAGTCTGGAGGAGTGCCCTTGCCCAGCGATTACCTTCCTGTGAGTATGTGACCTCCCGCTTGAAGGATTATGGCAGGGACCCAGTGGTTTCCAAGTCCTTGGCCAATGAAGCAAATTGGCAGTGGAATGAAGGAAACTGGCAAAGGAGTTGATTTTATATGATTTTTAAAGCTAGGCAACTTCCCTGAGCTGTCAATTCGAAAGGATACCTTTATGCATAATATTTGTAACATTTAACAACTTTAAAGATGTCCCTCCCCCCCCCCCCCCGCCCGGTAATTTCCGTAACAGAAATCATTTAACTTTTTAATGATTTTACTGTATGGTTTTATATTGCTGCACACCGTGGTGATTTACTTTTCATAGAATCATAGAGTTGGCTTTTGTGATCCGGCGGTATAAAAATATATTTAACAAACAAGTTAAAAGGAAAATAATTAAAAAGAGGCGCCAGCAGACCATTGTGGTGGGATGTACTTGTAACCGCTTGCAAAGGCCTGGCGGAACAAAGTTGGCACAGAAGGTGCCCGTTGGCAGTGTGAGGGCGGAGGGCCGGCAGGTGGGAGCAGCCGGTCAGAGGAGACTATAAAGGCTGGCCCACCCACCTGGGAGGGTCACACAGGAGGACCCCCCACCCGTCCTGGGCAGCGGGAAGGGCTCAACTCACCAGCTGATGTGCTGGATGCCCCCTGCCCGCTCCTGCTTCAGCTGCACAAACCGCTGGATGGCTTTCTTCAGGTCCAGGACGCTGGCATTCTGCACCACCACCACGGCTGCGGAGAGGAAAGTGTTGTCATCACCCCCCGGCTGCATCTTGCTCATCCCGCCAGGACCCAGGAGGGGCTCAAGACACGCTCTCTTCCAACCCCCCCCCCCACCGGGAGGGGCTTTGCAGGGTGAGAAATGAGGTCTTGGGTGGCAAAGGGGGGGGGGTCCTCTCCCAAAGTGGCCTCATTGCGGGGAAAAGGGCTGGAAGGGCAATCAGGGCCTTGCTTGCTTGCATTATTGTATTTTAATATTTTGCTGGAAGCCGCCCCGAGTGGCTGGGGAAACCCAGCCAGATGGGTGGGGTGGTAGTAATAATAACAATAATACAGTAATAATAATATTTATACCCCGCCCATCTGACTGGGTCTCCCCAGCCACTTGGGGCGGCTTCCAACCAAATATCAAAAGCAATACAGCGTCAGACATTAAAAACTTCCCTAAACAGGGCCCTCAACAGGTATAAATAATTTAAATAATAAATTTATTTATAAATAATAAATAAGGAGGCGTTGCTCCTCCTACTGCGCCTGGGGCGCGAAGGGCCCTCGGGGGTCATCCATCCCACCCCCCTTGCGAGGCGAGAATGTGGGCGGGGCCAGGTCTGGGGGCGGGGCGACTCACGCATGGGGGCCTCGGGGGCGTCGGCTCTGCGCACGCGCACCGTCATGGCCTGGCCGTACTCGAGCGCCACCTGCGAGCCGATCTCCTCGGGGGTCACCTGACAGGGGAGAGGCGGGCGGAGTCAGCGCCGGGGAGCGACGGGCCAGGCCGGCCCCGGCCCCTCGGGCGGCCTACCTGCGCGGGGAGGTCGCAGAGCAGCGGGTCCCGGACGAGGCGCGCCAGGCCGGCCTGCCACAGCTGCAGCACCTCGGCGTGGGCCGCGTCCACCGCGCCCTCCTCCTCCTCCTCCTCCCTCGCCGCCTCAGGCGCCGCCATCTTGGGCAGGGGCGCGGCCTCGGGGCGGCGGAAGCGGAAGTGCCTGGGCGTGGCTTGGGCGCCATGCTGCTCTTCTGCCCGGCCTGCGGGAACGTCCTGGTGGCCGAGGAGGGGGCGCGCTGCCACCGCTTCGCCTGCACCACGTGCCCCTACGTGCGCAACGTCACGCGCAAGGTAGGGAGGGGAGGGGGGGCTCCCCGCCCAAGACCCCCCCCCCCACTTTCTCTCTTTCTCTCTCGGAGGGCTGGACAAGAATCCCCAAGGACCCCAGCCAGGAAGAGCAGAGCAAAAGAGCAGCCAGGAGGATTGGTCTCTGTGGCGACAGGACTCCCACCTGCCACCAGGTGGAACAAGGTGGAAGCCCCCAACAAAAGAACCCCCAAACTTTTATTAGCTGCTCATCCCCATGTTGTTGTTTAGTCGTGTCTGACTCTTCGTGACCCCCTTCTCTTCTCATGAGGTGGCCAAAGTATTGGAGCCTCACCTTTCAGTGAGCACTCAGGGCTGATTTCCTTCAGAAAGGATAGGCTTGATCTTCTTGCAGTCCATGGGACTCTCAAGAGTCTCCTCCAGCATGTTACAGCCCCCCAAACTACATCACTCATACATCACGGTTGCATCATGCAAGGGGAGGTCTGGTGGCATTAATCTGAGCATCCTGGACCCTGCCCCATGGTTCCCCTTGCCCTCCACCAAACACCCATCAAGTGGAACAAAAGAGATATTTACATTTCCCTGTTTCCCAGCCAAGTTCATCCCACCCTTTTATCTTCATCTGGGTTTGTTATTTCCGGAATGGCTACCTGTCTGGCACTCAGGTATCAGGATGCCAGGGATTATCACTCAGGCAGAGGGGCTGTTGTGTAGCTGAGCTCACATGTCAATATGAATTTCTGAAGTTTTCCCACTGGAAGGACAGATCGTGAAGCTGAGGCTCCAATACTTTGGCCACCTCATGAGAAGAGAAGACTCCCTGGAAAAGACCCTGATGTTGGGAAAGATGGAGGACACAAGGAGAAGGGGACAACGGAGGACGAGATGGTTGGACAGTGTTCTCGAAGCTACCAGCATGAGTTTGACCAAACTGCGGGAGGCAGTGGAAGACAGAAATGCCTGGCCTGCTCTGGTCCATGGGGTCACGAAGAGGCGGACATGACTAAACGACTAAACAACAACAACAACAAGCAGAGGCCCTTTGAATAGATAGGAAGAAACTGTGATGAAGTGTTTTTGGGGACAAATCACAAAAGTCACAAAAGTGATTGTGCTGGTTTTGGTAGTGGGCTGCATGTGCATGATATCTGCTGGAGGGGCAACCCCCCCCCAACCTATACATAAATTCCTGCAACACTTTCAGGTGACGAGCCGGCGCTACCCGAAGCTCAAGGAGGTGGACGATGTGCTCGGAGGGGCCGCCGCCTGGGAGAACGTGGACTCCACTGCAGGTGCCAAGGGGGGTGGTAGGATAGGGGGCCAGGGCCTCCCAGAGGGGAGTCGGGAGGGACCCCCAGGGGTCATCCAGGCCAACCCCCTTGCAGGTATTGCGGGGATCGAGCTCTTATCCCGGGTTTGCCCCGCTGTCCCCCTGCCCCACCTGCAGATGCTGCCGGTCGGGACAGAACCTTGGAGCCCCCTTTGGAAGGTGGAACCCATAATAATAATTTATTATTTCTACCCCACCCATCTGGCTGGGTTTCCCCAGCCACTCTGAGCAGCTCCCAAAAGAATATTAAAAACATGATAAAACATCAAACATTGAAAACTTCCCTGTACTTCCCAAAACTTCAGATGTTTTCTAAAAGTCCGATAGTTGTTTATTTCCTTGACATCTGGTGGGAGGGCGTTCCACAGGGCGGGTGCCACCACCGAGAAGGCCCTCTGCCTGGTTCCCTGTAGCTTCGCTTCTTGCGCTGAGAAGGTTCTGACTCCCGTGACTCTGATTTAAGAGGGAGCTCAGGAAGCTGCCTTCTGCAGTCTCAGATCCACCTGGTTCAGCGTGGTCAGCACTGGCTGGCAGCCACAGATCCGCAGGGTTCCAGGCAGGGGATTTTTCTCCCAGGCCCTCGGGGAGATGCAAAACAAGAGCCCCACTTGTCAGGTTGAGGGTCCTCATCATCTCCAGCCTCCACCAGCCCGGGCGCTTGAGGCTGCAGGAGCCGCCCTCTGGCCCGTAGGGGGAGATGCTCCACCACCCACCGGGTTCTCACACCCTCTTCTCTGTCTCTCTCCCTCGCACAGAGCCGTGCCCCAAGTGTGAGCACCCACGGGCCTACTTCATGCAGCTGCAGACGCGCTCGGCTGACGAGCCCATGACCACCTTCTACAAGTGCTGCAGCGCCCAGTGTGGACACCGCTGGAGGGACTGAGGAGCTGACTGGGCAACTGGGGTGTGGGTGTCTGCTACTTTGTACATAATAAACAGTATATATGAGAAAGAGCTGCAAACATGTTCTCTCATTCTCTATGTGGAAGAAGGGCAGGGAGGGTTGCATCCTACACATTTCGGAGCCAAAATGCACACCAGCTCAAAGGGACAAGAGGAATGGTTGGAGAGCCTGGTGTTTAGGGGAGCACCCTAATTTTTTGCAGTCATTTCTGCTACGTTTTAAAAAGCTGGTTTGACCTGAGGTTCCACAGGTGGAAGTAGCTTCCCCCACCTGAGAGGAGCCACTGCCTTGCCCACAGTAGGAGCCGTTCAGGTGTTTCACCTGCCTTCCCTGTGCTGCCACAGCACCAGACTCTGCCACCGTCTTCAGTATCCTCCCAGTTGTATAGGGTCAAGCAAGAAGATGAGAGTCCGCAGGAGGTACAGAAACGATCTCTTTATTAACAAAACCAGGCAACAACCTTCACTGTCCTACTGTACAAAAGAGGCCTCATCACAAGGGAGCCAGCTGCACCCACTTGTTCCAGTTCAGTTCATAGGGAAAGACCCTGCCCATTTTCAGGGTGCAGTCAACAGTGGGCTCATAGAAGACGGCTGGCGTGCTGCTCAGTTTGGGGCTGCCGACCAGCTCCTCAAGGGTCGGCTTTGAGAAGAGCGAGGCTGGTCTCTGCTGCTTCAAGTGGAATTTCCTGATGCAGCCAAGAGATTCAAGGCCCTGTAAAGCAAAGGGGAAAATTTAACACACACACAGAGTTACTGAACGCTAACCTTTTTAAAAGTGTTGGGCGTAGGCTGTATTGAAAGCAGCGGTTTCATTGCGGGGGGCAAGTTGGACCTTCCAGATGTCGCTGGAATCCCAATTGGTCATGCTGGCTGAAGCTATTGAGAGATGTACAAGCGGTTCCGTCCACCACTGGCCATTTAGCATTTTTGACATGTAAGAAAATAGCAGCTGCCGACGGGCACATGTTAAGGTGGAGTGTGCCTCCTAAATGCCTTCCCTCTGCAGGAAGAGAACCGTGGCCTTTCCTGAGGTGGCTCCTTCCTTGCCCTGTGCCACCACAGCCAGGCTCTGCTCCCTAACAATGGTAGGAGTTTGGGTGGGCAGGTCCTGCTCTGCATCCATCAAGGGTGCAGAAAGCCAAAGCTATTCTGCAACCCCAGCTCCAAATCTCCTGAATAAGAGTTGCCAGAAAACGCCTAAGTGCTTTGCTCTGGCCTTGGAAGTAGGGTGGGAAACAAATGTGGCTAAATATATAAACTTCTATTTTAAGACAGAGGCTGGGACTAGCTGACCTCCTGCCTCTGCCTCTGCCCTGGGCCTGTGCAGATATGGCCATTCCCTTCTTTGCCACGCTGTTCTTGCACGCTGAGCACTGGGAAGGGACCCAGGCAGCAACATGCAGGTAAGCTGGAAACACCTGGACAGAGGGGATCCACTTTGATCCCAGGAGACCAAACATACCTGCAGAATCTCCAGAAGAGCCACCGGCTGCAGGACGCCCAAATAGTGGTGGCACAGAGCTGCTTCTGTTATGCCGGGCTTGGTCATGATGTGGCACAGCACCCCCTCCATGATGCCCTTGCAGACTGGCTTGTTCAGGCTGCCGTCCACGATGCGCCACGGCCGGCCGACAAAGCTGATGTTCCCACCAGCGCTATTTTGAGAGCAGAGGTGCAGGGAGAGAAGAGTGAGAGGAGCAGAACCACTGCTGGTATTGGCAAAGGGGACAGCCTCTCCCCCCAGGAAGCAACAACCTGGATCCTGCGACTCTCATCTTATTTGTGTGCCTCTTGTGTGGGAAATACAAAAGGCAGTAACATGAGAATGGGCCTTCTTTGGGGTGGCTCCTGCTTGACTGGCACATTCCTGATCTTTAGGCACCAGTCAAAAACTTCCTTCTATAATCAGGCCTTTGAATATCTGTGGCCTTTTAGAAGTGGGTGGGATGTTTCTAATTTATTTCTCTTCTTGGTTCTAATTATATGGGCTTTTGTTTTGTTTTTGGGTTGGCTGGTTGTAAGTTGCTTTGGGCAAGGTAAATCGACTAACGAATTTAACAAATAATAATGCACTTGTACGCACAGGCAAAGGTCAGGCCCCACTGACGGCTGCAGCACAGTGAGCGAGCAGATCCCAGCAGCTTTTGGTGGTCTGTCCCAGCCAGGCCTACTCGTGTCTCAACTTAAGAGCCAGAGGCATCTTTAAGACTGGTGCCAACCTCCTGGAGAACAACCCCCAGGGGCAGGTTGGGTCTCCAAAGCACAACAGCTGACTAGAGGTCCCAGAAATACTAGAATCAGCAGGAAGTCCCTCTCTGAAAACCCCTCAAATGCACCGGCACAAGTGCTGCACTGGCCACAAACGGATCCCTTTTGAGATCCTGCCACAGCAGCAGGAACATCTCAAGGGGTTTGGTGGGGAAAACCTGAATACCTGTTGTTTGCTTCTGAATACTAGTTTCCGCTTCTGAATGCCAGTAGCTGGAAACAGCAGGAGGGTGGGGTAGTGCCCTTGTGCTTGAAACCTGCTTGCAGGTTTTCACAGGACCACAGAGCTGTAGAGTTGGGAGGGAACATGCAGCTGTCCCATACAGGGACTGAGGCTGCAACCTTGGTGGGGTCAGCATCAGGCCCTGACCAACTGTGTTCCATTACAATATCTGGTGAGAACAGGATGCTGCGGCAGATGGGCTGGATCCAGCAAGATTTTCTTAAACGAACCAGTGGGGGAGTGGGGAGTCCCTAAAACTTTCTGAGGTGGGTGCATGTCCTGGGAATCAAGTGAATGAGGTTGCTAATGTCCCAAACTGCCTCTGACTACAAAGTGGGTGTGTTGAAGCTCTAATCCAAGTTATGTTGTGACTCTTTGGACTTGGCTCCGCTCAGGCAAATTCTCTCGTTTCATCTGATCTGCACACTCACCTTTCGTATTCTGCCTGCCATACTTTCCCCGCAGAACATCCTAGGGAAAAGAGCAGAAAGGAGAACTGGCACCAGGAGCACAACAACAGGGGTCCAGCCCACCTCCTCAAATTGTTGGGCTGTGTGACAACTGCATGGATAGTTTGGAGGAGCAGCACAACCAGGAGCAGGAAGGCCCCGGGCAGGGGCTTGGGGAACAAAAAGCAGCCACCAGGAAGGAGCAATTCTTAAAAACCCTTAAAAACCCCTTAGATGGGATTTTGTATATGAATTTCCCCTCGGCTCTTTATGCTGGCCCATGTAGGCCCAGCATGGATAGTTGGCCCCGGGGAATATTTGACGTTTTCTCCCCTTAAGGCTTTGATCTATAGGCTACCACTAAAACAAGGCTGTATTTTAAACCGTATTCTAACCTATATTTTAATCAACTGTTGTTTTTAAAAAATGTTTTTACTGTATTTTATATTTGGTGTTAGCCGCCCTGAGACCGGTCTTGGCTGGGGAGGGCCGGGTATAAATAAAACATTATTATTATTATTATCGTAGAGAGAGCAACGGAGAGAGAGAATATACTGACAAGGTAACAAGAAGATGGCACGCCCTGTGGACTGGCTGGCGGTCTTGCCCCTCCATGGCTTTGCAGGAGCCCCAGGACGGCAGGCACGGCAAAGGCCCTGCATGGGTGGGGACAGCCTTGCCTTGCAGACCTTTTCCTCCCTGCTCTGTGGGGAGGGAGGCCCTGACTGACATGACTACAAAAGCTGTGGGGTTTTGGGGGGCAGGGGGAGGTCTTGTTGGCGTTGGTGCTGTTAAGTCTTTGTACCTTTATTTTGGATCTTACGGTTCACGTGGAAACTGTGCAATTTGGCTGTGTACTTTTTAATGTCCAATGTATTTTTATGACTACTTTTCTAATGTTTGTGATTATTCAATGATTTAAACGCTGCAAGCAGCCTAGAGCACGGTCAAAACGGTGGAAAGGCGGACAAGTGACTGATACAAATAAAACGGCAGATGGATTGCACAAAGGCCCTCCCTATAACTCCAACCCCGGCTGCTGGACGGACAAGGGTGGGCTATGTGCTCAGGTCCTGCTTGGGGCTTCACCCTGAGTCGCCTGGCTGGCCGCTGGGAGAAGAGGATGTGGGCCTGGATGGGGCCCCCTTTGGCCTGATCCTGCTGCAGGCTCCCACCAACCCATTCCTGAAGTTTCTCCTGCCTGCCAATGTGGAGAAGGAGCTCAGGGGGGCTCCTCACACGTACCGCTGGAGTCGCCAGGGGCTGCTTCCGGCTGCGAGACGGGATCCTTGCGTGGCTCCCTGGTGTGATCACCACAGTCTTCGGCTTCCTGGCTGCTCAGGCCAGAGGCCTCTTTCCCACTGTCCTTCCCCACAGCGTCCATCCTGCAGCCTTGTATGGAGCCTGGCTCTGGTGCGGCCGTTCCTTCTTGCATCTCTGGAGTCCTTGCGCCACCAGGGCTGGCATTCAGGGCCGCAGGGCTGTTGGCTCCTTCTCCCGGCATGCTCTGGGTGCCTTGGGCAGCAGCTTCACCATCCAGACTCTCCTCCTCCGTCTTCTGCCTTTTCCTCGCTGGTTCTTCCTCCGACAGAGCAGAAGGAGAAGCCCTGCTGAGCTCCGTCTCCCCTGACTCAGCCGGGTCCTTCGGGAGAGCAGAGTCTTTGCCTTGCAGGACTTCGCCACCGTCCTCCTTGAGGCGTACAGAGTGCAGCAGCCAGGGGCCGGCGAATCTCCTTGCCACCAGCCGCGTGGTGTGGCCGCCGACTTCTAACACATGCTCCAGGTCAATGAGGTCCTAAGGGGGAGAAGGAAAACCGGGACCACCCTCAAAGAGAATCAGAGCAAAAGCCTACAGAACCAGATCTCTTAAGGTCCATGAATAAGCATAGTTTAGAGGTCCTGGGCCCTAAGGAAGTCAGACTATCCTCCACCAGGGCCAGGGCCTTCTCAGTGGTGGCTCCCACTTGGTGGAATGCTGTGTCCCAGGAGACCAGGGCCCTGCAGGATTTAACCTCCTTCCGTCAGGCCTGTAAGACAGAGCTATTCTGCCTGGCCTTTAATTTGAATTCAGCCTGATCTTTTATTTTCCTTCTCTTCCCTCCCACTCCCCTTTTATGAAGATTACCTGCTCTGAGACCCCACAGCTAAGTCTCCCCTGGCCTCCTCGCTGGCCCAAGTAGGACCAGTTCAGCCAGCTAGCCCTGGGGATTATCTAATGCTTATTAGATGGATTTCCCCTAAATTGATTTCTGAACTTTCAATTTTATTGTTATTCATGTTTTTATACTGTATTTTATGCTGCTTTTACAATTAAGTGTTTTAAATTTGTTGTTAGCCGCCCTGGGCCCGGTTCTTGAACCTGGAAGGGCGGGGTATAAAATATAATCATCCTTATTATCATCTCTCTCCCCCATCACGTGGGGATCTCTGCAGTCCAAATTACAATTTGTGCTTGTCACATATGAAGGGGTTAAGACCCACAAAGTTGCAGAATTCCCAGACAGGACAATTTTTGAGGTCATATCCCCTATGTTCTGTGGTGGGAAAAGGAGTCAAAAGATCTTAATACTGTCTCCTTCCTGCTTGGCTCAATCTCTTTCTTCTTCTTGCCAAACCTCTGATGGCTCAGGGTGTCTGTCCGCTCTCCTCTGAGAGAAGATTCCATCTGGATTTTTAGAATGCAACTTAAAAAGTAGATTTGCCTGCCTTGTATTTGTTGCTGTTACTGCAGAAATCAAGGAAAAGACTATCTAAAGCACGTAAACGTTGTTTTTACGCTTACCATACAGTTTATTGCCTGATTCTTTATTGAGAGGGAAGGGAAATTCCAGCCTGCTATCACAGTCTGGACAAAACAAATTAAACTAATTTAACCCTAGTCTCTAGTTTCTGTTTTAAATGTTGCAAGGGATGGTGACTTTTTAACTCTGCTAGCCCAGCGTTTTAAATCCTACGTGCATGCGAGACAGGAAGGCGAACGGTCGTTAATAAGCCTTTCCTACCTGGCGAAATCCACCCGAGACATCGCACCCACCTGGAGGTACTGGGGCAAGAGCCGCGTGTGCTCCCCGCCGGCCACCTCGTAGTGCTGGAACTGCCTGGCAAGGTCCACCGTGGCCACCCCAAAGTGGGAAGCCTCACCGATGGCTCTGTAGACTTCCAGGGCGGCAGCAGCATCTGCAGGGCTGTAAGAGAGGCGCTCCAGGGACTGAAGAAGGTGGCCTGCCTGGCAGTCTTCTTCCTGGACACCGAGGAGCCTGGTGAAGGCGATGGGGAGGCAGGAGGCTCCGACGGGGAGGTTCTCCAGATCTGGTGGACCTACAAGCACAAAATGGGGCGGGTCAGGACAAAGGAAGCCCGGCAGGCCACCCTAGCTAGCCGCTCTGCCACATATGTGGGGGTCAGGTGGGATTGCTATGAGGAATGATGAAAAATGCAACACAGCACTGTGTCGGCGATGAAAGCATTGCTTTGACTGGGCTTGCGTCATTTGGCACGATTTCTGGTCGAATCCCTCTGCACCTCTGCCATTTTGTTTCTCTACGCCTGACAGGCACATATCAGCATTCTAAAAGAGCATTCTAAAACCAGGCATCGTCAGTACATAAAGATAAAAGGTAGCTTTGATGTAGCTTAAGGGCCAGGAACAGAGTTCACAAGGAGATGGTAAATACTCTTTCCTTGCCTGTCCTTCCTTTCCTGCCTGTTTATGACCTCCAGGGTTTGCTAAAAGCACCCCTCCATGATTCCTGTTTCATTTACTCTGAAACATGTATGCATGCTCAAAATAGTCTTTGTAGTTCAAAGGATTTCTCTGATCTAACTTTGTCCCACGTGGGGATGTTTTCGAAATGCTCAGAGGAAATCTGATTGGTTCTTACAAACGCTGTGTTAAGAGTTTTTTTGTTAATAGAAGGGACCTGGGCCAGGGTGTGGCGGATTATTATTGGCACTTCCTCCCAGAGCCTCGTGTGTATTTCATTAATCAGGGTCCAACTCCTTCCTTGCTTTCAGAACGCAACACACGCACAGGCAGCCCACTTCCTTCGCTGGCAGACGAAGCCCTCGCCCTGCCAGAGGGAAGGTGAGGAAGAGCTCCTCTGCCCACAGACTGACCTTGGGCCCAGAGGCTGTCCTGGGCAGGGGTCTTCCTCAGCTTCACCTTCACTTGGCAGGAATTGACGACGATGTTGTCGGTGGGGCTCAGGTTGCGCGTGCTGACGATGCCGGGGGCGTAGTAGCCTCTCATGAGGAGGTAGTTTGTGTGCGACGCCTGGTGGGCCTTCACTTCAATCTGCCGCTTGCTGGTTGCGTTCTCCTCCAGGTCCTCCTCGTCCTCCTCCTCGTCCTCCTCCTCCTCCAGCCCCTCTTTCCCCAGGCTGCAAGGAGCAGACAGGATCCCCCCCCACCCATTTCAAGGTCTGCTACATCAAAGGAGCAGCTGCCGCCCCCCCCCTCGCCAGCAGCGTTTCCTGTGGGTTGCCCTCCTGTGTGGCCACTATCTCTCAGCCTGACTTGCCCAGGTGGTTGTGCAACTCAAATGGGAGGAAAGAAGAGCCACATATTTTTCCTGGACTGACGTGTAAGATCTATTAACCCCCACCAATCTAAAACCAAAAGCGGCTCTGGCACATTTGATTCGGGGTGGTATTCCATTTGCCCAGCTACTCTGGGCGGCTCCCAATAGAATATTATATTATTATTATTATTAAAAAAAAGAGATAAAACCTCAAACATTAAAAACTTCCCTAAACAGAGATGTCTTCTAAAAGTCAGATAGTTGTTGGGAGGGTGCTCCAAAAGGCAGGCACCTCTACCGAGAAGGCCCTCTGCCTGGTTCCCTGTAACCTCACTTCTTGCAGGGAGGGAACCGCTAGAAGGCCCTTGGAGCTGGACCCTGGTGTCTGGGCTGAAGAATGGGGGTGGAGATGCTCCTTCAGGTGCACTGGGCCGAGGCCATTTAGTTGTTTTTGATCTTTTTGCAAACTGCAACCAACAAACAGCACAACAACAACACAAGACAAAGGCAGCTCACTGCTCTTGCTGCTGCTGCCAGAAGAGCAGCTATGAGCCTCTCCTTGCTCTTCTCTCTCCACATGTTCCCCACATGTACCAAACCCCAGTCAATGGCCTCAGCAGGATTGCAAAGCCACCAGAAAAACCTCTGCCCCCTGGCTTAGCAGCTCATGCAGAGGCGTCAAGGAAAGGGGTTGAGGAAGAGCCCCAGGGCTGCTGCTGCTGCTGTGCACCCCAAATGGGTGGGTGGGCTTCAGTTTACCTCCCCCCACTGCCACCCCCTTCCAAACCAAGTGGCAAGGCAGCCCCACCTTTTAATGACTTCGTTCTCCACCAGAGTGCTGTCCACTACCACAATCTGCTCTGGGATCATCACGTCCACAGACACCAAGCCCAGGGAGGAGAGGGCCAGGATGGCGGCACAGTAGCCCCCAGGGCCGTCCAGAGGAAAGGTCACCATCTCCTCGGAGGCAAAGGAGTCGTCTTGGTCCTTGAAAGAGAAGCGAGCGGCTTGGTCCTGCGCTCCGGCCTCCTGGAGCTTCGAGAGGAACTGGTACGACTCGCTGCAGAGCATGGTGGGAAACCGCCACGTGAAGACCCTGGAGAGAGAACCCGAGAATTGCCGAGTTGGAGGGGGACCCCAGGGGTCCTGCAATGCAGGAATCGCAGATAAATAATCCCCGGCAGAGGTTTCCAGCTGACATCACAAATTATGGCGGTCGATCTCCACTGACCTTCCAGGGAATTTGAAAATGTTTTATTATGCCCACCCCCCTCGACTGAAGGTGAATGGACTTCATTTAAAATTATCTCTGGACTGGACCAGGAGTGTAAGGGAGCAATTCCGAGTGAGAAGAGGAACAGTTACTAATTAAATCTGTCAAGAGGCTGCATTTGTGAGAAAGGATCTGTTTTTAGCTGTGTGCCGAGGAAAAACCCCAGAGTGGAATTTTAATGGCGGAGAGTGGACACGTTATCTGGGAGTTATTTATAGCTGCAGCCTGTATGCAAGTTGGTGGACAGCGGAAGGAATGGAATGCATAAAGAAAGATAGCAATTGACTCTCCCAGCGGATGAGGTCTGAGAACAAGGTTTATGAACACATATGAAATGGATCCTGTATTTATGAGAAACAAGAAAGGTGCTGTATGTAAGGAAACAACAAAGGTGAGAATGGACTAACACATAGTTAGGCAAACTAAGGCCTGGGGGCCGGATCCGGCCCAATCGCCTTCTAAATCTGGCCCGTGGACAGTCTGGGAATCAGCATGTTTTTACATGAGTAGAAGGTGTCCTTTTATTTAAAATGCATCTCTGGCTTATTTGTGGGGCATAGGAATTCGTTCATTTCCCCCCAAAAATATAGTCCGGCCCCCCACAAGGTCTGAGGGACAGTGGACCGGCCCCCTGCTGAAAAAGTTTGCTGACCCCTAGACTAACATCAAGAGAAGAATTAAGGAGGAGATGAAAGAAGGATGAAGCGGCTACATGAGGAAGTAATGGACGTATGTTTGCAATAGGAGGGAGAACCTGTTGTATTATATCAAAGTAATTTGGACTAATTTGTACTAATCTGGAAAACCAAGAAAAAGAGGAAGAGGAAGAAGAATCATCATCATCCCTGGCAGATAGCCGTCCAAATAATTTCCAAGGAAGGAGAGTCCACAACCTCCCAAGGGAGTCCGTTCCTCTCCCTAACAGCTCTTACCGCCAGAAAGTTCTTCCTAATGTTTAGTTGGAATGCCCTTTCTTGCCATTGGACTCCCTTGGGTAGGATCCTGCCCTCTGAAGCAGCAGGAAGCACAAGCTTCCTCCATGTGATGGCTCTTTATAGACACCTGAAGACGTCTCTCATAAAGGGCTCTTGCATGGAAGATGGCGCAAGAGCTAAGCTACCTTCTGTTCCCCTGGTTGGACAAAGGGGTGGGCTCCCCTGTGCTCCAGCATGCCAGCAGAAAGGGGCGAGGGAAGCCCCCGGGAAGGGCCGCCTGGGCTCCCCCCATGGGAGGGTGTGTTCCCCCCAACACAGCCTTGGTTCTCCTGGCTGCCCCCCATCCCCCCAGCCTCTGCTCTGCACTGGCAGCCTCAGGCAGGGCACTGACCTGTAGTAGCTCTGAGAGAGCTGGTAAGACATGGGCACAAAGGGCAGTGCCCGGCTCTTCTTGGGGCCCAGGCTGTGGTTGCCCCTCCGGCGGTTCACGAGGCTCCTCTTCTGGCAGTCCAAGAAGGCCTTGACCAGGAGGTCGTCCCCGTACTCCCGGTAGAGGCGGAAGGTCTGCGGACACAAACACACGCAGGCAGCTAAGAGCTGGGAACTTCGGCTCCCCATTTTAACATCTCTCCATGTCTGTTTCCTTTTGGGGAGGGTGACATTTGCGTGGTATTTTCAAGCATCTTTTCTGGCCACTTTTGCCATTTCCAACATGCCCAAATCATTTCGCCAGCATTTTGAAGTGCCTCCTAGACCTTTTCCTCGCCACACTTGCAACCTACCTTCCTTTCCTGTTTACTGCCTGTTTATGACCTATGGGGTTTGCTAAATGCATTCCTCCTTGATTCCTGTTTTATTTAGCCTAAAACATGTATGCATGCTCAAAGTAGTTCTTTGTAGTTAAACGGATTCCTCTGATCTGACTTTGTCTTGTCCCACGTGGGGGATTTTTTGAAACGCTCAGAGGAAATCTGATGAGTTCTTACAAACGCTGTGTAAAAGTTCTTTTGTTAATAAAAGGGACCTGGCCAGGGTGTGGCAGATTATTATGCGCAGTTCCTCCCAGAGTCTTACTGGCCAAGCCTCGTGTGTGTTTTATTAATCAGGGTCCAGACCTTCCTTTACCTTCAGAACGCAGCAGACTAGAGGGGCCACTGGCCTCATCCAGAAGTCTCTTTATAAGTTCTCAGGCACACAGGCCAGTTGTCTTCCCACCTACTCCCCCAGGCATCAGTGTCCTCAGCAGATGCTCAAGCCCCAGTGTGTTTCCTTGAGCCCCCAAAATAGGTGAGGGGACGCACACATCTCAGCAGACCAAGGTTCTCTCTACCTGAAATGACTGGCAGGACTTCATCTGGTTGTCGGAGAGGGCCAGCGTGCTCTGGATCAAGTTCTGCAGCACCAGAAAGTGGATGTCGGCGATGCTGGAAGGAAAGAGCCTGTGTCAAGCTGACATTGATCTTTGCAGCACGGATCCTTCTTTCTTAAAGATAAAGCCCAACTTCAGTGATGAAGAAACTGCTCCACATCTTAGCAATGTGATCCCAGCTTGGGAAGCTGGAATGGGGTGGGGTGGGGGGTGTCTTGGCACTTGGGGATACTGGATTCCAGTTTCAAATGGTTCCCAACAGGAGAAGGAAGCATTTTATGCTTCTCCCCAGCCCACTTTGCCTCACCTGCTGAGCACATCCTCTTTCTTGCTTTGGGTCGTTTCATCTCCGATGGCCAGAACTCGGAACCTGGAAAAGGGCAAGGAAGGAGCCACGGGGAGACCTCACCAAGGTGGCACACAGGCACATCTCCCTTTATCCCAGGGGTGGCGTACACCCATCCCGGCACACAGGTGGCCCAAAAGGACCCCTGGGCCCCACACCCCAGAAAGCCCCTGCCAGGCTGAGCTGGCTGAAGGCAGCTTCCTACAGACCCACCAGGGACTGGGGCAGATTCTGATGGGCAAGAGCCAGGTCTGCAATTCCCCCGGCCACAGCAGGCTGGTTCCTTGGCAGACAGGCAGCTCGGCTCCTGCAGGGCCACCCTCTTGAAGATCCAGAGAGGCCTGGCCACTGAGAGCTCCTGACCCATCCCTGCCAGCGGGGTTTGGCCAAGGAGATACCTGCGGAAAAGCTCCTCGAGGGTGTCTGGGATGGCAGGTCTGGGATTCCCCAGCGTGGAGCTGAACTTCTCCTTCAGCCTCTCCACAAATTCCTTGAACTCTTCTGCGCAAACCTTTGAGAAGAGGAGGGAGGTCAGTCAGTCAGTTCTGAACAAACCCTAGTCCTGGGAACCAGCGAAGCGGGGCCCACACCCGGTTCCGTCTCTCAGGGTCACCTGCATGAATGGCACCTGCGCACTCGTCTCTGTTTCAAGGGCTCCTCTGGCAGGGCAGGGGAGGAAGGAGGGGCTGGGAGGAGGCTGGAGGTCTCCTGCCCGCCTTCCAAAGCCCAAGAGGGGCAGGTGGCGGCAGAAGAAGAACCAGTGGCTCTGGCATCAGCCCACTCCTTGTTCGGGTCCACTGCTGAGAAGCTGGCAAGGGTTGCCCATTTGCTATGGGGCCATGTTCAGGGTGTCACTGTTTGTATATGAAGCCCTTAACTATTTGGGACCAGATTCCCCGCGAGATCGTCTTTCCCCGCTCCACCACGTCCCTCAGTGGAACTGGGGACACAGAATTCCCATTCCACACCTGTAATAACTGGATCGTTTAGTGTGGCATCTACACTTTGGAACTCCCTGCCTCGTGATATCACTGTACTCATTTGGGCACCTGCTCAAAGCATTCCTGGTTAGGCATGCCTACTCAGACGCATAGAAGCGGAGATATTCTTACTTTTGCACGTTTTAAAGGAGGGTTGTGGTTTTTTCTTGAGTTTATTGTTTCGTCTTCTTGTAAATCTGACTCGCCTGCTGCCTTCGTTGCATATCCTTAGGTGTCAGGCAAAAACGTTCCTCTTCTCCCAGGCCTTTGGCTAATTAAACAATCTATGGCCTTTTAAACTGGGTGGGTGGGTGTGTCTTGTTTTTGTTTGTTATTATGGTATGTCTTGTTGTGTTTTTATATTGTAAACTGTGATCCCTGTGATCTTTGGATGAAGAGTGGTAAAGAAATTAATGATGATGATGATAAACTGCTTTGAAGTTTTTCCCAATCAAGTGTTATATGCAACTAAAGAAAATACTTCAAGGTTGAAGGGGCTCCATCCCTGGAGCTGTGCTCAGCATCTCTGCCCATGCAGGGCAGGGCCACATCAGGCACATCCTGGGGTGTGTGCATGGACCCAGAGCCCCACACCTGCCCCTGCTCACCTTGGGGTCCTGGTAGTTGCTCTTCCTGTTCATGAAGTCGTCAATCAGAGTCCGGTCTTGGTAGACTTCAGCCAGGCAAACCCTGCAGAAGACACCCCCCAGTTTAGCCCTGAAGCTGAGCCTCCCTCCGAGAATGCTGGCTTCTGTAGAAAACACTTCAAGAGCCACAGAGGCGGCCCAAAGGGGGCATCGCCCGGCACCAGCCTCTCCTCCCCAAGGAGGGATGGCTGGCTCCGTTCGATGGTGATGGGGAAAATGTTGCTTCTCAGACCATCGCCTCACGGGGAGAGCCCTTGGCCACAGCATTCCTGTGTTCATAGCATATTCACATTCCCCGCTCACAGGGGAAGAGGAACCCCAGGAGGGAGGGAGCCCTGAAGGATGCCCTGAGAGCAGGGGAGGCAGCGAAGGACAGAACACCCCCCCCCCGACACTGGGACACAGAGAGGGCCTTCTTGGTGGTGGCTGCTCCCAGGCAACTTGGGAACTCTCTGCCCTGAGAAGCCAGACTGGCTCCCTCCTTGCTCTCCATCCGTTGGCAGGGGAATCCCTTTTTGTTCCCACAGACATTCGGAAACTGACCAAAGGGCTGGTGCTGTGATCTTTTCATTGCAAAGATCTGTACATTTTAATAAACCACTACACACACTCACACACATATATATATATCCTGTATAGATGTTTTGATGTTTTATTATTTTCTTATATCTGTTGGAAGCTGTCCAGAGTGGCTGGGGCAACCGAGTCAGAGGAGAAGGGTACAAAATTAAAATTACTATTATTATTATTATTAGTAGTAGTAGTAGTAGTAGTAATAATAGTAATAGTTTTTAATTTATTGCTTCCCCACCCCCTGGTGATTTTAGCTGTTTCTATTTTAGCTGTAAGCTACCTTGAGTCCCTTTGTCAGGGAAAAAGGTGGGATATATAGATATAGATATATAATAATAATTTCAAAGCCGCAGCAGCCTCAAAAGCTCAGAAAGAGCACTTATTAAATGCTTAACTCACCACCAGAGGGTGATAAGAGGTTTAAAGGTGGGTGTGACTCCATCTGGTCTCAGTTTATATCGTTTATTAACAATAAATGGCACAGCCATCTGCCCTCTGTCTCAGCTGCAGCAGAAATCACCTTAACGCTTTAGACTGAAGCACACCCCGAGGACAGCTGCTGAATTTGTAATGAAAAAAGGTTTCCCAAGTTTGTGGACGATTGCATGCAAGACTTAACATCTGCACGTTATTTGTCTTGGGAGACAACGCTCTGCACTTGGTAACTGCTCTCAGAATTTCCAACAGAGCTTATGAAACGAGCAAAGGGCCTCACTTGTAGTTGAGGTAGGTCTGGGGGTTCTTGACGATGTAGCGCGCCCTCCGCCCCACCGAGTGGCACGTCTTGTCCAGCGACTCCTCGAAGTTGCTGTGCATGATGTCTCGCACCACCTGCCAGGGGACAAAGGGCCCCTTCACCTGCGTAGGAGGAGAGAAAGGAGCCCCCGCTCAGCCGAGGCCACGATCCCTGGACCCCCTGCACACAAGGGAATTCCAAAGAGTCCCCCTTGTTCTCCCCACATGCCGGCTACCAAGTTGCCCCCTCCCAGCCTCGCTGCTGAGATCAACGTCCCCCCACCCACCTTGGCATTGAGGACGTTGCTGGCGATCCGGCACAGCATGAGCAGGCTGTCCTCCTGCACGGTCCACGTCACGCGCAGGCGGGTCATCCTCTGCAAGGCGCTCTGGTCTGCTTCGTCGTGGTAGCGCGGCTTTTTTCTCTTCACCCCGGCGCCCCCCTCTTAGAAAGGAAGGAGGCAACTTGTGGTGAGCGAGCAGCTGGTGGCTCTGCCTCTCCCATGTGTGTGCGTGGGGGGGGGCAGGTGGGCATCCCAGGCCCACTGCTGTGGAAGACCAGGGCACAGCTACTCCGGCCCCCCTGTGCCCAGCAGACCCCAAAGGCAGACAGGAGGATTTGCCCCAAGCCATTAGGAGGACATTTAGATCTCAAAGGAAGAGGAAAATCCAGCCTACAATTCCCATGATCCCTAGCTAGCAGGACCAGTGGTCAGGGATGATGGGAATTGTAGTCTCAAAACACCTGGAGGGCCGAGGTTGAGGAAGCCTGATCCAGACCAAAATGGCGCTCAGAGCCCTAAGTGGCTTTCGGCCAGCGACTGCCATGCGCAGCCTGCCCCCCCCCAGCCCCCCAGTGAGGTAGGGCACCTCTTTTCTTCTTCCTTTTCCTTGTCTTCTTCACCGGCTCCTTCTTAGGCCGCTTCCTCTTCTGGCTCTTTCCGCCCCTCACTCTCTGGCTTCTGTTCAGTGTGGTTTCGCTTTCGACCTGCAGGTCCTCCTTCTGGACCGCAGGATCCGCACCCAGCAGCCCGTCTCCCCAAAGAGAGCTGCTGCTGCCGCCGCCACCTGGGAACCAACAAGGAAATCCTGCACCAGCGAGGAATGCACAGCAAAAACACACACAGGCACCACCTGTCTCGCCAGCAGCAAATTGGGGAGCAGCAGGGAGGGAGGGAGGGGCTTTTACAGGCCCCAGAAGCATGGAAGAGGGAGGCAGCAACTGGAAATGTCAACTGCCGGTCTAAAGAGACTCTCCCAGGCACATGCATGAGAACTGCGACTCTCTCTTGCACACACACAGAGCTGTTAAAAAGTCTTAGCTTTTGAGCTGTTGAGCTATTTGAGCTACTACTATTTACTTATTTGTGTATTACCTGCCCCTCACTCGAAGGTTCCAGGGCAGGTTACAACATTAAAACAAGTGTTAAAAACACTTTACAACAACTTGCGATCACCAAAGTAAGGTGGGCGCCAAAAATATGCGCCTCAGGTGTAAAAAGCCAGAGTAAAGAGATGCATCCTCAATATCCTCCAGAAGCTGCACAGTGAAGGTGCCAGGTGCACCTCCGTGGGGAGGGAGTTTGCCACCTCAGGGGCCACCACAGAGAAGGCCCAGGGCCGCCACCCGCTGAGCCTGTGAGGAACTACTGAAAGAGCCCTCTCTGCCAACCCGGGGAGGTCTGTAGGAAGTGTTGTGGTTCTAGGGATTGCTTGTGCGTAAATTGCCTTTACTCGTGGCTGTCTTGCATGGTTGAACCCTTTCTGACAGAGCAGCCTCTATCTCGTGGCTGCCTCAGTCGCTGGCAGAATCCGTCAGTGGGCGTTTCTTAAACCTTTTCCAACATAAAAGCTGCTTGACGCCCAGTCTCCTCCCCCGTTGCCTGCGCGAAAGCTTTTTGCACGCTGTGGGTGTGGGCAACGGAGCACTTGTCCCCTCTCCGCTTGTCTCCTGCGAAGAGTCTTGGAGCCAACTCTCCGCTTCCTCTATCTCCTCCCCTTCTCCACTGGTGTTACGCTGATTTCCTTCCCCAGCGTATGGGCTATCCCTCCTCCTACTGGGACCCTCTCCACCATCGTCCGAGAGCCCTCTCACCTCCTCCTGCTCCGATGGCAGTTCCCTGACAGGAAGGAAGCGGCCTATGGGTATTTGGTGCCTGAGTTGTTTAGGGCTTAATTTGATCTGGCTTCTCCTGAGAGGGGCAGTGGCAAACCACAGAAATTGCTGAGCGGCTCAGAATCACTCACTAGAGATCTTCAAAAGGAGCACCAGGTGCTACCAAAATGTCTCAGTGCAATTTAGGAAGAAGGTCAACCTGCATCTAAGTCTCCACTGCCCAGCTCCGTAAAGCGTTTTTCCGCAGTAAGGGCTGCCCAGGACATCAGCCTCTTTTGACCTGTACCAGCTTCACAGCTCCCACAATGGCCACATGAGAGCTGGGTCGTCCCCCCAATCCCCCTGCAGGAGTAGGAGCCACGCACAACCATCTCTGTGTCCCTCACCCCGGATACACCCAGGGGAGCCCCCAGTCCCATTACCTCTTGTGCTCAGCGGCAGGGAGCGCTTGGTCAGGAAGGTCTGCAGTCTGACCGTGTGCCCAGCTTCAGCAGCAGCAGCGTTCTCCTAGCGGCAAAGCACACAGGTTACCAGCCATGCAAAGGCCGCAGGTGGCTCAAGCTCAGACTAGAGAGAGGATTTTGCTTCCTAGCCAAGCTTGGCTGCACCTGGCAGTCACCTGCAAAGCCTGAGCGCCACACCTGTGTCCAGCTGACCAAAAGGAGCCTTTCCTAACAACTGCGAAGAGCCCTGGGAGCAGGGTTGATAAAAATAAATGATAAAAAAAAATCGGATTTTTTAAATTTTAAATCGTATTTTTAAAATAGAATGGTTTTGGAGGAAAAATCTTTCTAAAGATAGTTTTCTGTTTAAGTTACGTTATAGTCCAAAGGCTATTCATCAGGAAATGATGATTTGTTTTCAATTTTTCATGTGTGGTAAAACTCAGTCTAAGTTTTTTTAAAACAAACAAACCCGTTTAACCACATCAGTTAACAAACATGGATACATATGCTATAATGTTACTGTTTTAGTTAAATAGTTTAAATTGTTATTATGGAAATGATTATTTTTCTCCTTCCAATAAAGTACAGCAGAAAAGTTGTCCAAATATAAACAATAATTTCATAATTATCTGTCTACGCATTTCTAATAGTATAACCGTATCAGTAATTTTGATATAACTGTAAAAACTACTCTGAAAATTTATTATTGCAAAAATGAAACCTTCATCTGGTTATAAGTATTAAGATTATACCAGCAAGAAAGAATCTTTCTGCAAAAAAAAATATTATTTAAATCAAGTCTTACTGACTAGTGACCTAAATTGTGATTTAAATTGATTTGATTTACCGTATTTTTTGCTCTATAAGACTCACTTTTTCCCTCCTAAAAAGTAAGGGGGAATGTATGTGCGTCTTACGGAGCGAATGCAGGCTGTGCAGCTATCCCAGAAGCCAAAACAGCAAGAGGGATTGCTGCTTTCACTGTGCAGCGATCCCTCTTGCTGTTCTAGCTTCTGAGATTCAGAATATTTTTCTTTCTTCTTTTCCTCCTCCAAAAACTAGGTGCGTCTTGTGGTCTGGTGCGTCTTATAGAGCGAAAAATACGGTAAATTAAATCCACCCTGCCTGGGAGTGAGCAGGAGGGACGAATCCAGGTGGCAGCACCGGAGGAAATGTGTGGATTTGGCATTGCATGTGGGCTGCAGAGTGAACTGGCGGCTTCCTGGACAAAGCAAGTTCTTAGAGCAGCTTTTGCCCACCAAGGACACAACAGTCTCCGTGCTGGGAAAGCGCATGGCTGCTCTGGCCCCTGTGCTCATGCTACAGTGGAGTCAAGAGGGGGGGTGATGCTGTGCCCACCTGTCCAAAACAGGCTGGGGGATGCAGAATGTCCTTTTGACTTCACAGGGGCGGCAGGTAGTTTAGCCTCTGAAAGCCACACATAACATTCAGAATCCTTTGATTTTGGTGCTTAGCTGATTCCGGCACCATTCAGAAATAAGTTTCAGTTATAGCCACTGAAAATACAGGCAGCTGAAAAGGTGATTTCTGGAAGCAGTCTCTCTCTCTCCTTCTCAAAAATAAAATGCACGGCAAAGCAAAATTTAGCACAGAGCGGCTTGTGCTAAAAAATCCAGTTTATTTCTTCAACTGTCTGCATTGTTTAAAAAGATATCTATTTTGGGGTGAGGGGGTGGGGAGGAGGCAGTTTTTAAAAAGAATTGTTTGGGAAGGAAAACTCACCCTCCTGGTCTTGTTCATAATGTAGCTGGTCCAAATCCAATTGCGCTTCAAATGGCCGTAAAAGCTGGAATCCAAGCCCCCAGCACCGAGCCCGTCGCCAGGAATGGCGCCGTTGTCCTCCACCTCTCGGCGTCCTCTTAAAGGGGGGAAAGGCACAGTGAAGGGAACAGCTCAGCCCAGGAATCCTCAAAGGCCAGCTCTGCTCTGCTTGGGACCGGGGGGGGGGGGGGGGCGGGGAGGCTTGGTCCTGCCATGCAGCTATTCCAGCGATTTCTGACTAAACCTTATGAAGAACTTTCTCAGAGGGGGGTGGACGACTCCCCTTCCTTGGAGGTTTATAAGCAGAGGTTGGGTGGCCACCTGCCATGGCTGCTTTAGCTGAGATTCCTGCATTGCAGGGGTTGGGCTGGATGTCCCTTGGGGGTCCCTTCCAACTCCACAGTTCTATGATTCCAAGTGACTTCCTACTCCTCTCACTTCCTGCTGCTGCTGCCGCTAGCCCAGCTTCAGGAAAGGGAGCCTGATTCTTCCAGACAGCAGTAGCTGTAGCACAGCTTAGTTTTTGTGTTGGGCCTTTTCTGTATTAACTCTGAAAAGGCAAATAAAGAAATGCCTTTAAAAAGAGAGGGGTAGGACACCCCAATGGGCCTTCCAGATTCTTTTACATTGTTTTTGATCCTATCTGCTGCATTCCTATTACAGTCATACCTCGGGTTACAAACGCTGCGTGTTCTTGGGCTGCAGACCACGCCAAACCCAGAAGTACAGTGGTACCTCTGGATGCAAACGGGATCCATTCCGGAGCCCTGTTCGAATCCTGAGTAGAACATGAGACATGACTGTGTGTCTGCGCGTGCACAGGTCGCATTTTGCCGTTTCCGCGCATGCACGTGACATCATTTTGAGTGTCTGTGCATGTGTAAGTGGCGAAACCCGCGAGTAACACGCTCCTTTACTTCCAGGTCGCCGTGGAGTGTAACTTGAAAACACTCAACCTGAAGCACATTTAACCCGAGGTATGACTGTACTGGAATGGGTTACTTCTGGGTTTCAGTGCTCACGCATGCGCAGAAGTGCAAAATGACGTCACACACATGCGCAGACGCGGCACTTCAGGCGGGTTGCAAATGTGCCTCCCGCACAGATCACGTTAGCAACCCGAGGTGTGACTGTACAAGGAGCGTGAATCCGCACAGAAAGGGCTCAACGGCGCTTCCCTTCTAGGACACATAGATGTCCATTTCAGCGCAACCAAGGAGCATTTAAGCCCCTGCATCTCAGATCTGACCAGCTAAGACCTGGAGGCAGCCTAGGGGGCTCCTCTTTTCCTCCCTGCCAGACCCCTTTACCAGCCCTGCCTCCGCTGGCGGATGGGAGTCACCCTCCAGCCCTGGGTGCGCTCTGCCCTGCCAAAGCAACACCCCAACTCTGCAACACGCCCCGTTCCTAGCAAGCAACGTACGTGGTGTATTCCAGCATGGCACACTTGCGCTCAAGGTTGTGCCGATGGGCTGCCGACTCTTGCTCCAGCGCCACGTCCAGGGTGGTGCCAGCCTCACTGGCTTGTGCTCCACCCCTCCTGGCACGGGGGTGGCGGACAATTCCTGAAAGGAGGAAGAAGAGGAGCTGGTCAGCAGCAGCAGCACCAACTCTGCCATGGGCCAGAGAATGCAGAGGCAGGTGGCCAGAGGCTAGGAGCTGAGAGCTGCAGGATATGGCAGGAGAGGGTGGGATGAGAGGAGGCAGGAAGGGGCCGTCAGCGCAGGAAGACAGCGGCTAGTGAGTCTGGCTCTGTACCTAGTGGCGTATTGAGGCAGACGCACTGCAGATCAAACCAGAAGTTCTCCACGTCTTGCAGAGTGTTCAGAACATACAAGCGCCTGTCAAAGGGGCGGCTGCTCTGAGCCAGGTTGTAGTGGGGCTCGCAGACGGTGGTGTCCACAATCACAGCGTTCTTCTTCAGGTAGACAAAGACCTGCAAGACACCCACAAAAGCTCAAGGGCAAAGCAACCGAGCAAGGACAGACTCGAGGGATTTAGGGAGTTAAGTCAAAACTAGGGTACCCCTTCCTTGCGTGTTTGGATAGCAGCCAAGTGCTCTCCTTCCGGAGGCATCCTTTGACACACACACAAATGCACTGCTGAAGAGGCAGGGACATCTTCACAAGCCTCGTGAAGCCGTCCTGTGAAATGTGTTGCTGGGGTGGGCCACCCTGGGCCAGGCTCAGTTGTTCGGCCAGCAATATGATGCAGCGGCTCAAGGCCATTCCAGCTGCAACCAAGTGTTTTGGGAAAGAACAATCCCAGCTCCGGAGACAGGTGGGGACAAGAATGGCCTGCACCCACAGAGGTGCAGCTTGGCACCACAGCTTTGCAACCACTTCTCTTTTCCAAAAGTGGCAAATCGATTGTCACAAAGTCTGCACTAGAGGAGGACACTGGGATATTCACACGCCGCGATTACTTTCATAGGCTGTTCTGCCTCCTTGAGGTGTTAACTGCTTAGCAGTGTTAGGGCACTTTGGCCGCCATCAAATG
The DNA here is from genome assembly GCF_965153285.1 of Podarcis tiliguerta. NCBI lineage: Eukaryota > Metazoa > Chordata > Lepidosauria > Squamata > Lacertidae > Podarcis > Podarcis tiliguerta. The sequence continues at coordinate 53,268,397 of NC_139547.1, read as the reverse complement.
CTGCTGTTGCAAATAGGCACTCTGCTTCTTTTGCAAACCTCTAAGCGGCCACAGACTGCATTCCTTGCAATTCATTCCTATCTGGCATTAAGGGTTGGCATTTTTCTCCCTCTCCACCCAGGTTGAGAGGGCAACACAGGGCAAAGCAGACTTCACAAATCTTTCTGCAAGAATAGGTCGCTCTTTAGAGTGCTTCCTTCTTTTGCTGCCACAGACTAAAACACTTTTCTTCTGGAAAGGGTTTCTCTCGTTAATCAACAAGGACAAATATTTAACAGAAGACTAGATGAGAAACACAGGTAGGCAGGCACAGCTCCTGTGCAATGCAGGGAAGGGGCGGGGCTGGAGCCTCTTCTACCTGCCCAGGTGCATCTGGTGACCCTGTAAGTCTGGAGGGACAGGAGGCAGGCAGAACCTGGGGATCTCCTTCCCCACTGGGGACAGGGGAAGTTTCCCTCATTACTCCTGTAGGCATTGGTGTTTTTTTTAAAAAAAAGTAAGCTGCTTTGAGCGTCAAGTGGCAGAGGTGTAGATACGTAGCAGTATCCTTACCTGATCTTTTTCTTGAAATTTCTCTGTGGGTCCAAACTGAACCAGCCCCATGTAACACAGCCGCTGAAGGCTTTCCACTACTGAGAAGATGTATCTCCTGTAGCAAAGAGATTAAGAACTTTAGACTCGTCAACTTATTTCTGTCAGTTAGCTTCCAGGCACTCCACCAGTCACCTCCCCTCTCCTCCCGCAAAAAAAACAAGAGAAAGACCCGGCAGGTTTTCCAGTATGCATAATTCTCTGACATATCCCATATTCAAACAGCTTGAACCGTCCTGTGGAATATGTATAGCCCTCCCTGGGTCCCAGTTCAAGACATTCTGACCTCGGCCCAAGGAGCGGGGTGGGGAGTGTCTACAGGGCACCCGTTTCAGTTCAGAGCTGCTTCAAGCAGACCACCAAGGCAACCTCTGAGAGCCAAGAGGCATCCCCCTGCCCGCAAGATGATGCTCTGGGTCAACAGGGGCTAAAGCAGTGAATCCGTTCCCTCTCCTTTCTCTAAGGAAGGCCTTGGCGCACCGGTGGATGGCTGTTTAGTGAACAGACTATATTGCAAGCTGAGGTTTTTTATGCTACTGACATGAGCTCTGTGATCACGAAGCCCTGTGTAATGGAGTGGGGGGGGGGGTGTGGCAGAAGAGGAGAGAAAGAGGCAGGACCGACATCACTTGCGGACACAAAGTGAGATGTTCTTTCACAATGCCTGACATTTGTGCCTTTGACTCCTTTCTGAACCCTTCATCTTACTGCACCTATTTCTTAGTAGCCTTCTCTCGGCTCTCAGTTGCATTTTACCTTATCCAGAGGATGAGAGTGGTGTTGGTTTGACATGGACAGCTCTTATAAAATCACACGGCCGTTCTACCTTTTTAGAGAATGATTCGCACTGCTCTAATATTGGCCAGGTTTGGATTCTGAGCTCGTGGAGCTGGACCTTTGAAAAGTTTGGTATTCTCCGCTAATCTGAAATAGCACCCTTTGCCCAAACCTACACCTGCTGAAGATGCTTACCTCTTGTAAAGGAGCTTCTGGCGGATCGACCTTGGAAGGTATCGGATCAAGGTGTGTTTCTTCAGGGGATCATTTAAATAATCTTCCAGGTTATCTACCTAAAAATTATGAATTAAATTGCAATGTAACTTAAGTCTGGCTAACTTTCTGCTTTTTCTAAGCGAAGCCCAGGGATATTTTGTTAAAAAACAGAACAACCGCAAGGAAGGCTGTGGCAGCAGCAGAGAAGCTGAAAAGGCCCCCACAGGAGGCTGGCCAGGACCTCCGCCCGTGGCCTTGGCTTGCGGTGCCCCTGGGTGTGGCAAGCAGCTTTTATCCCACCACCAAAGGATTGAACTGCCACCCCTCCAAAGGACCGGGGGGCAACTTGTAGCCCCAGCAGAACTGACGGGAAATTGGGAGCAGAAGCCCCGAGGGGCGGCTGCCTTTCGGCCAAGAGAAATCCCAGCACCTTGTAGCTGACTTGCACTATCTGGGTAAAGATGGACAGCGGCAGGCAGAGGAGGATGTCGCTGACGAGAGCCCAGCCATGGCCAAACTCCCGGTGGAGCGGGAGAGGAGGGACGTGCCGCTTCCACGAGGCGTCGTCCACGTACACTGCAAGGGAAGGAGAGAAAGCGGTTCTCACGGCCGCAACAGACCCCTCTCAGTGTCAGCGGCTGCAGCATGAGTGGCATAGGTGGGGGGGGGCTCTTCAGGAGGGGGGTGCTTTCGGGAGGTGGTGGGTCCGGCCCCCCACAAGGTCTGAGGGACAGTGGACCGGCCCCCTCCTGAAAAAGTCTGCTGACCCGATTTACACTCTCTTTTTATTATACAGTTTCATTGCTTTTATTCAAAAAACTTTCAAATATGAACCGACGGAGAAATGCTTTCAGACCAAGCACCGAGCCGTCCTCCCTGCTTGCTCCCGATTCCTCACCTGCCTGGTCCTCAAGCGCCTCGCAGCCTTCCTGGCTCCCGGCTGCTGCTCTCGGCTCCTTCTCTTCCGTCCTGCCAGGCAGGCTGGAGTCAAGGCCTTGCGGGCCGTCCGCCGCCTCCTGGCTGCAGCTCCATCTCCTCTGCTGGGCGCTGAGAGGGTGCCCGTAAACCAAGTACCAGAGGAAGAGGTGGGCCACCTTTAAGCGAGGCATTTTGGGGAGGAAGCCCAGGGAGCGCCCAAGGCCTGGCACTGAAGAGAAGCAGAGGGTTTGCGCTGGAGAGACACAGGCAGGAGCTACTGCCCCCCACTCCTTACACAGAACACCCCCCTCCCCAATTCAGGAAGCCGGAAGCAGCAGAAGCAGGAAAGGCCTCTACCTGTGACTGGGTGGTAGCTTAACTTGGCAGCGCGCGCCTTTCTGCCAGCCGCCTCCGCTTTGCAAGGAGAGAAGCAGCCCTCCATCTCCCTCAGGGCAGCCCCAAGTCCAGATTCCTGGCTTCCTTCGTCCAAACTCTCCTGAGACATTGGCGTCTGTGGGACTTTAATCCTGCAGGTATGAAGGGAAAGTGAAGCTAGGCACCATTGTTGGGAAACTGCAAAGCAGGCTACAATGCTCAGCCCCCAGAAACACCACAATATTCACTGAACCACTAGCCAGGAACATGGCTCTTCTGCAGCCATCTGCCTCCTGCCATTTCCTCGAGCCGCAAGCAGGACAACTGGTGTCTGTAGAGGACTGGGAAGCGTTTCAGAAACCCCACGAGGGTAGGGCTCCCCCCACCAGGAAGTAGGCAGGAGGAAAGCACCTCCCCTAGGTAAGTGTCATGGGCATGGGTGCCAGAGGGAAGAGAAACCAAGCCTTTCGTGTCATTGGCCCAGTCCTGTGGAACACCCTGCCACTAGATTCAGTGGGCACCTTCTGTTCCACTTTTCTGTTCCGCCAGGCCTAGGCAGGCCATTAAGAGCACACACACACCAATGGTCTACTGCTGTTTCTTTTTAATTCTTTTGATTTCAACTTTTTATGATTTTACTGCATGGTTTTATTATTTTATATTGTTGTGAACAACTGCAATGTACTTCTATGACACAGCAGTACATACATTACATATAAAATAAACAAGAGATCTCAGTCCACCAGCCCAAATCACCAGGGGGTGGAGGAGGGAGGGAGCTGCCCAGTTCTGAACGCCCTCCTGTTGCTTGGAAATCTTGCCAGTCAGAGCCTGCCCAGCTCATGCTGGCAGCCCCTGCCACACTCTTTCCCTCCCGCCACCTACCTGTTCACGGTGCTTGAGTTGGAGATTCGGAAGCGAACTTGCTCAATCGCGCTCTTCACCAGTGGGTCGCTGGGATTCACCGAGGGGTCGACTACAAACTCCACCTGCCAAGCAGAGGCAGAGAGAGACAGAAGCAGGCTTGGTGGGGAGAGGCCGAGCAAAAGAAGCGCCGTGCTGAGGGCAGCCCTTTCCCCTTCCTGTCTGTGAAGCTCCTTGGGAGACACCTTGCTTCTGCCCCAGGCCCCAGGCAGCCTTCTGAGCAGGGGACGAGCTCCAGCCCAAGGCCACTTAGGAGGAACGGCCACTCTGGGTGGGAGGCGCTGGCGGGTGGCAATGCCAGGACTGAGAGCAGAGAGGGAGAAGCCATGGGCGGAGTCTTCAGAGAGGAGGCAGAGTTCAGTCTACACTCGAGTAGGACCCTGGCAGAGACACATGCCCGACTGGCATGTTCCCTCCCTCCTGGTCAGTCGTTCGGGAGTTTCAAAAGCTTTCTTCAACCCGAACATCACAGTGACCGATGCCAACCGACACCGGCACACTTAGGGATCCGCAGAGTTTGCGCATCATGCGCGTGACAGACCTCAGCAACTCAGCATTTTGGCTAATCTACTTTATTTACATCTAAACACACACGGAGCACTGCAACATGGCTCCCCCTCTCTCTAGCATCAGACAACAAAGAGAAAAAGAACAAAGGACAATAGTCCCACTTCACGGAATACAGTAACACAAACATCCTGTCTCCGTCACTTCCCACTCTGTGGAGTCAAAACATACACTGCCATGTGAAAGACAACAATCCCATGACTGTAATCATAGAGCAGGAATTCTAACAGGCGGGTGGCAATGCCAGTACTGAGAGTAGAGAGGGAGAAGCCGTGGGCAGAGTCTTCAGAGAGGAGGCTGAATCAAACCATTGGAGGACAAGATGCCAAGGACTTCCTCCAGGTGAGGATGAGGACACACACATGGCCCAGTCAAGCCAGAGGTGTAGCTGGGGGGGGCACTGAGCACACCCTGGGGGGCGGCACTTACTGTGAGCGACCCACGAGTCTCTCCTGGGAGTGACGCAGTGACTTGGGCACCTGCAGGCTCTGCGCTGCCCAAAAAAGCGAGAGGGGCCTGACTTCGGAGCAGAACGGGGCTCAGGCACTGGGATTCTGGTGTGCCTTGCGCCACAGGCACCTTGCCCCCCCCCCCCCCGGCACCCAAGCAGCTAGCTAAGCCGCTGAGACAAGCAGAGCAGACTGGCCCTTCAGAGCAGGTAAGATTCCTTGTCCATCTAGGATTGCCCGTTGGGTTCAAGTTACAAGAAAGGGGACTCCGACTAAACATCAGGAAGAACTTTCTGGCCATGGAAGTGTTCAACAGCAGAACAGGCTCCCACAGAAGGTGGTGGACTCCCATTCACCGGAAGTTTTTAAGCAAGAGGTTGGAAGTGCGGGAGATTAGCAGCCAAACCTAGCGTGCATATTCTGGTCAGTTGGCATGAGAAGGGGCTAAATTTCACACAGCTGTATTGCCAATAGACGAATATTCAGACCATAGACGTACAGTTGATAGAGCAGGCTCTGTGTGATGTCATTTCCCCTCCTCTCCTGGAAAGAAAGGAGCATCTAGTACTTCCTGTTCCTCTTCCTTTGACCAGTGGTGGGTGCTCCAACTTTAGGCAGGTGCCTGGAGCTGGTTATACAGTACATAAAAGTATTTTGCCTGCATTGGTTTTACTGCTGCTATTGTTGTGAACCAATGCATGATTATAAAGTAAGTAAATATTTTGTTTAAACTTACAAGTTCTTGAATGGGCAAGAAAGGGAGAGCCAGCTTACTTTGTAGCTGGACTTGCCCAGAATAAGGTTTTACAGCCCAGTTCCTATGCTTTTAATTGTTCTGCCAAGATTGGGAGTTTAGAACTCTGCTCAACCCACACGTGTGGGAGCTGGGAGGGAGAAACTGCAGTTAAACCCATCCTACAGGATGGCCATCCATCAGGGATGCTTTGGCTGCGATTCCTGCAGTGCAGGGGGTTGAACTAGATGGCCCTCGGGGTCCCTTGTGACTCCACAATTTCATGATTCTATGAGCGGCAGTGGCTCCCCGGCAGAGGACTCAGGCTGCTGTCTCTTTCTTATCACTGGGTACCTTGAGACCCTTTAGGACAGCGGTTCTCAGCCTATAGGTCCCCAGATGTTGTTGGACTACAACTCCCATCATCCCTGAGCTCTGGCTTGGCTAAGTAGGGGTGATGGGAGTTGTAGTTCAACAACATCTGGGGGCCCACAGGTTGAGAACCATTGCTTTAGGAGGACTTAACTTCAACCATCTCCTTCACCCTTCCCCAAATTCACTAGCTGGAAAAGATTTGCACCTCCAATATCACCCAGATGGGCAACGCTAACATGCCAGGGGGAGTCCTGGCAGGCGGTGTACCTTTCTGCTGATGCCATCCTGGATGACCGTGGTGCGGAAGAGGCGCAGGAGGCCTTCCTGGGAGAGCTTCTGCACTAGGCGGACAATGGACTTCTTGCAGCACCTGGTGGAAACCCCTTCCTGCTTCTCCTGGTCCATTATCATCTTCTGAAGGCTGCAACAAGGCATACACACACTTATTATTGCATCCAATCCCACATTTTCCTCCAAGGAGCCCAACTCACTCCCTGTGGAATTTGCCCTGGTGGAGCAGGCTGCCCGGCAGGCAAGGGGGGAAAGCTGGCGCTCGCTTCCGAACCCCCGACTTACGCAAACAAGCTTTCGATCAAGCGGAGGTTGCGCACGGCCTCTATGATGAGGTTGCGGCGCTTCAGCAGGCGGTAGGTCTCGTGGGAGCGCTCCCCCCCCGAGGCTCGCCAGCCCTTCTCTTTCTTCTTGACATCACAGCTTTTCTGGCACAGGGGCAGAAAACCACAGTTTATAGAGGCCAGGTGAAATCCTGCCGCCCAGATGCTCATTACGCCACACTCAGGACAAGGAAACCAAAAGTGAAGCCCCCGGCAGTGAGAGAGAAAGGGGGAGCTGGACAAACTGGCCGCCACCCCACCCTCCTCTGCACACCCACTTCCTTTCCACACACAGCAACCTACACCAAGGTTATCGTCCAGGTACCACCTGCACAAAGCTGCAATTGCGGAAGTAAACCACACGTAAGTTGTGGGTCCCCTGTAGCAGAAACTGGGTGGAACTTGTAGAGGCTGAAGCAAGAGCCGCCAAGTTTGATTGTTACAACTGGGGCTCAGCAGCTGCTTGGCCATTTGGTAGCCCTAAAAGCAGACTTGCTAGTGGGCTAAGCCTGTGGCATCAACCCCAAAGGGAATCCACCCTTTGGGACTGTGGCTTTGGGGCTGGACTGAAGTTTGAGTTTGGCAAGAAGTGCACAGGTTCTCGACCATGCACGAGACTTTCAGTGCACCCAGACTGAGGGAGTGTTGGGGCCCTAGGAGTTAGTCCCCCCTGGGTATGAGACAGGTTTCAACGCCCAGGTGAGACATGGTGTGCAAGGCCTGCGATGCACTCCTGGCTCTTTGTGGCTAGAACCTTTGGTGCGTGAAACAAGGGCCCTCTGCTGAAGTAGAGGTTCAGGACAGATTGATACACTTCCTGGACCAGCGCAGAAGCACTGCCACCTTCTCTTTTGTCTTTTATTTATTTTGACAAAGTAATAAACATAAAGAAATAAGAATAAAAATGTGCACCCCACCCCCGAGACCATTCCATTGTAACTATCCAACCTCCCCAAAATTTCAACACCTCTTGCAGTGTTTTGACCCCTTTCCATTTCAACGGTACAAATTTTACAAACACCCTCCATAACTCCTCAAATTAATATTTGAGGATATATTCCCCATTTTACCGTAATGGCACATGTTAATTTATCTTTAATAGCTACATCCCACACCTCTTTATACCATTCTTCCATTTTATATTCTGCTTGCCCCTTCCACTTCCTAGCTATCATAATTCGTGCAGCTGTCAATAAATCTGTGAGCAAGTCCTTCATCGCCTGCAAACCATCCGCCCCCGTTGTCTCCTTTCCCCACACCTCTTTTAATTATCTTCTTGATCCTCCATTTCTACTTTTATAAATTTCACTGGTTTCCCCTTTTATAAATGGATTGCTGTGCCACCTTCTGATGCTCACTGGGTTGTGGAAATGCCAGCTCAAAAGCCCCCAGGAACATCCCCTCTCACTCCCTGAGGCTGAACCGCCTGACGTTGGCTCCTCCATCAGCCAACCCACAGCAAAAGTGGCCCTCCGAGGCATGTCCAAGCTGCCCATAGCAGGCTTGGCAAGGGAGGTGACCCCGCCTCCAGTGACTCTGGTCCCCCCCGTCCCAGCTCACACCTTGCGAAAGACTCTCCACCCCAATTGTGCCAAAACATACACACTAACAGTAAATGTTTAGGCTTTAAGGCCTCTTACTTTGGGAGTCTCCAGCTTGACTTCCTCAACCACAGCCATATCACCAGTATGATCTATAAAATGGGCACAATTTGAGAGGCCGCTTTCCTGCTTTAGTGTGTCCAAAGCGGAATCATCGTTTGTCGTGTGTTCAGGAAGCTCTTCTGGGTATTCAGAAGGGCGCAACGGAGACAGCTTCCTCCCCAGGGTCCTCGGAGCTAGCAATTTCTTGGCTAGTTTTAAGAAAAGACAGAGAGGGAGAGGAAACACATAGCTGGTCAACAACACAACCAAGCAACTGTTGCAAGCTTTGCTGTATCACAGGCAATGGGTCAGATGCTTAGAGAGATCATGGATTTCTGGCGATCTTGAGCAATTCTAACCCCCCTAATTAAGCACAACCGGTTGTGAGGGGAGCCCACCCACCTGCCCCCTTTGTACAGAGAAAGAGCTCAGCACTCAGAGTTCCAGAGTCATGCAATTTCTGCAACATCACAAACCACTTTGCTGTTTTTAAGGCTGCAAGATCCAGACAGACAGACCCAGAGCCTAACAGGGCCACTGAGGAAGGAAGTGGCCCTCTTGGCCAAAGCTCACCCCTTGTACCTTTCACTGGCGTCGACTGGCACGGGCTGCCTCCTCCTGGGAAACTGAGCCTGAGCAGTGACGCTGAGCTGGCGCTCCTCGGCTTCCCGCCTTCTCTCGCCGCCTCCTCCTCGTTCTCCGATTCAGAGAGCAGAGGCATCTCCTCCTCCTCCTCCTCGGCTGCAGAGAGCTGCTCCTCGCCAGGCAAGGAGTCGCCGGGGGCCACCACCACGCTGGCCATGGCCAGCTGCTCACTCCGGGCCTTCTCCCGCTCAAACTGCCGGCTGAGGTCGCTCTCTTCCGCAAACGTGCAGGTGATGTATTTGGTCGTCCGCTGCCTGCCTTCGTCTTCCATGAATCCCTAAGCAAGGATCAAGACCGTTCTCAGCCTTTACCTGGCATTTCCTGCACGTTGGGGAAGGGGCCCATGCGCAAGGCCAGCAGCGGAGGCCTTGACAAGCCTTACCTTGATCACTTTGTATCTCTCCAAGAGGCGGCAGAGCATCCTGGCTTCCAGCTTCCCCACATTCATGGCGGCTCGGAGTTCAGCTTGAGAAATGCCTTTGGTCCCCCAGCTTTCAACTGCAGAGGGGGAGGAGGGGAAAGCATAACACTAGGTCCCCCCAAAGATGCTGAATGGTAGCAGAGTTCGGATGGGCAGAAGGATAAGGCGGGTCCTAAAAACATACACCTTAAGTGTCACAGGCCAGGGTAAAGAGATGTGCCTTCAGCATTCGCTGAAAGCTGTCTAATGAAGGTGACAGGCACACTTCTGTGGGGAGTTCCACAGATCCAGTATATCTAAAGGAGCGTCTCCACCCCCATCGTTCTGCCCGGACACTGAGGTCCAGCGCCGAGGGCCTTCTGGTGGTTCCCTCCCTGTGAGAAGCCAAATTACAGGGAACCAGGCAGAGGGCCTTCTCGGTGGTGGCACCCGCCCTGTGGAACGCCCTCCCACGAGATGTCAAAGCGATAAACAACTACCTGACATTCAGAAGACATCTTAAGGCAGCCCTGTTTAGGGAAGCTTTTAATGTTTGATGTATTACGGTATTTTAATATTTTGTTGGAGGCCGCCCAGAGTGACTGGGAAAGCTCAGCCAGATGGGCGGGGTATAAATAATAAATGATGATAATGATGATGGGCCACCACAGGTAAGGCTCTCTCTCGGGCGCCACCCCCAAACTTCTGAGGGTGAAGGAACTACCAAGAGGCCCCCTCTACTGACCCCAGCACCTGAGGGGGCTGGAAGGGGAGGAGGCAGCCTTTCAGGTGTTTGGGGCCTGAGCCATTGACCTACTTAGCTCATACGCTTGAGTCAGCATATCCTTCTCGTAGACAATGTCCACAGGCTGCACGGCTTTGGTGATCATTTCTTCTTCGTCGTCGTCATGGTAATCATCCACCTTCTTCCGAAACCCCTTCACTAACTTCAGGCAGCGAACCATTACGTCAGTTCCTGGGAGTGAAAGGACAAGCATACCCCCCAGTTTGTCAAAACACAAAAGCAGACTTAGCAAGGCAGAAAACCGGCAGCTCTAGGCAAAGCACAAACAAATCAAACACAACTAGCATGAAATGCCGATGCAGCTGTCAGGATACACAACTGTTTTCAAGTATTTCATTTTTAATCGTATCATTTTGCTAATCTGTAACTTAACTTTCTTTTAGTGATTACCTTTCTTTTCCCCAAAATGTTTCTCCTTTGAGAGATAGAAATTAAGCAAATAAATAAAATTAACAAATAAACAATAAATAAAAGAACCTCAAGAAATTGTGCCTCTGGGAGTGATATGCCTAAAAAAGGCCTCATTCCACCCCCAATTTTAACACAGAGTGTTCAGCCCCCTGCATACGGAGCAGGGACAGGAAACACCTGTGTTTGGACTACAACTCCCATATCCATTGGCCCTGGGGGCTGGGGCTGATGGGAGATGGAGTCAGCAATACCTGGAGGGTTGAAAGTTCCCCATCCCTGATCTAGAGAGAAGTACTGTGGGGGCAAGAGCTTCTGCAGGGCCCCCCCCCTTCACTTTAAAGCAGGAGAACAACAACAGCAGCAATAATAATAAAATTAAATTTGTTAATCGCTTTATCTTGTCCGAGGCACCCCAAAGCGACTTACAAGGCTACTCTTCTGCGCAAGGATGGCAGTGCCAAGGCATCCTGACCCCCTTCCAGAAGCTGTGAGGTGCCCCCCTCTTACCCTTCTTGGTCTTGAAGGGACCTCCATCAGGGTGAACGTCTTGTAACGGCACGGTCACAATCTTTCCAAAGCCGGCATTCAGCATATACTGATAGAGACGCTTAAATGTTTTCTCACAGAGACCCTGTCGTTGTGCAATGAGAGAGAAGCAGTTTTAGGGCTGGCCGCAACTGACTTCAGGACAGAATGGCAGGCAAGCTTGTTTCCCCTGTAAGCCTCATGCCAAGCCCCCAACCCTCCTCGGAGGCTCAAGAAGCGAGAGAAACAAGGGCTGCTCCAAAGGCCCACAGAGAGAATAGACACATTTCTGCTTGGCTCTCGCTGGAGGCGAAACACAGCAGGGCAGATGGGTTGGCACCCCCAAATTCCCCTGCGGCTCTGGGGAAGAAACACCACCTGAGAAGATCCTCTCCATCAGAAAGACTCCGGCAAAACAAGCACCACCCACTCAGATGCACGCAGACGGGTTTCAAGCGCATGGAAGAACAGCCAGGTGCTCACCAATTCCTCCCTTATGCTCGCCAGCGTCTCCATATGACCAGGTCGCTTGCTCAGCATAGTGGACAGCTTCTCCATGAGGATATCGTATTTGCTCCTCCTAAAACCCCAAGAGAGGCAACCGTAAGCAGGCGGCACCAATGCCTCCTCAGACGTATAGCCAGAGGACGCCTGCCACTTGGGTGGGGCGCCAGCTGTGAGTGGCACAAGGAAAGCTCTGGCCACCCCTAGGAAGAAGCAGACCAGGGTGGATAAAAATCAATGGTTTTTTTTTAAAAAAATTGGATTTTCGGATGGGTAAGTGGTGCTCCGGTGGGACGTGGGCAAGACTAGGGGGCAGGCAGGAGGAAGTGCAGGTTGGGGGCAGAAATCTTGCTTGACGTATGGAAGAGCATAGAGCAGGGTGAGTTTTTTTTATTTAAATCGTATTTTTAAAATTAAATGCTTTTGGAGGAAAAATCTTTCTAAAGATAGTTTTCTGTTTAAGTTACATTATAGTCCAAAGGCTATTCAACAGGAAACAAGGATTTGTTTTCAGTTTTTCATTTGTGCTAAAACTCAGTCTAAGTTTGTTGGTTTGTTTTTTTAAAAAAAACCGTTTAACCAGTTAACAAACATGGATACATATGCTATAATGTTATAGTTTTAGTTAAATTAATTGTTTAAATTATTGTTAAGGAAACGATTATTTTTCTCCTTCCAATAAAGTACAGCAGAAAAGTTGTCCAAATATAAACAGTTAACTTATATAACCTCACAATAATTTCATATTTATCTGTCTATGTATCTCTAATAGTATAGCCAAATCAGTAATTTTTGATATAACTGTAAAAACTACTCTGAAAATTTATTATTCCAAAAATGAAACCTTTATCTGGTTGTAAATATTAAGATTATACCAGCAAGAATGAGTCTTTCTGTAAAAAAAAAAGAAAAAAAAGATTTAAATCAAGTCTTACTGACTAGTGATTTAAATCGTGATTTAAATCGATTTGACTGAAATCAAATCTACCCTGAAGAAGACAGAGTCACCATTGCTGCCGCCCTCACAGGATGAAAGAGGCTTCATCCTGTGGGCTCAGCTAGATTGGATACCAAGACCAGACTCTCTCCTTCCTCTGGGCTACAACAAAACTGCCCCAGTCAGAGAGGCGACAAGCTCCAGTACTCGCTGGAAGATGTTTATTTTGCTCTATGCATTTCAGAGTCAAATCTCTTTGACAGGAACTGTGAACACTTTCAATTTTGGGGGAAATGCAAAACGGCTTCAGAGAGAGTATCACATTTCTCTTTCTGTGTCTCCACAATGAATAATATTCTCCAGGTGATACCAAAAACAAGCAAAGTGGCCTATGACTGGGGTACCTGAGGGTGTCTTGGTGCCACACTGGGGAGTTCCGGATATAGGTTATCACATGCTGTTATTTAAAACTAGATGGGATATTCTGCTGGTATCCTGGCTTGAATGTTATTGGGGTGGATTTTAATTGGTTAACTGGTTTTGCTGTTGGATTTTATGGGTTTATATTTGCACATGGCTATAAATGGCTTTAGGAGGCCACTCTGTCCCAAAAATAGTCTAAAATCTTTTTAAATAAAGTGATAATTTGATCAGGAGAGCAGCAATGAAGGCTGTTCAGTCATTTCCTCCCACGCTATTTCCCCCACCTAAGTCACTCCCCCAAGTTGTGATTATCCAGGGTGGTGGTGGGGACTCAGGTACTGATTTGTCATTCCTGTGAAGGTGAAGGGGTACATATAGATCAGGGGAAGAGCGTGGGAGGAAGCAATTAAAATACCCCCCCCCCAAGCACTGCTTTCTTGGCCTCCCTGCAACACACACCTGTCAATATGAAAGTGGGTCAGGAGCAGGAGGATGGAGTGCTGCTGGGCCCCCGTTGGCAGCCTGATCACGTGGGACTGCATGGTGATGAGCCCGTTTCTGTCCAGGACTCGTCGGTGGTAATGAAGCTTCCCGGAATCCACCCTAGGATGAGGACAGATTTTATGAAAATTAAGCACACCACAGAAGGTGAAAGGAGACAAAAGCTAACCCTGTAGACCAGGCATAGGCAAGCTCTGGCCCTCCAGATGTTTGGGACTACGATTCCCATCATCCCTGACCATTGGTTAGCTAGGGATGATGGGAATTGTAGTCCCAAACATCTGGAGGGCCGGAGTTTGCTGTAGAGTGTAGACCGACAATAACAGGGCCAGAACCTGCATCTTCCAGGGAACCATGCAAGTGTCTTACACTATGTTAAGCCTGCTTAAAATTTAAGCTGGGATAAAATGGGCTAAAGAATGCTTCCCCCAAGCAATTAGCTAGCATTTGCCAGGCCTGTGATGCTTTGAAAGGGTGGGCTCTGGATACAGCTCAGGGCTGTGGCGTGTCCACAGTGATTTGGGGGTGAGGCTTGTCTATCATCATAGCAACTCCACAAGAGACAGGCTCTAGCCTAACTTAGACATTCCAGAATACCGCTGCAAAACAAACCAAGGCAATCCTATCCTCTTATGCCAGCCCACGGGACAAGGTATCTTCTCCAAGCCAGAGGCGGACGTCTGCCCACATGCTATCACTTCTGCCAGTGAAGCGCCACAGCTGGAGCCAGAATGAGTTACTGCAACAGGCCGCAACCCGGGCACTTACTTAAAAGCTGCGCTGAGGTCTCTTTGCAGCTCTCCCTGCCATCGGGCACGCCCCAAGCGCTCCAAAATGCAGTAGGAGAAGTCGGGAAGTTTTAAGTCTGGATCCCCTTCCCATCCTATTAGCGTTCTGTGACGCAGCATCTGAGAGGCAACAATCACCAGCTTCTCTCCCCACCTGCAAAGCAGTAAGACGTGAAAAGGAAGGTAATTTCCCCCATTCCCCAATGAATCACCCACTTTCTGTGCCACAGCAGCATTGCCATCAAGCTATGCAGCATTTTCTTTCTTGGGATCATTTTGTGTCTAGTAGTGGCTGCTCAGACTGCATACGTAGGGCTGGAATACGCAAAGCAACGTGGGCACATTTCAACTCACGACCCCACCCAAACAATAGGCTTTCTTGTCCAGATCCTCCCTATTCCCGAAAAGACACTGCAAAGCTGACCAAAGCTCCCATGAATCTGGAGTGCTGGTGGGCTCAAGAGCCACTTTAAGCAAGCACCACGTAGCAAACCCAATCACCTCTCAGTAGCAAGAGGCTAAAGGAACTTCCACTTACACCTTCACTAATTACTTCCAAGCAAGCAGAGGAAAAGCTGACAATTACTAGATTCCCACATTTCCTTCTTCCCAAGATGAGTATCGCAGTTAGTAACAGAACCACAGAAGTGACAAGCAGGCAAAGGTATTTCTTCTCTTGCAGCCTTTTTTTAACAGGATAAACTTGGAAGGAGCAGGCTTGTTGGTTATTAGCCCAAAGAACAGGCGGCTAACCTGTGCCCCTGCTGTGATGTTGCTGGACTGGAATGATGATTCCTAACCATGATGACTGGGGCTGACAGGTGTTGGAGACCAACAGCATCTGGAAGGCCACAGGTTAACCACCATTTGGTGGCCCTTGTTTTAGCACATTCCCACAAAGGCACCCTTCTTCCCATCTCGACTTAGCTAGCCTAAATTTAGGTACATACATGTGGCACTCCACCCTTCTTTTGTCCTCCAGGAATAAGCTTTCACACTGATGTGTCAATTGAGAATGACACCTGCCCACCCACATCCACCAAGTCTTAATGATAGTGACATTGTCACAATCCTTCATCTTGTTCCAGGTATGCTTGACACCGGCATTCAAACTTTTACTGGAAAATACACTTTTCTTTCTACCTTATGACAAAGCTATACAATTCTCCTTTTGACTCCGTGGACAGTACTGGAACAGAATAAATTTAACAGTCCTGCTCCACTTGCCCACTCTGCAGACCTCTGCCCCACCAATAGAGAGCCTGGCGCAAAAGCAACTAGCAAACGCTTACTCACTTCTCATAAGCTTCTGTATATGTGCAAAGGGGCCGTAGGTCTTTTGTTCTGACCAGGTCAGTAACATCCAGCCTCTCTTTAAAATACTGGCACGAACCCTGAATGCCTTCAGGGTGATCCAAAATCATGTGCACAGGATAAATGTCATCTAAAGGAACAGGATCTCTCTTGGTCTCCAGTATTCCTGTTTCAAGATCAATTTCTTCATACCTAAAATGAGAAGAAGAGAATTAGCTCTTCTCAACCCCAGCCTGTCTGCCCAAGATTTGCAGCAAGTGTGTTTTTTGTTTTTGTCTTTAAAGAAGCTCCCCTCACTTCCTCTAAACAAAGATGTTGAAACCTTTCCTCGTAGGGGAGCCGCTCCATCATGTCCTTGTCTCATTTTGGCTGCCCTTTTCTGAAGTTTCTATAATATCCTTTTTGAGGGGAGGCGACCAGAACTCTACACAGCACATCCCAAGCATGATGGCAGGGCCAGATTTAGGTTTGATGCAGCCCTAAGCTCCTGAAGGTAATGGGGCCAGCTGTCCTTTGTCAACAACAAATTGTCACTTTTTTGTGTTGAAGATATGCCATATGGTAATTGATGGACCTAACAGGTATCTAAAGCCATTTGCACATGCAGAATGTAGGCACCCTATATATAGAAAGGAGCAAGCCAGTGATATTTTAGGGAGCAGGCTAGCAGGCGGGGCCCGTGACTTACATCACAGGAGCCTACACAACACAAAACACTGTTGCTGTATGTAGGTTTTATTTTTATTTTTTTTTAATCTTATATTTTGGAAATGTACATCCAGTTTTTTTTCCTGGAGGAACTCAATGGTACACAGTACTGGCACCTTTTTTTCTTCGAGAACTGGAGCATTGGGGGCACTAGGATCCCGCCAGTCTTATCTCAAACTCCTTTTCCCATATCTTGGCGGAGCCAGCCACGGGGCCTCCCCAGCGTCTGCCTCCCCAGGACTAGAAGCGTGAATGACATCCGAGCCCTTGGGAAGAACTTCCTGACGGGGGGCTGGGGGCTGGGAGATATCCGCTCGGCGGAACAGGCTCTCCTTCGCGGGGGCTTCTTAAGGAGAGGCTCGGGGTCGCCCCTCCCGTCCGAGGCGCCGCTGCTCCCGCAGGGGGACTGGACTAGATGACCCCTGGGGGCCCCTCCCGACTCACCGGTCGTAGAGGTGCAGCGGCGGCCTGGGCTGAGGGAGCAGGTAGAAGCGGAGCTGGGCGTGGGCGGCCAGGGAGGCCCAGAGGAGCTGCCGGGCCTCGGGCTCGAGCGGCAGCGGGAAGGGCGGCACGCGGCCGGCCAGGCGCTCCCAGAGGGCCCCGGGGGTCACGCCGTCCAGGCCCTCCAGCGCCACCTCGCCCAGCGCTGCCCACAGCGCCTCCATGGCGCCTCGCCCGCCCGCCCTCCTTCCGGCGCGCCGGAAATGACGCGCCCCGCCCCGCCCAGCGCCGCTTCCCGCCGGGTCTCCATGGCAACGGCCCAACAGCGGCGCCTGGCAGCAGGGCGAGGAAGAGGAGGAGGAAGAGGATGGAGTGAGCCCCGCCGCGCCTGCCAGGGCCGCGGCGCCCCCGGGAGGGTCCGGCGAGTGCGGGGCGAGTGCGGGGTAGGGGGCGAGCGGGGCGACGGGGAAAAGGCGCTGGGGGGCGCGGGGAGGAGCCGGGGGGGGGGCGGGCGGCTCCACAGGCCTCCGCTGGCACCACTGGCCAGCCGTGCTGGCTGCAGGGACTAGTCGTAATTAATAATAATGATAAAAGTAATAATTTATTTGTACTCTGGGCAGCTCCCAACAAAATATTAAAAACACGATAAAAAAGATTTGTAAGATGAAATTACTACCTATTCAGGATGAGTAATGTAATAACTTGAGGTAATGATAGAACAAGAATAGGAAAGAGTGAAATGCAGTGATACAAAATTTAAGTTTGTAAACCATTAGGCGGGAGGGAGGGAAGTCCTTAGGCTCAGTTGAGCCAAAGAGATTTAATAAGAGGGTATGATGTTAAGCAATGTGATTATATGTAAAACTAATAAAAAATATTATTATCAAACCACTATAAAACATCAGACATAAAAAACTTCCCTAAAGAGGGCTGCCTTCAGATGTCTTCTAAAAGTCAGGTAGTTGTTTATTTCCTTGACATCTGGTGGGAGGGCGTTCCACAGGGCGGGCGTCACCACTGAGAAGGCCCTCTGCCTGGTTCCCTGTAGCCTCACTTTTCACAGTAAGGGAACCGCCAGAAGGCCCTTGGAGCTGGACCTCAGGGTCCAGACTGAAGAATGGGGGGTGGAGATGCTCTTTTAGTTATATCATTATCATTATTATGTTGACTTATTATTAGTTCAACCTCACCTGCAATATTGCACTCCCCTTTTGTCTCCTCTTGAAACGGACAGATGCCAAACCAAATTATTGTCTCTCTCTGTCTCTTTCTATATATATATATATATACACACACACATACACACACACACCCTGCTTTTTTCCTCAAGGCGGTTTATACATAAATTAACAGCTATAAACGTAGAAGAAGCCCTTCCTCGATGGGCTAGGATGACCCTTGCGGTTCCTGCCAGCTCTACAGTTCTATGATTCTTCTAAGAAAATCTCTCTCTCAAAAGCCATCAAGCATTAATAGAATTAAAACCATGCAAATAATTACCATGACAACAGCATGGCACCAGCCCTTTCCTTGAAAACAGTGTGTTCCCAAAAGCTTGTTTGAAAAAGAAGGCCTTTGCCTGTCAGGACAGCAAGGAGGGAGCATCCTGGCTCCTCTAGGCAGGGAGTGCCAAAGGCTGATGGGAGTTGGAGTCCAACAGCATCTGGAGGGCAGCACCAGGATGGGGAAAGATGGCCAGGCCCCCCAGGAGGCAGCGCCACAGCTGCCCCACTCAGCTTGCGCAAGGGTTCTGTTAGGAGAGGTGCCACTTTGGGCATGAGAAATTCACCGGTAGGCTGAAGGAGCACCACCATGGGCACCCCCAAAGCCAGGCATCCCCCTGCAGCAGCCTCCCTGCTCCCCACCCCCAAACAAGAACACAACCAGCATGTGGGCACCAGCTACTTAGGCAGCCGAGGCAGAATGTCAGGCATTGGATTTGCAGGGCGACATGTGCCAGCCAATGAAGCTGAATGTTGGGTTCAGGACAGTTGGAAGGAATTACTTTATCTGGAGCCAAATTAAACTGGAATTCACTCCAAAGGGGATAGAGTGGCGGCCTCCAATGTAGACAGCTTTATAAACACCACCCAGGGCACCTGCAAAAATGTTGCTTTGTTTCTGTGTTTCAGGCTTAACCAAAGGACATGGTGACTGACTTTGATGAAAAACATGATCAACATATAGTATTTCTTCAGCATAGAAACAGGTAGGCTGAAGGATGACCGGCAGGCCAGGAGAACAGATTTTGGGGGCCCTGGCTAGGTCTGCAGATCTGCTGCCTCCTCAGATATGGCAGGAGGCTGGGCAAGGGCCAATGAATCCTGGCAGGTCAGAGGCTTTGTGGGTGATGGGCCAGTTGACTGCTCCGAATGGGCTTGCGATTGAGCCATCTTTGCTGCTAGAGGCTTGGGGCCTCTCTGGCTTTTAGCAGCTTTGATGTGACAGCCGTGGTGATTCCTGGACGAGGACATCCTAGTCATGCTGTTCTAGGTATTGACTCCAAGAGAATTTGCACTAATGGCCAATATGCTGGCAGCCCAAATTTAAGGTGTTACTGCGAGGGTATGAAGCCCTAAACAACATGGGAGCAGCCTGTCTGAAGACCTTCTTTCTTCATATATTCACACCTATTCTTTGAGATCTGCTGAAAGAAGCATTGCTTGACTGCCTCTTGTGAATGGGACATTCATTCATTCAATTCGTATATAACCCTTTATCCAAAGATCCCAGGGCAGTGTGCAACATTAAAAGCACACGTAGCATGGCATAATGAAAAAGAAGAAAACAAAAACCATAGTAATAGTCTCCACACTTTTAAAAGGCTGTAGATTGTTTAATGGCCAAAGGCCTGGGTAGAAAGCAGCACCTTAGGCAGGCAACCTCTGAGCCAGATTCTTTCTTGGCAGGATTTATTTATTCAAACATTCTTGATGTCAGCTTAAGACAAGTAGCATAGAAATGTAGTAATGAATAAATAAATCCTGTCAGGAAAGAATCTGGCTCAGACCATGAAGGTCTTCCTGCAAGAATCCTCTACACAAACAGACTGCAGACAAGGACGTGAACTTGGAGGTGGCTCTTGGATAGCATTTTTAAAGGCAGAAAACCAGCTTATTGATTTAAAATATCAATAAACCACAGATTTGTAGAAAAGCAAGCAGTAGCTTAGTAAACTCAACAGTCCATCTTGGGGATTCCCAGGAACCCCTCCTTCCGGGGCAAGATGATTCTATATTGTCCTTAGATCCAGCAGAGCCTGCACTCTGAGCAGAGGCAGGCTGCAGCAGACTACTTCTCTCACTCGGAGCTCCCCCAAATTTGGATAAATTTTGATGGCATTCCTCAGCTATTTGTAGGAGGAGCTCCATCGTGGCTTTGTGGAGACCTCTGCATCACCACAGAAGTCGTCACGGTAGCATTTTCTGTAGAGAGAACGTGATCCTTGGAGAACCCTCAAATCATAAAATTGGTGTGCTGCATATTTTAGGATATTGAAAGAGCTCAGAAGAAAGGACCCTATGCAGATTAAGCTGGAGCAGCTGGAACAAGGGTTTATTCTGTATGTGAACGGAGCGAACTCAGAACTAACCAACCACCGCAAGAAAGTCAACCCTCAGAACTTTTTCAGAAGTGGCACACGAACAGCAAGGGGAAACTGTGAGTTCCTTCGTGACATAACTGTATTGAAACACCATTGCACCAGGAGTAGGCAGAAAGTAAGCTGGTGGTCATTTTCCAGTGTGCCACCTCGTACCTGCTGGCCTTGAGAATCCTTAAATGAAGAAAACTTTGGGCAAGAGTGAAGGGTCTTTAGCAAGAGTGAAGGCTCAACACAGAAGTCACCCCCCAGCTCTTAAGAGGTTCTCCTGATCGCACCACCTTATTTGTGAATTTGACACACATTGGTGGACTTTAGGGAATCTCTAGCTTTTTAGTAAATCACCCAGACAAAAGCGGACTCCATCTGCCTTGCATCGTGCCACTGAAGGGTCGATTTCTCTGTTTGGGCACACAGGCTTTCTGCCATGTGCAGAGCCTAGAATAGAAACCAGCTCAGGAAAGGCATTTTGTTCTAGTTGACCCCACCCTCCCATTTCATCTACAGTAACTCTCTTCAAGTGACTTTAACGCCTCCAAGATGCTACAGCATCATCTCTGCCCCTTTTAGTCCCCATTCTCAGGTCCTTCTACAGCTAACGAAAGCTGTGACGTGTGTGTGTGGTGAAGCATATAGTGAGAAAGGGGCATAAGCTGCCAGGCTCACTGCCTGGTGTCCCATACCTGCCATTACCAGCACTGCTCCCTGGTCAGCCGACACAGAAGGCATTTTGGGAGAGGAAGGAAGCACCCAAAGCACTGCTGCTGCATGCAAGATGGGCAGCCCTTGCCTGATGTGCCCCTCCCCCTACAGTTTCTGAATTCTAGGAACCTTCAGTGCAGCTGGGGATACACCTGCCCTGCAGCTCAAGAGCTAACAGAGCAGCTAGTCCCAGTAACTCATGGTGTGAGTCTTTCCCACATTTGGAACCGTGTTCCTCTCTGTCCTTAGGGCACACGATAATCTGTAGGAGAGTTTGTGTGTTGAAAGCCTTGCCTCGGGGCAAGGAATGGCACTTGACAGCCTTTGAACCCTCCTTGTTCCAAGACTCAGCTCCAAATTTCCTTTCAGGTTCCAGTTCGAGAGCCCTGTTACAAGACGACGACGGCAACCTACAAGGGAGGAGCACGCAAAGTGCACCAAGTAAAATCCAGCGCCGAGGGTGGCTCCAGGTAGGGAGGAGGAGGGTGCACCCACTTTGCTCCTTGACGGCCCCAGATTCTGGTTGGGGAAAGTGGCAGAGCAGCTTTTAAACTGATCACTGGGGTCAGGGGGAAAGCCAGCAGGAGCCAAGGAGTGTCCGATTTGGAACAAATGTCCCTGGAGGATGAAGATGAAAAAAGACAGTTTCACTTGGGAAGTGTAGAGCTGGGCACTGAGTTTGTAGCCTAGTCCAAGAGTGATGCTCAACCTAACCATTGCACCACATTAGCCCTACATTGCAGGTTCACATTGAGAGCCAGTGTGGTGAAGTGGTTAAGAGCGGTGGACTCGTAATCTGGTGAACCGGGTTCGCGTCTCCACTCCTCCACATGCAGCTGCTGGGTGACCTTGGGCCAGTCACACTTCGCTGAAGTCTCTCTGCCTCACTCACCTCACAGAGTGTTTGTTGTGAGGAGGAAGGGAAAGGAGAATATTAGCCGCTTTGAGATTCCTTAGGGTAGTGATAAAGCGGGATATCAAATCCTCCTCCTCCTCTTCTTCTTCTTCTTCTTCTTCTTCTACACATCAAGCCTTCTAGCCTGTTGGTTCGATCCCGCTTAAGGGATTCAGCTTGTTAACGTAGGGCCGAAAGCATGCAAGAGAAAGTGTGAAAACAATGGTGGCCATTAGACTGGATTAAGGCCATTCCAGAGCCCAGAGGATGCGAGGGCAGGCACAGAACATCAGCCAAATAATAGCTGGTGGGATTACAATGGATACTTGCCAGCGTGAAGGCAGTAGCAGATTCCTGTTTATTCCTCAAAAGAGTCAAACTTAACACACACAATGGGCTTTCCATTTTCTAGAAAGCAGTGCAGATCAAAACAGAAAGTGGATCCAGACTCCATGTCTCTCCTCCTTCAGAGTACTCTGAGGATTTTGAACCTTATGAAAGCCTAAGCTCGCATTCAAGTGACTGTGAACAGGATGACGCTCGCCAGGTATGTGCCTCCACCATTTTGCGAAAAGCATCTTTTATTATCGAAGGTGGAACTCTAGCACTAACACCAGGAAACAATTCTCCCTTCCAAGAAGGGTCTTGCATTGATTTTTGTGCCTTGTTTCTTCTTAAGTTCATCACACACACACACACACACACATACATTTGCACATGCACAGACTCAAACTAGCCACCCAGCCAAGGAATTTTAGCTTTTTCACATATTTCTTCTTGGGTCTTTCGCAGGAAGGTGATGTCTCCAGCAAAACCTCTGAATCCATTGTGGGTCTTGCATTCATGAGCAGCAACACCAGCTGTTGCACGTGTCATGAGGATCCACTGCTTTACCTTTGTGCTGATTTGTTTTTGATTTGTGCTAAACTGTGGTCTGCAACTTTAAACAATATTTAAGGTAACTGTAAAAAATCCATATTAGGGCAGTAGCTGCATTAGGCTCACCAGAATGTCAAAATAGCGTGCAAGCTTAAAAGTTCTCCTCTTTGTCAGATTTGATGGCAAACAAAGCAAGAGTGGTGTAGGAGGAAAAAAGCTGGCTGATCCGTGTCTCCAGGTGGAATGTGGAAAGAAGCAGGAGACATTCCAAGGAGGCCTGTCCGATGCTGTACAGGTTTCAGGTTGCAGCTATGGAAGAAGGAACATGTCGCAGGGAACCTGTATCATTTGCTGGTGCTCTGTGAAGAACACCAAGCTTGCACAAGATGTTGTACCTCTAACATCCTCCCCTCTCACCAGTTTTTGCAAGTGTGGTGTTTTTTCTCCCTGACAGAAACTGCCTCCAAGATGCTTACCTTGCCCTGCAGAGTGTCGGAAATGAAGTCTGGTGGATGTTGGCAGCATCCCCAGGGTTTGCTCTTGGCAATTTGCCTCTCCTAAGCAGAGAAGCATCAGGAAGCTTATTTACTGCTACTTCTCTGTCTGTTTCCAGAGTCTCAAATCTCCAGAAAGCACAGTCCCCAGTGGCTATATCCTCTCCGTTCCAAGGGCAGAACAAAGTATGAGCAATTATGCTGAAAAGGAACAGTTGCTTCTCAGCATGGAGGACATGAAGGTAGCCTTGGGTTGGCCTGGTGGGCAGCATCTCCAGAACCCTGACGAGATGAATCAAAAGCTCTGCTGGACTTGGGCAGGAGCTCTTCATAGGTGCCCCCCCCCCGACAATGACAGCCCCTCCTTGATCCCCTGTTGGCAAAGAGAGAGGGGTCTTTCTCCCTCAATAGCCTTTGGTTTTTCTCTTACTGCACAACCCTAGGTCTGTTTACTGCAAGTGTTCCGTCAGGCTTATGGCTTGGTAAACGTGTTTAGGGTTGCAGTCATAGTCTCCCTCATCTGCATGCTGTCCTATTTATTGACAGCCTTTTTACCTGTATCATTCTCTAAAGGATACCCTAAATGGCTGTGGCAGGGAGGGGTCCCAGGTATAGAAACCTTCATCAGGGGGCCCTGCCTGCTGCTTAGGGTCCTCAACCTGCAGGGTGCTTGGATCATCCTCTGAGGACTCTGTGTCGGGTCACAGGCCAGGGCTCGGCAAGACTCATCCCTCTTGTTCAGTCAAAAAGTCTCCCAGAGTGACTTTGCAATGATCACTGGTAAGACAGTCCTCTGAGGCTGAGTCTAAACAACAAAATACACAAGGAAAAAGGGATGAGGAAGAAATAAACAAGCTCTGGTAGAACAAGGGGTGCAGAGAACTGAGGATTTGAGCTTCATTCGGCAAGCTGTGCTTTCTTTTGGCTGGGTGACTCATCTGAGTTCTCCTAGCTGTGATTCTGGGTGTTCCTGGGACCTGCATAGAGCTGACAGCTCCCAGCAACAGCCGCTGCCTCCTGATGGCCCGACTTTGATTCACCCTGCACCTCTTCATTGCCGCAGCATGTTGGATACGGAAGGGGATTTATAGCAGAATCTTACATACGTCAACCCAGAGCAGAGTCACATTGAGTTTACTGAGGTTTTCTGCAAGGTAAACGGATACCAGGTAGCAGCCTTGATTTGGATCCTTTTTTTGTTGTGAGATTTTCAACCTGGCTCTCTGGAATTTTGTGGCAGGAACTCCGGCAGAACTTGGAGTTCAGCGTGAATCAGAAGAGGATGGAGGAAGATTGCTCGGAAGGGGAGACCTCTGACTCGGTGGAGGAGGACGTGCCTGCGGGGGCCTCGGAGGCAGAGGAGCCCCTTGACTCTTCTGGAGAAGGCACTACTGGGCTTCTCCTCAGCAACGCAGGAGACTCCCCAGCAGCAGCAGCTGCGCCCACCTCTCTCCTTGTGCTGGAATTCAAGCCCAACTGCCAAAGTAAGTCCAGAGGGGGCGGACTGCCTGCCTTGGACCAGAGAGGAAAGAGAGAGTGTATTTTCTGTTGCTTGTAGAGAATTCTGCCAATCTCCCTTTTTGTGTCTTGTCTTGTTTGACTGTGGATGTGCTGGTGGAAGGTGATGTGCTGGCATTAGCCTTGTTTTCCACCACTCCCACTCTCTCATGGTGTCTGAGAAACAGTGGCCTCCCGTGTACCCTGGGGAGTGCCTGATTGCCTTTGCCCCTTCCACTCCCCGTGAGCGCGCGCTGCCTTTCCTCAAGGAAGCCAGCCTTCTGTTTGTCACTTCTGTTTGTCTTTCCGTAGACATGAAGAAGGAGCGGAGCCTCTCTGCAAAAAGGAAGGGCAGCGCTGAGACCTACATCCCCACCAAGCCGGGTAGCCAAGTGGCTCGGCCGCTCTCCGCTGGGTGCCTGCACCAGGAGGATCAGGAACAGACCCCCTCCAGTAAGGGAGATGGTGATGGTTTCATTGCAACACCTAAAAGATTGAGGGGGTGCAGAGGCTGCAGGAGGGGCCTGCCGCGAGGATGAAAAGGGACCACAGGCAGGTCCTGTTGCCTCGCAAGGGCCCAGCTGGGTGTGCTGCTTGCTTGCATTCATGCTCTCGTTGTCATGTATCACCATCTCGCTGGGGACCCCGTGGGGATCTCATTAGTGAGGCACACAAAGCCTTCCTTGCAGAGAGAAGAGAGGAAAGGGAGTGTGACATGGGCATGCCTCTTGGCAGTCGACTGACGTCCTTCTCTTGTGGCGTAGCATTTTCAAGCATTGTGCGGCACGGATGTAGAACCCCCAAGAGCACGCCAGTGTTTGGGAAGACTGGCTTGCAAAGCAGCCACCAGCCCTCAGAAGTCGCCCTCTCGCTCAAATCTGACTTCAGATTGTTCTCTACAAACAGCCCTTCACAGGTTTCTTGGCTGCACATGTTTCTCCGGCTCTTTCTGCCTTTCTCTTTCTCAAAGAGCTCAGCTTTCAAATATACCCCAGCAGCCCTGTCATCAGAGAAATGCCTCTTGACTCCACCTCTCTCTACAGCTTGCAAACTCCTCAAAAGGCTACTCGGTTTACTTTCTTCCCTCTTTGCTGTGTCCCTCCTTTTCAGCTGAATCCTTACTTCTCGAGCGGCTGCCCTGCCTTCCTCCTCCTCCTCCTCCTCCTCCTCCTCCATGCTGGTTTTTCTTCTTCCCCTGAGCTGCTGTCTGTTCCTCCATGCCTTTTCTGCCTCTTCCTTGGCAGGTTTTCCTCCCCACTTGACGGAAATGGCACAGGGCCCTGACTGTCCTCTTCTCCCTCTGCTGCTCAGACCTGAGTGGAGCCACCTCAGCTCTTTGCTCTATGTCTGGAGTCACATCCTTGCACCCAGCAGATTGTTAGTATAGGGGAAATGGCAGGAGCTGGGCGGCAGCTGCTTTGACCTTTGATCCTTGTGGGGCTGGAGGCTTCCGCCCGGGAGAAGGGCCCATATCCTGCCCTGGGTGGTGCAGAGGAGAGCCCTGGGTTTCCTTACTGTGCATCACATACAAGACATGGCCCCTCTTCCTCCTCTGGGCATTTCCTATCCTGTGGCACAGAAGCCCTTTCCGCCTTAGCCTGGGGCAGGACTCACTTGCGCTTTGAGAAAATGGTCAGAAAGTCTTTTTTGCTTCTTTTGGGCACCAGGGCCAATCAGCCGATCCGAAAGGCCTCTCTCAGCCACCCGGAAGAACGTGTGTGAGAAAAAGGACCCTGTGCTCTCGGCTTCTGTGGTCCTGAAGGCGGTGCAGGCAGAAAACGAGACCCTCCAGAAGGAGCTTCTCTGCAGGCAGCTGCAGGCTGGGCCCCTGAGGGCTGAGCTGGAGCCAGCCGCTTCGGCTGAGGTCAGTAGCAGAAGCCGTCTCTCCCCCCACCAAGCGAGTTGGCGCTCCCTGTGTACACCCGCCCCACCCTCGCCCTGCCCATTGCAGGCTTTCTCTGCTGACAGATAAACTGCCAGTGCCATGCCGAGGACTGCAAACCCCTTCCCAGCTGCTGAGGGCAGCCCTGGAAGAGTTGGTACGACTGGCGCTTTCGTGGCAATGGAGAGCAAGCTCCTCCCGCTGCCTGAGCCCGAATGTAGTCAGCTGGGGGGGGGGCGCCGATGATTCCCTTTGTGACTTAGCAAAAGGAAGGGGGTGTTTGGAAAGAAGAGGGGCAGTTCCTTGGGCTGGGGGACAGGAGAGGCAAAATAGTTTATCAAAAGCGGAAGTTTGAACAGTCAAAAGTGGCTTCACCCACTGCATGGGAATAGGAGGATGCAGAGGTAAATTTAGGGCAATGCCGCTGGGCATGAAATGCATTTGCTTCTACCAGCAGATGTGCTAAAGTGGCAGTGATTTGGGGCAGCAGCTGGGGAGAGAAGCCACCTGCTTCCTTGCACTGTCTCTGCCTGCCAGCCACTGCCACGGAGTCACACTTGGTTTCAAAAGAGGAAACTCTCCCGAAATGAGGAGGCTGCTAAAAAGGCAGAGTCAGGAGGGCCAAATCACTGGAATTGCTCAGGAGTTGTATAAAAGCTCAACTGGAGAGTGTAGTGCAGAGAGGCAGCTATAGGGCCAAGAGGATGCCAGCATGGTTAACAGGCAGAGGCAAAGAAGCCCTCAGAGACGGAAGTCTTGTCCAAATGAGAAGAACCAAAAGCAACACAAACTTTGCTCCCCCCCAAAAGTGCAAGCAGAGAGGGTGGGATCATAGGATTGTAGAGTAGGAAAAGACCCCAAGGGGTCTAACTCCCTGCAATGCAGGAATCTTAACTAAAGCATCCCTGACAAATGGCCATCCAACCTCTGCTTAAAAACCTCCAAGGAAGGAGAGACCACCACCTCCCAAGGGAGACTGTTCCACAGTCAAACAGCTCTTACTGTCATAAAGTTTTTCTGATGTTTAGTCGGAATCTCCTTTCTTGCAACTTGAATACATGGGTTCGAGTCCTACCCTCCAGAGCAGCAGAAAACAAGTTTGCTCCATCTTCCATATTACAGCCCTTGAGATATTTGAAGATTGCAATCATATCTCTTCTCAGTCTCCTCTTTTCCAGGCTAAACCTACACAGCTCCTTCAACTGTTCCTCATCAGGCTTGGTTTCCAGACCCTTGGTCATTTTAGTTGCCCTCCTCTGCTTGTCCCTCTGCCCTCCAGCTTGTCAACTTCCTTCTTAAATTGTGGTGCTCAAAATTGGACACAGTATTCCAGGTGTGGTCTGACCAAGGCAGAATAGAGTGGGACTATGACTTCCCTTGATCTGGACACCACCTTCTATCGATGCAGCCTAGAATTGCATTAGCTTCTTTTGCTCCTGCATCACACTGTTGACTCATGTTAAGCTTTTGATCCACCAAAACCCCTAGATCCTTTTCACATGTACCGCTAGTAATCCAGGTGTCCCCCATCTTTTATTTGTGCATCTGGTTCTTCCTGCCTAAGTGCAGAACCTTACCTTTGTCCCTATTGAAATTCATGTTGTTGGCTTGCACCCAGTTCTCCAATCTGTTAAGGTCATTTTGAGTTCAGCTTCTGTGGCGTTGTCTGTTTGGTGACATCTGCAAATTTGATGAGCATCCCCTCTTGCAAGCCTGAGCTCATTCTTGGCTGCTTGTGTACGCTCCTTGTTTGTGATTTCCCCTTTCTTCCATTTCTTATACATTCCCTTCTTACCTCTCAACTCATCTGTAAAACGTGCCTCTCACTTTTCTTTGTTGCTGTGATTGTCTGCCTTTGTGCCTTCAGTATTTCATCTTTAAGAAACTCCCATCCATCTTGGACTCTCTTCTCTTTGAGTATTTCTTCTTTCTCTTTTTTAAAAAAAGATTTTATTAAAGTCTTTTCATAATACAATAAGATAAAATAAACTAAATAAAAACAAAAACAGAGAAAGAGAAAAGGAAACAGAAAAAGAAAAAGAAAAAAGAGAACAGAAAAAAGAAGAAAAATAAATGTCCAGGAAAATCTGGACGTATGGCAACCCTAGTGTAGAGACTAGTGTGGAGTTCTCTACAGGGCCAGCCCCACCAGCAGGTGCAGTGAAGCAGTTGCCTGAGGTTGCAGTTGCTGGGTGGCAGAGAGCAGCGTTGCAGGAGGGCGCTTGCCCTTCTATCCTTGCGCTAGTCTCTGCCCTCCAGTGTGGTGGAGAGCTGCTGTCCTGTTGCCATTGTTGAATCTTCAGAAGATTTATTGCTTTATTGTTCGGTGCCCAGCCACGCTTCCCCGGGGAGCCTCTGTAGATCGTAAAGCAATTAGCAGAGTTACACAGCGGCGTGTGTCGAAAGAGCAGTAAATGAGTCCCAAACGTTTCTTCTGTCCTAATATCCCTTTATTGGCACAAAAGTAGTGTATTTACAAACTCCAACTTCCATCTGATTCAAGCTGCATCTTCTCCCTCTGCTTGCAGCGACGCAACAACCTGCTTTTGATTTTCACCCAGTACACAGCATTCCAAGCTGCTTTCGTCACGTCCTGGCTTACTTCCCTTGTAAGCCCGTCCCCTCAGTCCCGAGGCATAGAAGGTTAACCCTTCACTACACCCAACATTGAAGAAGGGTTCAGCGCCCATCCAGCTGGCTCCTGCCTGCTATCTTGGGAGGGAGGGCCACATTGCCCTTAACCTCAGGCAGCCCACAAGGGGGAGGAAGCGCCACATTTCAACTGCCAGGCTCCTGGGTGATCCATACATGAAGGGAGTGTCCCCCTGAACTCTCTAAAGATGAACAGCGGTGCACGTGTGACTGCCAAGTGACTCCCAAGTGCCCTGCAAATGCATGGCCAGTTGTCGTCCTAGATGCTTTGGCCTAAGCTTGTTCTGGAGCTCCCAGGGGGGGTGTTGGCAGCCCCGTGACCTGCTGTGTTTGCGTTTCCCCCTCTCGCAGCTGCCGTCGCCTTTGCCACCTGCGTCTGCAACAAATGAGCCTCCTCAAAAGCTGCAGGAGGGAAGCGTCGTCTCCACGGCCATGGAGAGGATTGGGCACCTAGGAAACAGGTGGCTGTGTGGGTTTATTTTGAATCCTTTTCCAGGGGCAATTCGGAGCCAAGCGGGGGGAGGGGGTTTGGTATGTGCAAGTAAGCACCCAGGTCCAAATGGATCCCCATGCCTTCCCCTGTCTCTGCTGGGTCTCCTTGTCTTCCTATCCATGTTGAAGAAGCGCTGGCTCACGAGGTGATGGCATTGGTGCCATTGTGAGGGCCTCATCCAGGATGTGTAGACGGGGGAGGGGGGTAGAGGTTGCGGTCCACTGTGGGGCCAATTCTGAGGTTGAGGTGAGGTGCTGGGGCCATTGGCTCTCTTTCCCGAATGCCTGGCAAGAGAGGGGTGTCTGGGGACTGGGCTCAGCACACTGGCAATGGTTGCACATGGAAGTGTCTGGGCCCAGAATGCCTGCAAGTGGGGAACACGGTGTCATACCCGAGGGGGACACATTCCTAACTGCTCCTAAACAAAAATTATCCTGGAACAGACCTGGAGTTTCAGGCCAGTTTGCTAACTCTTGAGAGCATTTCCAATCTTTGGCAAGGTAGCCCAGATCTTGCTCATCCTCAGCCAAGTCAGCGGAGCTGCACCTCATTCTCCAGGTGGTCCAGGTCTTTGCCTGAAGGTTCAGGCTGTGCAGCGATCAGGGCAGGAGCTGAGTTGGGCCTTCAGTTGTCCGTCTCGGGACTTCCTGCCAGAGTCTGGCCCGTGACTGTTCTGCTCCCTATTTCAGGCAACAGAAGAAGCTTCTGAAAGTGCTGCAAGAGATTGAGAGCCAGTCTTCCTGCCGCAGCTCACCAGTGCTGGTAGGGAAGGAGGCTTTTACGAGTGGCAGAAGCCGCAGCTGTGCCATTGAGTCGTCCTCTTCCCCAGGCCCTATAGAAATCAGTAGTGGAAGTGAAATGACCTCAGGTGGGATGAAGGCCCCAGTAGCTCTAGGCAGATGGGCCACGCCAGGGTTGGGATGGCAGGCTCAATACCGGATCCCTTGGCATGGCTGCGTGTGGCATAGGGCAGAGGAGCCATGTGGCAAGGCCCTTTCTCCTCGCCTTTCTGCTGCTCCCCTTGGGGCATCAGCGTCTGTGGTGGCGGCTGCTCAGTTTCTACCCTCCTAGGGCCAGCTGGAATTGGAGAGGGAGGTCCGGGATGCCATCTACATCACTGTGGAGATCCTCTCCAACTGGGGCAACGCCAGCAGGGTGGGCCTGACGGAAGTGGAGTTCTTTGATCTGCACCACGCCAAAGTGTTTGTGTCTCCTCACGACGTGGACATCCGGCACGCCGACATGCCAGGAGAGCTGGGCTGCCTGGTCAACAGGAACTCCAAGGTAGGCTCTGCCTGCAGGATCCAGGGCAGTGCGATGCCCCTCCTCCATTTCAGCAAATGCCCTGGGGGGGGGGGTTCAAACAGCCCCTGCCTCCGGGATTCAACTCCTCAGGACAGAGAGTGTGCCATGCAGCGTATCTCAGCCCCCTCCTCAGAAACACCAGACTTGTTCCGATCTCATGCACAGCTTCCTTGCTTTTTGCCCCTGGGTGGACTGTGATCCACGCGGCGGTCATCTCCTTACGGGTCTTCGTCGCAGAATCACATTCACCCGGTTTTATATCAACTGTACTGGCTCCCGGTGGAGTACAGGGTCAGGTTTAAGGTGCTGGTTATAGCCTTTAAAGTCCTATATGGCCTAGGACCCTCGTACCTAGGGGACCTCCTCTCCTGGTATGCCCCACAGAGGACCTGACGGTCTTCAAATAAAAACATCTTGGAGGTCCCGGGCCACAGGGAGGTTAGGCTGGCCTCAACCAGAGCCAGGGCTTTCTCAGCCGTGGCCCCGATCTGGTGCAACGCTCTGTCACAAGAGACCAGGGCCCTGCGGGACTTGACATCTTTCCTCAGGGCCTGCAAGGTAGAGTTGTTCCGCCTGGCCTTTGGCCAAGCCACAGTCTGACCCCCTCTTTCCTTCTGTAATCCTCATAGAACTCTAACCCAATGGTTGCCATTAATTTGATTGTGAATTGGTTTTAGAATGTATTTTAATGAATTGACTGTGTGATTTTATGTACACTGCTATTTTTACTTGTTGTTAGCCGCTCTGAGCCCAGCTTTGGCCGGGGAGGCCGGGACACAAATAAATTATTAGTAGTAGTAGTATTAGCATTTGTTTCCCTCTGCTCAGCTTGTTGCAAGGAGCGGCTAGGATGAGCCTCCACAGGGGAGGCTGTGGCTGCTCTTGGTGGGGGGGTAGCTTTGAGGCCTGGCCTGGGGGGGGGGGGCGAGTAGCACCAGCTTTGCTGCATTCCATGCCAGGGCCCCCTTACCCATGAAGCTCAAAGTGCGCAGGTGGGGGGGAGCAGGATCAAAAGGAGCTGGCAGGCAAGGAGAAGCAAGTTGAAGAGGCCTCTCTTTGTTTGAGAAACAGGCAGGCGTCTTTCATCACTTGAAGCATGGATATTTCTTTAAGGCTTTAAAAACATTTAAATGGGTACTGTTCTGTGCCCGACAACTCAGTCTGCCGTCCAGAAGGGAGGTGGTCAGAAATGCCTGTCGCTCTTGAAGGTCCCGCCTGCTAATCTGCAAGTCGGTGTCCTGTTGGGATCCTGGCAAGCTGCAAAGCTGATTTACTTTGATTAGAACAAGCCCTCCCCCCCCCCCCAGTTTGACCCAGGCAGCGGCTCTCTAGAGCTGCAGGGCGGCTGCTGCTTGCTCTCCCCAGGCAAGCCTGGCTTCCCCCAGGAGCAGGTGGGCATGTGGCTCTTGCCCTCCTCTGGCCTCCCCTTCTGCTCTCCAAGCTGCAGCAGCAGCAGCAGCAGCCGGGCTCCTTCCTTCCCAGCCGTCTGCTGCGAGGGTTTGCTTCCGTGTCTCCTAGGTCAGCAAAGAGCGCTTCCCCTGGACGTGCCTCTTCCAGCCTCCAGTGCAGCTGTACTTCGTGGTCCGAAATCCCAGCTTGTCTGATGACTTTGGTCTGTCCCGGATCAGGATTTGGAATTACAGCACCCCTGTGCCTGGTGTAAGTGATGGGGTGCGGCATGTGCTGTTCTCAGCTGTTATTCCCTTAGCCTTGGAGAGAGGGGAGGGGAGGGGAGGGGAGAAGGTCTTTCTGGCACTGCTTCCATTCTAAGCTGCAGAAATGCTTGGATGACGCCTTCAAAACAGGACTTGCCCTTGAGGCTGCAGCGTGAGAATTTCCAAACAACAAAAAGAGCCTGCAGAGTTTTGGACAGTCCTTTTCCATTTTGAATTGGCTTTTGGGCATGATCAGAAAGAGAGAGAGAAGTTACTAGGATATCATGCTGCAGGGGGGGAAAAACCCTTGGGAGCTGACGCTGCTGCTGCGGCTGCCGCTGCTGCTGCCAAGTGGGGCCTGCAACAGACAGTTGCAGTATGAAGTGCTCCTGCCTGCCCTGCCTCCTCTCAGGACACTCCATTTCTTAGGCACATGGTTTTCCTTTCCCTCCCCCAATAGGCAGACATTGTTCTGTGATCTCTCCACAGGCTGAGTCCTCAATGGGCCGCTTTTTCAGCCTTTTTGCCCCATTCAGTTTCTTCTCATACTCAATATTTTTTCCCCTAAACCTTGACGATCCAGCTGGTCTTTGGTTGTACACTAAGCCTCCGTTCACAACGCTGCTGGCAAATGTGGTTCACAGCCAAAGCCACCCCCCACAGCAGATGGCAACCGCTTCATGGTTCTGGAAATTTGCTGTGAGAATTGCTCAGAGAGCCTGCTGGGATGATTTGTTCAGAATGGCTCCAGGTACTGAGCGAAAGAGGATTTTCTATTCTGGATTATAGATGAGCTAAGCCTTATCCTCCATGACTCATTCTCATCTGCGCTGTCAGAGAGGCAGCACTCATATGGCAGCACAAATAGAAGGGAAATGGGGAAGCCGAGAGCACAGAAGGAGGCCTCATACAGCTTTCAAAGCAGATCAGAAGCAACCCCCCTTTCCCCTGAGAGGGCAGTTTCCCTGCTGGTCTTCTTGGGGCTCAGGTGCTTGCCTGGCGTAACTCCAGAGACTTGAGAACAGGTCCTTAAGCCCAGGCTCTGACGGGAAGAAAAATTGCCCAAGCCAAAATGGAGCACTTGTGACGGTTAGCAGGGATGGCTCACCTGTGGTCCTCCAGGTGTCCGTGGACCCGACTCCCATCATTCCTGACCATTGGCTTCCCTGTCTGGGAATGATGGGAGCTAAGACTCCAACAACATCTGAGCAGTCACAGGTTGGCCATCCCTGGTTTAAGGAAACGGAGAGAAGCACAGAAGCTTCAGGAAACCAGCCTCAAGGCATGAGCAGGTATTGGTCTTATCCCAGGGTAACACTAAACTGCATGCAGGGGATCTGTGGCCCTCCAGGTGTTGCTGACCTGCAACCTCCATCACCCTTGATGGGCCTTTGACCGTATGAATAAATCTGACCTTACCATAGTCCTCCTCTGTCGGCCACGCCAGCTGGGCCTGATGACATTTGGAATGCAGCAACGTCAAGAGGGCAGCGGGTGCCCCATCATCCCTGCACCCAATTGTGTTTTAGCATCACAAGAACAAGCCGCAGCAACTTGGTGCTCTCCTTCTCCCTCTGCACTTCTGACGTGGCACATGGAGGAGTTCAGAGCTTTTGCTTGCCTTTTACATTAACAGCCGTTTAGTGTGTTATCTGAACCCAGACACTGGGGCTGACTTTGATTTATTAAAGCAAACCAACTTCTGTCCATAAGCTTTAGCTTAACCACAGTTTATGGCTTAGGCAACACGCTAAACTGCAGCTAATCTAAAGTGGAAGAGGAACGCCCTCTTCCTTCCCCACAGCCCCACCTGGTGGCCGGTGGGAGCACATGACTCTGAGGCTGGCACAGGCTTGCTCTTGTAACACTAAACCAGGGGTCAGCAAACTTTTTCAGCAGGGGGCTGCTCCACTGTCCCTCAGACCTTGTGGGGGGGGGCGGACTATGTTTGGGGGGTGGGGAATGAACGAATTCCTATGCCCCACAAATAACCCAGAGATGCATTTTAAATAAAAGCACACATTCTACTCATGTAAAAACACCAGGCAGGCCCCACAAATAACCCAGAGATGCATTTTAAATTAAAGGACACATTCTACTCATGTAAAAACATGCTGATTCCCGGACGGTCTGCGGGCCAAATTTAGAAGGCAATTGGATCCGGCCCCGGGCCTTTGTTTGCCTACCCATGCACTAAACCATGGTTAGTGTTATGCCTGAATACAACCAATTCC
This sequence comes from Podarcis tiliguerta, assembly GCF_965153285.1. Lineage (NCBI taxonomy): Eukaryota > Metazoa > Chordata > Lepidosauria > Squamata > Lacertidae > Podarcis > Podarcis tiliguerta. The sequence continues at coordinate 53,233,524 of NC_139547.1, read as the reverse complement.
TCAACCCCTACAGGTTTAATTGTGAGGAAGATACTAAAGTCAGAGCTAAAGTGCTTCGCATATGTTTTTAGCTTGCTGCTGACTATCTCTCTCCACATCTTATGAATTGGGTTCCTTTGGGAAGGCATGAAATGAAAACCACTGACTTTTGCTTGGCTCCCAGACCCAGGTCCTTCTTTTGTTTTTCTGTGTGTTTTCAGGATCTTGACATTGGAGCAAGAAACATCATTGTCTATGTGGATGGAAACCTTGCATTTGCTGGTGAACTTCAAAAGGGCTGTGGAAACGAGGGTGCCGATGGCAGCAGCTGTGCCACCATTGAGCTCCCAGAAAGCTGCTCTGTTCCTGGGAAGGGGAGGGAAGGAAGGGGCTGGGCAGACTGGAGCCACGAGCCAGGCAGGGGGCTGCTGAATCTGAAGCCTCCCTTGGGGGAAAATTGCTCCGAGGAAAAGGACAGCTCTCTTGGCCTGGTCAAGTTGAAGCAGGATCTCCAAGAAGCACCTGGCTCAGTTTCCAGGGGAAATGCCCATAGCCCCCTCTCGCCAGAGACCATGGAGCCCGCTCATTCCGACGACGACCTTTCTCTGAGTGAACAGATGGAAAAACTCTCTGGAAGGAAACTGTCTCAGCTGCCTGGCGTAGAACCGCCCTGCACCCTGCCCGCTTCCGGGGCCAAAGAAAAGAGCCGGGTCTGCTCACCTAAGCAAAACCCATTCCCCTGGCTTGAATCACAGCGAGCCCAGCTGCCCGCCGAGACCATCGGGAGGGGCTGCCTAGGAACAAGCAACAGGAGCCCCCACCCCTGCCCAGATGATCTAGAGAGGTCCCACCTTGAGTCTGCGGAGGGGAAGCTGCTGGCAGGCGCCAGGAAAGAGTCGGCCACCGGCTTGGACTTCCTGAGTCCCCTGCCCAGCAAGTGCAACTATGCGGCCGACCTGCTGCTTCCTGGGCGAAGCCTGGGAGGCCACGGAAGGGAAGAGTTTGGCCATGCCATCTTCAAGGAGGAAGCGCCACCGGACATAGGTAAGAACTGATCCCCAGCCAGCTTCCCTTAGGTGTCCAGTCGGGTCATCTGGTTTTCTGGGGGACCTTATTAGACAGCGAGCACTTGCCTGCTGGCACAAAGGGGAAGTGTGGGGTGCTTCCCCCATCCACAACTTTTTCCATGGGCACAACTCACCCACACAGTCTCCTTGGGATGCCTTGAAGGAGAGGCTGTTTATAATCCCACAGCGAGCAGTGGAGGTGGAAGTGGCAGTTGTGGGAAGTGACTCCCTTGGCAGCTGAAAGAAATCCCCCTCCCCTCGCAGTTTCCCCACCCTTCAGCTGCCCTCGCTAACTGCCGGGCCTAGAGAGCCCGCACACCGTCTTCCTGGTGGAGCTGGGGACTATTCAGACCCTTTCAGCTTGGCAGCTGCGGTGGATGGAGAAGTTGGCGCAGGAGTGCTGCTTCTCGGAGGTGCTCTGCCAGGCATGGAATGCCGCCATGGATCCTGGGGCTGGGGGTGGATGGGCCTCCCTCCCTCCCTCGCCTGGGTGGTTCTGGGCTCTGGTTGGCCATGCTGTGATGCTCCTGCTCCCCTCCCCTCAGAGCCTGAAGCTCTGTCTACTCTTGCAGTCTGGTTCTCAGTGGGCAGCCCCACCTGGCTGCTCTGGGCTGCCCTTAGGTGGGTCTCATTGGGAGCTGGTGCCTTCGTTGCTAGAGCTCTGGAGCCGTGCAGAAGAAAGGAGCTCAGGTGCAGCAAGAGCTTCATCTCTTCACTGCCTGTGTTTTTTCAGGGCCTGGTTGGTTTAATAATAATAATAATAATAATTTATTTATACCCCGCCCATCTGGCTGAGTTTCCCCAGCCACTCTGGGTGGCTCCCAATCGAGTGTTAAAAACAATACAGCATTAAATATTTAAAACTTCAGATGTCTTTTAAAGATAGGATAGCTTCTTATTTCCTTCACATCTGAAGGGAGGGCATTCCACAGGGCAGGCGCCACTACTTCTGCCTGGTTCCCTGTAACCTCACTTCTCGCAATGAGGGAACCACCAGAAGTCCCTCGGATCTGGATCTCAGTGTCTGGGCTGAACGATGGGGGTGGAGACGCTCCTTCAAGTATACTGGGCCTTTGAGGCCATTTAGGGCTTTAAAGGTCAGCACCAACACTTTGAATTGTGCTCAGAAACGTACTGGGAGCCAATGCAGATCTCTCAGGACCAGTGTTGTGGTCCTGGCAGTCACTCCCAGTCACCAGTCTAGCTGCCACATTCTGAATTAATTGCAGTTTCTAGGTCAAAGGTAGACCCACGTAGAGTGCATTGCAGTAGTTTTCCCAGGCTAGGTGCTCAAACTGCCTGCCTTCCTTCTTTTCCTAACTTCAGGAGTTCATCTCCTGCCATGAGCTATCCTTTCGTCTTCTAAGAAGCAGCCCTTTCTATATCCTGCTTGGGGCTGTGCTGGGGAGCTTGCAGGATGGGGCTCAGCTCTGAGTCACATGGAGCTGTAGCATTTCTCAGGAGGGAGCAGCAGTCTGTGAAGTACGTAAGAGCAATTTGTAACCCGAGGTCTTAAACCCGCCCCCAACGCTTCATTTTCTCTGCTTAAATCCTAATTGTTTTGTTCAGGGATGTATTTTATCTGAAACAGATCTTTTAATAAGATTCTGTTCTCTTGTAAGGAATTGAGACCCACAGGTCCGGGGCGCATCCCGTCAGCAGATGTGGGGATGTGGCCATACGAGAACAAATTGACGTCTCTGCCTGGCTTGTATCAGTGGCATGTAAAGCTTACATTATTGGATTTCCTGCCTTTTTGCTACATCTCTTAAAACCTCATTTCACAACAAAGCCGTGTGCCAACTGTGTCATGCGTCAGGGACGCCTTGGCTTGAGCCGAGTCACGCGCGGACTCTTCTTCCCAGGGATGGTGTGGGTCCAGCCCTCAGAAATGTTGTAAGAAGCGACACCTCTGAGCATCCTCTAAACTGGGATAGAGAGCCTGTAGCCCTCCGGGTGTGGCTGGAGCCCAGCTCCCAGCAGCCAGCATGCACAGTGGTCAGGGAGGGATTGTAGTTGGTGAAAGAGCACACACATCATGTGCGGAAATATTCCAGCAGCACCTTGAGGCCGGAATGGGAGAAGACTCCCGCCTGACATTCTGCAGAGCCCCAGCCAGTCCAAGGGGCCAGTTCTCAGCTGGATGGGCCTGGCTCAGCGTAAGGCAGGTTCCTGCGTTCCTACAGCGGGAGCTGCCTTCCAGCTCCATCTAGAGGACGAGAGGTTCCCCTGATTTAAACTGTACAGCTTACATGCCATGAAGCTCAAGCTTGAGAACTGTTACTCCATTTTGATATCTGGTTTCCAAACGCTTTGGAGAGTCCAGCTCAGTCTGGCTCAGAGCCACCCTCTGCTTTGGGGTCTCCCTCATCTAAGGGTGTGTGAGCTCCCTTGGTCCACAGAGGCAGGTCTTTCCACGGGCCTCTTCTTAGCAGAGCAGCAGGGCTGTGCTGCTAGACCCTCCTGCCCCGGGTTGAGCTGGGCTTGCAGCCTGTGGGGGCCGGAGCACCCCCCTCGCGGCCTCTGCAGGAGGGTTCAGCCAAGCAGGTACCAGAGGCGCTCTCTGTTTCTCCCTCCTTCCAGGTGAGGCTCTGCTGGCGAAGGGCAACGCCGCACGGCCTTCCCGGGGAAAGTGGGGCAGCTCCCAGGAGCAAGTTCTGCAGGAGTCCTGGAACTCTCTGCTGAAGTTCAACCACTTGCACCACGGCCGAATCTCCAACATGGACTTCCAGGGGGACATCTTTGACGAGTTTCTCCACCAGCAGAAAATCAGCCGGCAAGGAGAGCAGAAGCTGCGGGCGAAGGAGAGCGGGCAGGGGCTGCCCAGGCGCCAGGAAGGGGAGGGCTGCTTGGACCTGGAGGACGGGGGCGACTTCCAAATCCCAGTCCTGCCTTTTGGGCAGCGCTTGAGAATCGACATCCGCTCCACCTGGGGGGACAGGCACTACGTGGGCCTCAACGGGCTGGAGCTCTTCAGCTCCAAAGGGGAGCCCATCCAGATTGCCAGAATCACAGCCAACCCCCCCGATATCAACATCCTGCCCTCCTACGGCCAAGATCCGCGAGTGGCCAGCAATTTGCTGGACGGGGTGAACCGGACTCAGGACGACATGCACCTCTGGCTGGCTCCCTTCACCCCCGGGAAATCCCACTGCCTCTTCCTGGACTTTGCCAAGGCCTGCGAGGTGGCCATGATCCGCGTCTGGAATTACAACAAGTCCCGCATCCACTCCTTCCGGGGCGCAAAGGACGTCACCATGCTGCTGGACGAGCAGTGCATCTTCCGAGGGGAGATTGCCAAGGCTTCTGGGACCCTGGCTGGAGGTGCGGGGGAGGCTTTTCAGTTTCTGCTTCTAATGATGCCTTGCAGAGAAAGCAAGAGGAGCTGGCTCCCCGTCCTGCTCACTGATACTTGCCTTGGACCAGGAAGTGCTTAGCTATGGGAAGAGATGTGCTGGGGACAGAGAGGGCCAGGGGAAGGGAAGGCCAGGCTGCATGCCCATCTCCCAGGGCTTGGCCTTCGCTCCAAGGCAAAGGAGAGATGAGAGGGGGGAAGCCCAGAGTTTCCCCTGCCCCACCCCTCTTCTTGAAACTGATTTATTTTGGTTTGATTTTAACTTTATTTTGTGCTTTTATCCTGAATTTTATGTTGTGAGCCACCCTGAGATCTTTGGATGAAGGAGTGGTATATAAATCTAATAAATAATAGTAATAGCTTAAAAGCAGGCTGTTCATGCCTGTGCCTGCAGCCCTTCTGCAGAGGTGCCCCAGCAAGATCTCACGTCTCATATCCCTTTGTCCCTTTGCTTTCGTTTCTTGCTGAGGGTTTAAACAGCCCCAAACCCATCACCAGCCTCAGAAGCAGTGCTTCTCCTCAGGGGGTGCCCCAGGGTGCACAGTCCCAGCACAGGACCCAGTATGAAGCGCCACCACAGCCTCCCCAGGGCTGCCTTCCTGGGCTGAATGTTGTGGGGCTGGGAGGGCGGGGGGAGCAGTGGCTGTGTGGATCCTTCCTTCAGCAGAGGAATTGTTGGCTTGCAGATGATTTAGGAGGAGGGCGGTTTTAGCGCTTGGGCTGCTGACTTGAGTTGTGTCGTCACCATAGAGTTGACAATGTTTCAGCTCCAGAGCAGTTTGGAGACACCATCCTGTTCACCACGGACGACGACATCCTGGAGGCCATCTTCTGTTACGACGAGTCCTACGACGAGGAGGCAGAAGGCGCCTGCAGCCTGAGGTACGAGGAAGAGCTGAAGAGGCCGAGAACTGCGGATGGGGAGGGGGACGAGAGACCCTTCACGCAGGCGGGCTCACGGACGGAAGACAGACAGGTAAAGTTGCCTATCGTGAAAAGGCTGGCTGGGGGAAAGGTGGTGCAGAGGCTCCGTCTAGAAGATAAAATTCAGGCGATAAAGTGAATGCGTCAGAAACGGATCTCTGACCCAAGCAGGAGCTTTGGCTGGGAAGGAGCTTTCTGCTGTGGTTCTTGGCACCCCTCATGGGGAGGGGGGTGGATAAGCTGGCCTCCTGTGCTGCAGAGGAAGAGGGGACATGGGCCAGGATGTGGTGGGTCTGTGCCCTGCAAGTTCCTCCCCAAAGAGCTCCTGTCATAGGGGAACAGGCGGCCTTTGCTTCTGTTGAACACTAGAGAACAATAAACGTAGTTCTAACCTGTTTTTGTCTTAGGGCTGGATGCAGACGGCTGTGCCAGATTCTGTCCCTGAGATGGTGACCAAGGAACCAGGTGTCTATACTGGGAAGTGTAAGTCTGACTCTGCACACACGGCTCCTGCTACCTTCTCTCCACAGTTCCACCGTGTTTGCTGCCATGCTCCGCAGAGCGGTGCCCCTTTGCCATCCATGCCTCTGGACCCTTTATTTAGGATTGTGCATATGTGGCCTTGGCAGTTGCTGTAGCTGCAGCAGCTCCAACTCTGGGCCTCTTCTTTGCAGACCTTTCTCCTGGCGGCTCACTGCCTGTCTGCCTTTGTTTAGGCCTTCTGCTGAATTTCACCGCTTCTTGGGGAGACGCTCACTACCTTGGACTGACAGGGCTGGAAGTGGTAGAAAAGGAGGGCCAAGCCATCCCCCTTTCTCTGGGTCAGCTCTCTGCCTCTCCACAGGACCTGAACGAACTTGCAGAGTACACAGATGACTGCAGGACCTTAGATAAGTGAGTATCTCTGCAGGCTGCCAGGACAGGAGAGAAAATGGCTGTGTGTGTGTCACTGTCTCTTCCTCTGTGGGGTGCTTCGGGGGGGGGGCTCCTGGGGTCCAAGAGAAGTGCCACGGACACATGGCTTGCCCTAAGGAAGGCTCTCTGGCAAGGCTGGAGGCGGGGAGCATGCTGCAGAAGATGGCCCTGTGCCTTGGGCACATTTATTTAAAACATTCCTGCCCTAGCCCATCTAATTGTCACCCAAATGGTTCAGGCTGAGCAACAGAGCTGGTGGGTCTTGAGATTGGGGCAGGGCCTGCAAAGCGTAACCGTGGAAGGGACTCCCCAAGTAAACTTGGGGGGGTGAGGGGGGGTTCTTTGTGCAGTATGGAAGGCCTTTTTGTGGCAGCGGCTGGAAGCTTGTGGTCTTCCTGGAGACAGGAGAGATGCCGTGGGCCTCCTCCGTGGCACAGGAATAGCAAACACCCTTTTCAAAGGCTGAAAAGCTCAGCCAACTCTTGTGAGTTTGCAAATTGGGGGAAAACAAACCACCACAGGGAGGAGGTGGTGTGGTGTGTTTTCAATTGTAATTATAGCATGCTTAGGAGCCAACAGATGGCAAGTGAAGCTGGCCAAATTGAAATTTGGGCAAAAATCAGACTCGAGAGATTCGCCAAAAATAAGAAGAACCCTCTGGAGCGAGCTTCTCTCTGCCATCTCCATTTTGGGTTCCTCCCCCCCCCCAACATTTTTATGCAGAGCAGTCCTCTGTCTTCCTTGTAAATGAAGTAAGAAAAGTGATGACTTCTTATAGTATTAGTATTATTTGTACCCTGCCCATCTAACTGGGTTGTCCCAGCCACTCTCAGCGACTTGACACTTATTCAAAATATTGTACCTCTTTCTCTCAACTTTCCCCCCTTCTCCCAGATTAATTGATGGGATCAACATTACTATGGAAGATGAGCACATGTGGCTCATTCCGTTCAGCCCCGGAGAAGCTCACGTGGTCACCATCCATTTCACGCAGGCGGAGAGCGTTGCTGGGCTTCGCATCTGGAACTATAATAAATCTCCCGAGGACACCTTCAGAGGGGTGAGCGGAAGTCCTGGGCAGGCTCCCAGAATGCACCACGCTTCCCCTGAATGTGGCCACATACAGCAGAAGGAGGTGCTCCGTGGGCCAGTGGTCAGCCTGGGCACCTTGAGAGCATCCTGTGGGCAAAGGGGGGCCTTCCCACCCCCCTCCTCGCACTCTCAGCAGGAGCCAGGAAGGCCAGGGGCCCCGGCTCCTGACTGCTTTCCCTGCCTTTTCTTTTGCGCAGGCAAAGGTGGTCCACGTCTCCCTGGACGGCTGCTGCATCTCCCCTCCCGGAGGCTTCCTCATTCGCAAAGGACCCGGCAACTGCCACTTTGACTTTGCTCAAGAAATCCTCTTTGTGGACTACCTGAAGGGTCCCCCGGTCATGCCAGCCTGCGAACGGTGAGAGAGGGTTTGCCCTCCGGGGCTCTGCGCCTACTGGCCTGTGCATTTAGGAAGTCTGGTGCCCTCCGGCCCCTGACGTATGTGCTTATCTTTTGGCAGAACGGAAGCGTTGAAGGCAGAGCAAGCCAGCATGGACTACGAGGCTCCCCTGATGCCCTGCGGCTGTATCCTTCTCTGTCCGGCCTGCGTGGCCCCCAGGCCCTGCGTGGTCCTCTGCCTCCAGGCCCTGTGAACTGGTTTGACTGGTGTGGGAGGGGGAGGAGGACCCTGGCATGGCATAAACGGCCTTGGGATTTCTTTTGAAACGAAAGCAGGCGTGTTTGCATTCCTTTAATCATCATCACCATCTGTACTGTTCTGTGGTGTATCGTTTTGTATTTTGCCGTTTGAACTATGTTCTGTGTTTCTTTGTCCCCTGCTGTGGGAGGCCAAGGCCCAAGAGATGGGATGCAAACATTTACAATATTTCCTCAACGTCCTCCGTCAGTCATTTTCCAGTTCCAGCTTCTTACCAGTTGGGGTGATCCGTATTACATCGGTTTGAATGGGCTGGAGCTGTATAATGAACGCGGAGAGAAGATTTTCCTCAGTGAGAACAGTATCCTTTTCAAGGAACAGCTGGAATCTGGCAAAAGCTGCCCTGTAGAGGAGCCCCCACAAATGAAACACCTTCTGGGGGGGGGGGATGGAGGCAGGAATTCAGCGGGAATTAGAGTCATGAGGAGCTGAGCATGTGCAAAGGGGAGTTTTGTGCAAGCGGCTCTCCCCCTGCTCCCCTGCCTGATCTGCCCCATTTCTTCAACTCAGGACCAGAACGGGGCCTCCACCAATATTGGCCAGAGGTGCCATATGTCCTAATTTAATTCCAGTGGGGGGGCAAGTTTCTCAAATGACCAGTGATGGCCCTCTGGGCAGGATTTGGCTGACCTCCTTCTGGGTGGCAACAGCTGGCAGTCCCCATTTTGGCCAGTAGCTTTTTGCCACATTTGCTTCCTTGAGGAAAGAAGCTTTCCTGAGATTGCAGCCTGGCATTAAATCTCCCTTGCACAGGGTGGGGCTCGCATCCAAGGGAGCAAGGTTAAGATCTGGTGGGCAGCCTGTGCCTTTTCCTGGGGAGGCCGGCTTGTAACACGTTTGCGCAGCAGACAGCTCGGACGTTGTGCTTGACAAAGCGCCCTTCAGACATTGCGGCTTTCCCAGACAGCGTCAACATATTGGAAGGCGTCTGCGGAGACGTCCGAACGCCAGACAAGCTCATCGATGGCGTGAACGACACGACCGACGGGAGGCACACGTGGCTAGCACCCATTCTCCCTGGCTTGGTAGGCCTCCTTTGCATATTCTGCCTGGGCTCCTTTCGCATCAGTGCCGTGTGATGCCTTGTGCAGCCAGGCACATACCTGTGCAAGCCCTTTCTAAAGTAATCAGCCGCTGTCTTCGTAGCTCTGGGCATGTCAAAGCCCTGGAGTGGGAGCTCAGCCCCAGGCTGTCCCCTGCATCCTGAGTTTAGGGGCAAAGGATCTCTGTCGCTGCCTGCAAAGCTGGTTCACTAGAAGTCAGAATAGGGGATCAGCCTTCCCACCTGCTCCGAGAAGCAGGCAGGGGTGCCAGGAAAGAGCCTGCAGAGAGTGACCTGCTAAAGGACCCCACCACCTGAAGGGGAGGAGCCGGCCAGGGAGTTGCTGTTGTGATTAGGGCTGGGCGATTGCTGGTTTTCAACATTGTGAAAACTGGCTAAACATTGTGATTATACTGATATATCACAGAATGTCTGAAAAATAAGGAGGGAGCTATGTAGAGGCCTTGGCTGTCTTCACAGTTTTTCCTGCATTGTGATTTTTGGCAGCACCTGCTCTTGTGATTCGCTGCCCCTGAAGGAGGAGGCAAGAGCAAAGTTAAGAGGGGCTGCAGGAAGCAAGAGAAGCCTGGGCTGGCTTCACAGTTTCCCCTACATTGTGATTTTTGCATAGTACACACACAGACACATGCCAAGATTCATGATATATTGCCAGGTCAAAAATTATGAAACCGATATCATGATATGGACTTAAAACCAGTTTTGGATGATCTATTGCCCAGCCCGAGTGGTGATGGAGCCGCGAGCTTTGGGCTTGGCAACCCTTTCTGTCTCTCATAACAGGATGCTAAGAAGAGGTTGTCCAGGCATTTCACAACTCCTTTTATTCTTTACAAATTATCTGGAATTTGGTTTCCAGAATGAGCAAGAAATATATTGGCTCTGTGTCTTTCTCCATGTCGGTTACATGAATTCTATCTAATTTGCGCCCCTGTGTTGTTCCTTCCTTTGGCGGCAGGTGAATCGCGTCTATGTCATCTTTGACTCGCCTACGACAGTCTCCATGATTAAGCTGTGGAATTATGCAAAAACTCCCCAGAGAGGAGTCAAAGAATTTGGAGTAAGTGATGGTGCCCCAGAGCAGCTTATGAACCCTCTTCTTGTCTCTTTGAGGGCCTTGTGTCCCATTACCACCATGTATTTACGAGACCGCCTCCCCTGGTCTGCCCCACAGAGGACCTTGAGGTCCATGAATTACCATAGTTTAGAGGTCCCAGGCCCTAAGGAAGTCAGACTATCCTCCACCAGGACCAGGGCCTTCTCAGTGATGGCTCTGACCTGGTGGAATGCTCTGTCCCATGAGACCAGGGCCCTGCAGGATTTAACTTCCTTCCACAGGGCCTGTAAGACAGAGCTATTCCGCCTGGCCTTTAATTTGAATTCAGCCTGATCTTTTATTTCCCTTCCCTTTCCTCCCCCTCCCCTTTTATGAAGATCACCCGCTCTGGGACCACACAGCTAATTCTGCCCTGGCCTCCTCGCTTACCCAAGTAGGACTAATTCAGCCAGCTAGCCCTGGGGATTATCTAATGCTTATTGGATGGATTTCCCCCAAACTGATTTTTGAACTTTGAATTTTATTGTTAATCATGTTTTTATACTGTATTTTATGCTGCTTCTATATTGTATTACAATTAAGTGTTAAGGATTGGGAGGGAGCCTGAGGGTCATCTAGCCCCACCTTCTGTAATGCAGGTATCACACCTAAAGCACTCATGACAGGTGCTTCTTAAGAGCACCCAAGGAAGGAGAGTCCTGAACTGCATCTCCCTTCCCCTCTGCTGGTTGGGATGCTGGGAGTTGAAGCCCCACAGCCTTGGGAGAATTTAGCAAGTGGGAGACGCCTGGTCTCCTGTGCTTGGCCGCAGCTCTTCAGGACCCTCAGGCAGGCGAGGGTCTCTCTCCTCACCAGAGAGGCTGCCAGGGACTGAACTCCAGGCCTGTCTGCTCAGGGGCTCCTGAGCAAAAAGCTCGGCATTCTCTGAGACTAGCATTACTTGGAAACTGCCCTGTAAGAGGCAGCGGAGACCATGAGAGTGCAGCGTGGAGCTGGGTTTCAGGCTCAGCCTGTTGCTGGCTGGCAGGCAGGCCAGGCCTTGGGGCTGGATGCTCTGCTACCTGCTCATCTCCCTGCCCTGGAAGCCCCTCCTTCAGGCCACCTGGTACCTTGACCCTCAGGTGGTGATGTGGGGGAAGATTAGGGGACTCTTCAGTCTTTCCCACTTGTCAGACTGGGCTCTTTCCTTCTCTGGCTCCTCCTCTTCCTGCCCAGCTCCTTGTTGATGACCTGCTTGTCTATAACGGGATTCTGGACATGGTGAGCCACCTGGTCCACGGCATCCTCCCGACCTGCGACCCCGTCGTCCCCCATCACACCGTTCTCTTCACGGACAACGAGAAGATCTGCCGCCAGGAGAAGAACTCCGTCCTCAGGTAAGCCAGCCTGCCTGCGTGGCATCTGGCATGGAAAGCTCTTGCCCAGCTTGCGCCCACGTCAGGCACCTTCACTTGGGCACCTTGAAACAGGGACTGAGGGCACCTTCCTCAGGGGCAGCAGCAGCCCCTCATCTCGTCATGGGTCCCAGACATGGACCCCTGAGAAGGGACCTGTCTCTCCATCTTTGAGCAACAGCTGTCATCGCCTTTGTTTTCAACTAGTTCCACACCCCCAAATGCTTGTTCTTTCCTCCAGCGAAAGGATCCGCAGTCAGTGGCTTCTTTCCTGTAAAAGAGTTGGCACTTTGTGTCCGGGGAACTGTCCTGTCCCCCCTGCCGCCTCGGCCACCCTCTGGTTGATTCACTGTTCTGATCCACTTCCTTCCTGCCTGTGGCCAGCCTAAAAGCTCAGCAGGGCTGCAGTCGAGGGATTTCTCTCTGGGCGGATATAATAAGAAAGCAAAACCCTCTGACATAAAGGCCAGATGAAAGCAAACAACAAGGAATAATCTAATTTGACAAGCATGTTCTGGAGAGGGTTTCTCACTGAGCATCTCTGGGGCCAGATAATCCTCTGATGCAGGAGTGGAAAGGCTGTCGAAAGCCATGGCCAGCGGCAGCCAGAGGGAGGGGAAGGGGCCCCAAGGCCATCTGTCTCTGGAAGCAGCCTGGTGGCCGACCACAGCAGCGAGCGCCGCTTCCACCAGCCCCAAATCATGTTCCGGTTCCTCGATCAGAATTACCCAAGGCCGGTGTCTTTTCACGTGCAGAGGCACAAGAGGAGAAGGGGGGGCTGCTGGCAAACAGAGGGGCAGCTCTGCATGTGATCTCTGGGGTAGGGCAGGGCAGGGGGCACCTGGGGGGCTAAGAGCAAAGCCTGCATATCATCCCTCCCAGAACTGGCTGGGGGGGGGGGGCAGGGGCTGGGAAAAGGAGGCCTGGCCTTCCCTTTCTTGCACCTTCCACTCTTTCCCTTTCTCCACCCCCACCAGCTTTGCGCCTCCTGGGATGGTTGGGGTGGGGTGGGGTAGGGAGGGCAGAGAAGGGCCTCCCCTCTTCTCTGGTCAACAGCGGCAAAAGAGAGATCAGGAAGCTCCCCACAAACGCCTTAGAACAGGGGCCAAATGAGGCGTGTGCTCGCTTTTTCTTTACTACATAGCAAGTTGCTGGGATCTCTCTCTCTCTCTCTCTCTCTCTCCCACTCTGATTCCTTCTGCAGCTGCTCTTTAGTAAAGAAGGCGGCCCGTCCCCTGATCCGCGGCTGAAAGGTGGCCAACGGGCAGATTCACTACACCTGCCCCCCACTCAGCTGCTGGACTTCTAGGGGAGCCCCTTGAACTTCAGAAGAGCCTGCTAGATCAGGCCGGGGGGGGACACAGCTAGTCCAGCACCCCGTTCTGTCTCCCCGTGGCCAACCAGAAGCCCACAAGCACAAGAGCAACTCTCCCCTCCTGCGGTTCCTGGGAGCTGACCTTCAGAAGCCTTGCTCCCCAGGGCCGCTGCAAGCCCACTCCTCTCTCTCTCCTCCTTTTTCTCTTGGTCTGACAGCAATTACATAGAAGACCAGGACGTGCGGATGATGAATGAAAACCAGATCATTTCCTATTCGAAGAAGAAGCAGGTGCCTGCAGACCCAGGTGGGCTCCTCTTCTGGGGCTCCTCGGACGAGGGAGGGCGGCCCGCGGGGGTCTTTCCAGGGAGCCAGAGGCCACGCTCCCCAGGCGCTCCCCTGGCCTCGGCTTCCCTCCCTTCGTGGGGGGTGGGAGCTGCTCTGCTGTGGCTGCTCAGCCCTTTTAGGGGAGGGCTGAGATTGCTGCTCCCCTTGACCGGATCCCTGCCAAGGGAGAGGGCCCTCTGCAGGCTCTCAGCCCAGATCTCTGAGGAAAGGCAGCTGCTGCTGCTTCTCGATGGGTGGGCTCTTAAGCCCAACAGCAGCACATGGGCCCCAACAAAGCAGCCCCCTGAGGGCTGTTTCTGCAGGAAAAAGGTTGCTGGCTGGCTGGCCCCCTCTGGTCCAGATTGGTCGGCCTTTGGGGCTGAGGCCCTCGAGGTCTCCTTGCCTGCAGAGGCAGCGTCCGCATCTGAAAGCCCCTTCTCCCTCTCCCAGCACTTCGCCCTAAGACCTGCATCCAGGACAAAGGATTGCTGCGGAGGATGAGGCAGTGACAAGAGGAAGACACGGAGCTGGCCTCTCGCGCGGCTAGCCTTGGGCTGCTACTCCCCCCACCGCCCCACAGAGAGGGGGCACCGCCTCGCCTCCTCAGGGCCAGGGCCAAACCCCCCAGGACTGCTTTTCTCAGCTGCAGCTGCATTAAATCTATTCCCTGAAGCCCCCGTATGCTTCAGCCAGGAGAGGCTTTGGCAGGGCGACTGCGGCAGAGAGAGGCCTGGCCAAGGCTCCCGGTGGCTCCCAGGCAGAGGAGCTGCCACAGGCCCCAATTCAGGTGCGGGGGGGGGGGAGTGAATGGCCAATGCGAAGAGGTGCAGTTAGGAGGAGGGGGCAGCTGGCAGCCAAGGGGACCCCTCTCCCCCCACCCAGATCCTCTGCGCTGCTTCTGACACTTGCACTCCGCCCTGCCCTGCGCTGAGTGTGTAGGACACAAGGGGGCGAAGTGGTCAGAGCAATGCCTTCTGCCCCCCACTCCCAGGCTTCCCAAGCTCTCTGGAAAAGGAGGTGGGGGCCACAGCCCCCCAAATAGGGCCCGGAAGGAGAGAGTGCCAGTCCATAGCGGCAAGAAGCTCAAGAGGTCAAGAAGCTGCTATGCAGCCCCCCCCCCCCCTGTTTCTAACGCTGGGCTGGCCAGGAGCTGCAGCCACCTTGGCCCCCTCCCCAGCCAGATGGGAGGGGGGTGGGTGTCCCTGGAGCTGAAGGGGGCTCAGTAGCACAATTCACCATGTCACAGATCAGGTTGCCTCCATCTGTTCCTCTTTGGGGCCACGGATCCTCTCCCCTCCCGTCGCCCCCCTTCCTGCGATGCTGTTTTGTTATTACATGGTTGCCTTATGAGCCTGGCTTTCTGGTGGAGTCTGTGCGGTTGTTTATAGCAAGCTGGGCGGTGGGCTTGGATGGTCGAAGGGGGCAGAGGTGGGGGGCTGGCTCTGTCCACTCACACGGCAACGAACAGAAGCCGTTCCCCCTCCTGTGCTGTGAGGACGGGTCCTGGGGGTCTGTTATGGGGTGGGGAGAGACACTCTCCATCGTGGGGCCGTGGCAACATTTTGCAGCCGGTTCTTCAAGTAGCTCCCTCTGCCTCCTGCAGTGCCAATGGGAGGGGGCACAGAGCCAGGCCAAGGTGGGTGGGCAGCCTTCCTGGAGGAAGGAGCAGCCTCTAAAGGGCTCAGCTGCCCTGGTAGCCATTTTTGCCTGGGGGGGGGGGGGGTCTAGGCTAGATGAAAAGGAGCCTCGTTTCCTAGTAAGTCCTCCTTGTGGGGATCTGCCCCACTTCCCATCCTTCCACCCCTTCCCACAAGGAGAAGAAAAGCAGGGCTGCCTTCTCCTCATCTCCTCCCGGTGGGGGGGAGCATAAGACCCCTCGCAGCAGCGGAGGCAAGCGTGGAGCAGTGCTGGCCCCCCGCCTTCCTCCCCCCGCCCCCCGCAGGCAGCATTGGGGGAAATGAATCAGGCTGACATTTCTATTAGCAACCAGCGAGGAGGATGCGTGAAGGAGGAGGCTGGCTCTGGCCAGGATTATTTATCCCAGTTAGGGCTGTCAGGAAAGCGAAATGGTAGTCAGTCATCCATGGCCAGAGGACGGGCATTGCCCCCCCCCCAGCACTGGCTTTCTCTCACCCCCCCCCCAAGTCAGTGGCCTTTGCAGAAGAAGAAGTCGAGGTTCTCTTGGTGCTTTGAGCCATCCCACCTTCCCCGAGGGCACACAAACCCAGCCAGGTCATGTTGGCTGCCCCTTAATCCCCAAGTGCCTGTTGTGTAAGACTGGGAGGCCGAGTTTGCGGCGCAGGCAGTGATCTGTAAGTGCCGACAGCCAGCTATGGCAGGGAAGACCAGAGAGAGAGAAGGGGGTCAGACGCACGGCTGGCCAAGGCCGTGGCCCCCTCTTACGGCCCCCCACAGGAGAGCCCTGCCCCAAAGAAGGGGTCAGCATCTGCCAAAGCTTCCCCCACAGCAGGACACACCATCCATCGCCTTGAAGCAGCTGCACTGACTGCAGCATCCGAGGACGGAATCCCTGAGACTGCAACACAAAAGCCTTGACTAAGTATCAGCGGCACAGAAAGCAGGAGGCAACTTTTTAAAAAACAAAACCAGCAATATTTAATACATATCTGTCGTCTTCTTTTTTAAAAAAGCTATGAATGAATATATGCTGTGTTCTGCGGACTCAGGGTTGTCCCAAGCCAGCTCCACCTGCTTCTCCCCAGGCCTCTAGCGGGGGCAGGGACCGTGGGTGGGAAAGGGCAACCATGGGTGGGGCCAGAGTCGCCCCCCGGCCTGCTGGCCCTTTGTGCCCAGGGGCTTGGGCCTTCCTACACGCCCAGCTGTGTCCTCTCCCGCAGGGCCTGGCTGCTCATCCCAGGGAAGATGCTCTGCAGGATGTCGCAGTAGACCGTGTAGAGCTCCGGGTCCATCTGGGGTCTGGGGAGGGTCCTGGAGTTGCAGGCCTGGTCGGCCGCCGCCAAGTGCTGCAGCAGGTAGACGTCGCTGAAGAGCAGCGCCAGGATCTTGTGGGCGGCTTTGCAGGGGTCCTTCTCGGACTGGACCAGGGCCTTCAGCTCCGTCAGGGTGTAGCCGTTGTAGCGCTTGCTCTCCTCGGCCAGCGGCTGCACCGTCTCCCCGATGTGCCGGACCTTCCACCGCAGGCACTTCAGCTCTTCCCGGACCTCCTGCAGCTCTTGCTCCACCGCCAGCAGCTCCTGACGGGTCACCAGGCCTCTGCTGGGAAGAGAGAAAGGGAAGGGTGGGCCTCATGCGCTGAGCAGCCCCTCCCTCTGCCAGCGCTGCTTGCGCCCCTTTCGTGCCAGCTGCTGGGAGAGGGATGGGAAGTGCCTTTGTGCCGGCCACAGAGGCGGTGCGCACGGCAAGAAAACATTCCTTGCACATCACGGGCATTTCATGCGCCACACATCCCAGGGGAGGGGGCACCCCATTCAACTCTCTTTTAGGTCTGCAGGACAACAGCGTCACAGGCACACAACACTCTTCCCCTTGCCGCATTTTTCTAAAGCGGTGCCTGGGACCATATAGAGAGCCTCTTGCCGTTGCCATGGCTGAACTCTGACGCTGCAGCTCAGTACGAAGAGGCAGGTGTTGGCACCCACAACACCCGCAAAGCACCCAGCAAGAGCCCCAAGATGGCACCTCGGCCGCTTCCTGGATGAATGAGGCGGAACAGCTCCCTCCTTGACACTACCATGGGACTCATTCCTACAGAGCTGAGCAGAGAGGCTCTCGCAATCCCCGGTGCAGAATCAGCCCCCCTTTTGGCAGCAGGCCCCTCACGCAACCCACAAACCTCTTCAAGTCCTCATCCTGAGCTGCTCTCATGTCCTCTTCTGCCAGCTTCACATGCCCAAGAGGCTGGGCACGCATCTGCCTTGCCAGCTGGTTTCCTGATGCCGCGGCCAGGAACTCTCGGCTCTCAGGAGGATTGCCATGACGAGGCAGCAGGGCTCTGCGCATCATGTTCTCTGGCACCAGGTTGGGCCTGGGTGGGGCTGGGTGGGACGCCAGCCTTGAGGGTTGGCGAGGGCCCAGGGGCCCAGGTCCTGCTGCCGACACCCCCGCCTGCGCACTTGGATTCAGGCGGCCGTGCTCAGCAGTCCCTCGAGCGGTGGCTGTGGCCGCATCCAGATGCCTGGCTTCAGGGGAGGCGAGGCGGCTGCTGGGCTCCGACGAAAGCGAGGAAGAATTGGTGGTGCTGGTGGGAGAGCTGGACGGGGCCTGCGAGGCGCTCCTCTGCCCATCGTGGCTCCTGGCGTTTTGCTGCTGCTTCACAGCTGTGTGTTGTGCAGCCCTGCAAGAGACCAAGAGCTTTCACTCGCCTCCTGGCCGGCACATTTCGGGTCCCGTGAGCAAAGGCCGCAGCTGCTCCAAATGCATGCATCTCTCCCCACTCAAAGACAAATTGCGGGGGGGGGGGGTTGCAATGAGAATTTTGGGGGCAGGTGTGCCCTTCCGCCCAAAACGCAGCCAGCCTCCCTTGCCGCCAGAGATTCCTTCAAGCCGGATGTGCGCCTCCTCCCATCTCATGCCCCCAAGGCGACTGAAAGAAGCACTGAGGCAATCAAAGTGTCCCTGCACAAGCAGAGGTAGAAGAGGAGGATCCAGTCTACACTGGGGGGAAAGGATGGCAGGGCTGCAGCAAGCGGCCTCAGCTGCCCAGAGGAAGCTGCCTGGGCCTGGGCAACCTCGCTCATTGTGGTCCACACTGACAGTGATCCAGGGTTTCAGGCAGGGCTCTGCCCCAGGCGTAAGGAGATGCTGCTAGGGATCACGGCTGGGACTTCCTGGGTGTACAGCAGCTGCTGCCCCCCCCCCCCGGGCTACAGTCCTGGCTGAGGCAAAGCCCAGATGCAGCAGGAGAGGGGGGGGGGGACTCCTGGAAAACCAGCAACGTTCTGCTCCTCTCCTTGAAATCTCTCCGTTCCAGCTGGTCCTTTACAAAAGAAGCAGCCGCAGGTTTCCTTTCCCCCTCCTCCCTCCCAATCCCTTTTCCTCTACTGTTGTGTCTTTTAGACTGTGAGCTCAAACGCAGGGGCTGCCTTATCACTGGCCTTTGTAAGCCGCTCTGGGAAAGCGAGATAAAGGTGCTTTAAAGGAACAAGTCCCTGTCACACAGACATGGTAAATGTGGCGGAAAGGACCGTCCTGGCTGGATCCCTTTTGTCCGGGAAGGTTATAGGAAGGCAGCTTGATTCCACGTGAGTCAGGCATACACAGTCCCGTCCCCCGTCCCCCCCAGCACACAGCTCAGCCACAGAATCAAGGTGCCAAGTCAGAGGGGCAACACAGCCCATCACAGAAGCACGGAATTGTTGAGTTGGAAGGGACCTCCAAGGATCATCTAGGCAGCTAGGGAATCCCTGAGCGATGGCCATCCAACATGGTCACTCAGGTGAAGAACTTTGGGTCTCTGGGTGTGTGTTTTTTTTTGGGGGGGGGGGGTCAGCTGCATATTGATAAATTCACTTTGGGCAACTGAAGCTGATTAGGAGTTGTTGTGCAAGAAGCCCACATCCCCCAAAGTTCAGAAAAGGTAAGTGACTGGAAAACTGGGCTAACTCTGGAAAGTGGGGTGTAAATAATAAGCAATCAGTAAAAAAGAACTGGCAGCCCCCTTTTCTGTCTTTGCCCACAGGGACACCACCTGGTCCCTGGAGATCAGTGAAACAGACAAAGCAGAACTCGAATGGTACAGAGAAGATGATGCCCACCCCGTCCACGTGGAGGTGCCAGCATTTTGGGTGGGGGCGCGTGTGCCTGGTCACGCCAGGCCTGGGCTGATCATCTCCCTGTGGCACTGGAGGGCAGCAGAGGAAAGGGCAGGGGCGGCATTGGCTCCCCCAGGGCTGGGCCCTGGCTCAGGTGGCTTCCATGGCCGGGCAAAGCTGGCACCTGCCTCTTGGCTCAGCCGTGAGGTTCCGCCAGAAACAGGAAGCCTTTGAGTGCCAGGTGCCCTCGGGGAACAGAAGAGGCACCAGGGAGAGTTCTGGATTTAGACAGCCCTTCGACCCAAGAGGCTCTTCTGACATCCACAAAACGTTACTCTGAAGGGCAACTCACACTCCTTTACTAAATCACCCAGCAAGACGCACGGCGGCGGGCCAAACAGGATTTCCACAGCCCACAAAGTCGACACAGAAGCATCAAGCAATCAGGCACCTCTGCCTCTGGTTCAGAAATGAGCCCAGCCCATTTTGCTATTGGCAGGAGTCCAATTGGGGAGGTGAGAGGGGCAGGCCTGGTTGGAAGCCCTCCAGTCATCTATCTCAGGCCCCCCCGCAGGATTAATGCAAGGGCAAAGGGGTGCAGGGAGGGGGGGTCAATGACATGAGGAGAGTCACCCGGTCGAAAAACAGGAGTGGCCACCCGTGCAACCCTTTCGGCCATGAGAACCAGCCTCCACCATCCAAAATTGCTCTCTGTTCGCAAGGCGAGCTATTGGTGGACTGAGCCAAAGAAGCTTTGCAAAACCTGAGCCATGAGATCCTTTGCAAATTAAGGCGCACTTTGCTAAACCTCAGCTGCGTGAGAGAGCCATGCTGGGCAATTCCTTGTTCCCCATGCAAACGAAGCAGGCGGAGCCCGAATGACAAATGCAGCAGGACAAGACAGATGCAGCTCCCTTTGGCTTTCAGTGACATGAAGACAAGCACAGATGGTTTCCCCCCCACACACACAAGACTGAGGTTTGGGCCACACTGCTTGCCCCTTGAAGCGAGGCTGACATCACAGAAGGCAAGGCTTCAATGCCCCGAGAGACAGGGTGAAGTCAGGAATTGGGGGTGGGGGCGCCCCTCCAAAAGAGCCAAGAGGAAGGGGGCTGTGTGGCCTCGGATACTGAGGCCCTTGGCAGTCTGTGCCGCCCCACATCCTGCCCCCCTGCAACAGGCCTGCCGCCCCGGAGAGCTGCCATGCAAGACAGACAGCGAGTCAGAGACAGGCGGCACTTACTATTGGAGGAGTAGCCATGGAGACATGCTAGCCTCACGTCCCCAGTCTCACCTCTTTCCTCCTCCAGCCTGGAAAAGAGAACATACAAGGCGCGCCTTGAGCAGGAGCCGACTCCCCCGCCGGATCGGGGCCCGGGAGGAGCCCAGTCACCTCCACAGCGACACAGTCAGGCCCTTGGGTCCATCTGGCCCAGCGGTGCCCACACTGACTGGCAGCAGCTCCTCTCCAGGGTTGCAGAGCTACAGCCAGATGCCTCTTCCTCCTTCCTCACATGCAAAGCAAAGGCTGGGGGGGGGGTCAGGAAAAGGGGGCACTGTTTCTACCTCTCTGCCTTCAAAAGGGTGTGGTCTGGGGGTGCAGCCATTCCAGAACTGAACCCCCACAGCCCTGCCCTGCCCACGGCTGCAGGATCCCAGAAGATCAGATGAGATCACCTTCCCCATATCTCCCCCCAATGCGGAATTGACCCTGCTACAAGGGACACACACCCTTTGCTTTTGTAAGAACTCGGACCACACTCTGTCTAGGGAGGTCCAGCAGGCTGCCTGTAGGCCACTGCTGCAAGAGGAAGAGCCCAAGAAGGACTTTTGCCGGGAAACGTCACCAGAATTGGTGACGCTCCCCTACAGTTCCTTCCGGCTTTGTTCCCAGGGACAAGCCCCGATCCTCTGCACCCCACCAGCCCAGGCTGGTCAAGGAGCAGGACAGGCCTCTTTCAACACTTGCCATGGTTCCCTTCATCACCTCCGTTTTGTTATGAGAATTCTAAGAGCTCCAATAGAGAATAAATGCTCATAAATGTACAAGGCAAACACACATACAGAAGTATATACTCCACGTGTCTGAAATAGCACAGGAGAACAATCCTGAAGCCATTTTGACTCTCCCAAATGGACCTCAGATATTTCTCTGCAAGGAGGAAGGAAATGGGAAAAGCTTTCCAATGGTCTTTGAACTGTAGGGACTGCTTACACCTCCCTGTAAATACAGTCTGGCAAGTATCTGTTAAACTTAGCAAACTGTATGTGCAAGAGATTCAGGAACTAAAGTACTGACCACCTCCAAGGAATGGCCAGGAATGGCCAGGCTACCCAGAACATGCAATCAAGTAAGGCATCATCAGTTATCCTGGCAGACTGGAGAGAAGCAACACTCTCAAATTTCTACTGGAGACAGTCTCCTTCTGTGATGTATGTATGATGTTTTGTGGGGTGGTCTTGGGCTACAGGGTGGGCAATTTCAAAAGTCTTTATAGAGGCCTGTGCACCATTGTTCTGGGTCTCTCTTGCCTCCTTGCAAGGAGGGAGGGAACTCTATTGCAACAGAAAAATAAAGACCTGCCTTGCTTTCACTGCATCTGCCTCCATCCATTCATCTCATCTCGGTCCCTTGGGGAGCTGGGCAGCAAAAGCCAACCACCCCTAATTTCCTCTATCTGTTTGCAAGCCCCATCCATCCTCACAAGGCAGGCCAAGCCCTTGAGTTACCAGCAAGAAAAGGGGAGGGGAGCAGGGAAATATCCCGTCGTGCAACCAGCTGTCACTGTTGCAAAGCCCCTGCGCTTGACCATCAAGATGCCCAGAACAAGGCGGGAGAAGGAGAGGTTCTCTCTTCCCAACATCAGCATTGCTGTCACTTAAATGGGGGGAAATAGAACTGCGGGGCTTTCAGACAGCAAACATTAAAATACAGGACTCTTCCCTTCCTGTCGTTGCTTCCTGGCTGGGGTGTAAGGTCAGCAGGGAAAAGATTCTGCTCATATCTTTGCAAGAGAGATTTTGAGAAGCTGGAATCTGCCAGGCGACCCCAAGGCTCTCCCAACCGGAGGAACCCCAGGTAATGCTTTGCCCACTTCGTCCAGGTACAGAGGCTGCCTCTTGACTGCTCCCTGCCCCAGTCAAAAGGGGGGAAACCCCAGGGCCCAGGTGGGGGGAGGGTGGCACCTCCAGGAGGTTCGTGATCACTCCGACTTGGTGCATCAGGGATGGTTTTGATGGCTGCTGCCTCCCCCCCCCCACCTGCTGCCTCCTAAGCCAACACAAGCCGGGCCTGGAGAGATCTCCTTCCCAAGGTAAGCAGAAAAGAGTCGCCGCAGTGGCCCCTCTTCTCTCCCTGCCTCCCTTTGCGAGCTTCGAATCACAGCGTCACAGAGCTAAGTTTGTTCCCAACAGATCTTACACCAAAGCCCTTCCGCTCCAGCCAGTCATCACCTTCAGATGAGCTTCAGACAGCCAAATTCATTCATTCCACCAAATGTCACTTTCAGTAACCCGGGTCATCTTCTCCAGCTAGATTACAAACCCAAATTATTGGGGGGCCCGGGTAAAGATTTGGGGGCCCCCGCCGCACTGGCCAACCAATGGCAACGTCCTTGTGGGCGAAGGTGAGCAAGAGTCAAGCCTCTCGAGGAGTCAAGAAAGAGACAGAGAGCGCCCTAATCTGCAGGTTGCCATCTGATTGGATTTGACCCTGATCTCATTTTAGGAGGTATTTTAATTGATTGCCTGATTTTATGTTGATGTGTTATACATTTGATGTTAGCTGCTCTGAGCCCGGTTTTGGACAGGGAGGCGGGGTATAAATATTATTATTATTATTATTATTATTATTATTATTATTATTTGGGGCGTTTCCTCTCCCATCGAAAGGAAGCTGCGCCTTGCTCAGAGGAAAGGAGGAGCCCCCTGGTTGGGGCACACCCCCCCCACCCAGAGGGATCCTTGCCCTCTGCATGCCCACCCTGCCTCCCCAAGGAGGAGCAGGCGTGATGCTTGCCAGGCTCCCCCTCCCCGCCCCACAGCCCCCTTCCCACCCGGCCCTCCCAGGCCAGCCCCACTGACCTTCCGTGGAAGTAGGTGATGGGCTCGTGGTGGTCCGCATAGGCAGCCTCTTCGGGGAAGCCTTGCTCAAAGACTTTGCGCTTGTGGCGGAACTCAATGACCGTCTTGGTGTAGGAGTTCAAGGTGGTGACGGAGGCAGCCATGCAGCAGGTGAAGGAGCCCCAGGCCAGGCTGCAGAGAGAGAGGGGGGAGAAGGGAGAAAGGGGGCTGGGTGGCAGACCCAGGACCAGGACCCCCCACCCCCAGCAATGCCTCTCTCTGGTACTGGGTCCCAAGGCAGCACAGGGCCCATCCTGGACATTCACTCATTCATATTTATATATTTATGTCAGGTTCCTACTGCAAGACCGGACAAACGCTAGAACATGAGCAGTGGCAAAGTTTTTATCGGTGGTTGCAAGAACCAATGATCTCTTTAAGTCTGAACAAAATGCTTGTTTAACCTGGAGGTAGGCTGTCTGAATTGTGCATCGCGTTGTAACAATTTGTTGGGTCTCTGGACCGTAATAAAGATTGATTGATTGATTGGTTGATATATTTAATTTGCATGTCACCTTTCCACCAAACGGTGCTCAAGGTGGCTCATAGCAATCAAACAAATATAATAATAATCGAGTCAAAGGTATAAAAATAAGGGGATTGTTTTGAAATATATCTATTCAAGCAACGGTGTCGGGGGGGGGATTAAGAGGTGCTGAAAATAAACTTCACAAAGAGGGAGAAATTAGTCAGGGAAGAACTATTATTTTTAACGACAATAAATAAAGTGGAAACAACATAGTATGGAGAAAAGGAACATGAAGAAGCCATCAGGAGGTGCGGTGTGTGTGTGTGTGTGTGTGTGGTGTGTGTGTAAAGTCATAGAATCATAGAGTTGGAAGAGACCACAAGGGCCATCGAGTCCAACCCCCTGCCAAGCAGGGGTCAACCTGGAGAAAAAGAAATTTATGGTGGGAAATGTTTTTTTGGTGACTGGTATAGTATTTTGAAAAGCAAAATGCAATGTATGTAAGAATGAATATAGTATATATAACTAATGGGAATAGAGGAAGATATTTGCATATGTATATGTAATTGTGAAATGCAATAATAATAATAAATACAGTTAAAACAGCCACAGGACATCAAGGAAAGAATATTAAAACAGGAAAGTAAAATCTTAATTAAATGACCTTTGGGGGCACAGCCCCCCCCCCCAGCTCAAGGCGAGGCACAACAAAGCACCGCCCAGGCACATTTCCCCCCCCTCCCGGCAGTGGATGCCCAGGACTGAGCTCCTTCCTTAGACCCAGACTCTTGGCTCAGGAGAAGCAGCCCCTTTTCTTCACGCTTGCCCTGTCCTTCCACCCTGGGGGATGCAAAAGAGGAAGGGATGCCCACGGACCCCTCCCCTGCAATTCCAGAGGTGCCAGGAGGCCTGTGGGACTCCAGGAGACTGGCAGGAGCCCAAACAAGGCAGCCTGATCCTTGGCCATGGCTGGATAATGGAGTTGGGGTGGGGGAGAGAAAGGTCTCTGCCTGCAGAAGCCTCCTGTGCTTTGCTCTCCTGATAGCCCATCGCTGGGCCAGCAGAGTCCTCTGTTTCCAAGCCACGCAGAGCCAGGCAGAGCCTTCAGCCGCTCAGTCTCACCAGAAGGACCAGCCGTAGTCCCACGAGTGTGGCCTCCAGTCTTCCGGGCCGAGGCTGACCGTCACCTGGAACACCTGGGTGTACATCATGTGAGCCACCATTCCCAAGAGCCCTGCCAGGAGACACATGTGGGATGCGAAACAATAGCAGTCAAGTACAACATTCCTAGAGTGAACATGTTTACACATGGGGAGGAATGTTTGTCCAGCCAGCAGGTCAACTTCCTGTTTCCTTCTGGGCTGGGACAGACTTCCTCTGCATGTGACGAGAGGTGGGCATGGCCTCACCTGTGCAGGTAACTAGAAAAGCACAGGGCAGGGCAGCCATCTCTCTCTCTTTGACTACATGCATCAAAGAAGCAACATCTGCTTAGCCAAAGATGCCCTCTTGGCCTCCAGCCCAGAGAGGACAAAGGGACTGTCTTCTTATGAGATAGTTTCCAGGTGTATGTTACTTTTCAAAGCTAAGTCTGCCTTCTGGGATCCAATTGTGAACAGAATGTGAGTAAACTCTTTTTATACTTTTATAGAACACTGTGTCGTGTCTTATCTTTTATGAGGGAATAAGGGGGAAATACCAGAACAGTTATTATAGAGGCTTTAGCGAGCCTGAGCAAACGCATCCTCTGTGAGTTTAAAAAGGGGACTGTTACTCTGCTAACTTGTGAACTTGTTAACACAAGTTAGAAAGGCTGTAATCAAACAATATATCCTCTCCTCCATCCCTGAACATTCCCACAACACAGACCCAAAGGTTTGCATCGCTGGGACAGGGGAGACCCTGAGGCTGTCTTGGAGCCAGGCCCCCATCGAGCCCAGCAACTGTGGGGCAAGCTCCCCATCACCAGAGACCCACCTCCCTCTGCAGCTGGAGATGCTGCCAGGGACCAGCCCTGGGACCTTCTGCAGGCCAAGCAGGTGTCCTGTCGCTTGGAGGGGGGGCTGTAGCTCAGCAGTACAGGGAACCAGGCAGAGGGCCTTCTTGGTAGCGGCCTCCACCCTGTGGAATTCCCTCCCATCGGATGTCAAGGAGACAAGCAACTATCTGGCTTTTAGAAGACATCTGAAGGCAGCCCTGTTTAGGGAAGTTTGTAAGGCTTAAGGTTTTATGCTTTTATATATGTTGGGAGCCGCCCAGAGTGGCTGGGCCAACCCAGTCAGATGTGCAGGGTACAAATAATAAATTATTATCATCATTATTATTTGTGAGCGAGAAGTTCTGGGTTCAAGGCCCCGTGTGGCCAGGCAGTGAAAGTGCCCTCTGCCGAAGGTCAGCATGGAATGCAGTGGACCAAGGTGGGTCCAGCTCAGAGCAAGACAGCCTCATATCTGGGAGAGGAACGAAATGGTCTTCACTGATGACCCCAGCCTCAAAAACAAACCCTTCCAGCTCAACCAAGGAGCTGTTTTCTTTTTTCTTTTTTAATTTAGTTTTATTTTTTTGTCCTTGTGTGTCAATTTTATTAGTATTTTCCACATAACAACAACACAAAAGATATCGAAAAATAACAAAACACAAAAACCAACATTCAAAAAACAAAACAAAAATCCATATCTTACAAGTTAATAATATAAACACTAAAAAGAAAAACAAACATTGACTTCCACCAATCCCACAGCACCTCCTTTATCTCTCATTGTGTCTTCCTGTTTTCCTTATCGTCTCTATCCTAACATCCAGATATAAATCCCTCTTTCTTATCCTTTCACTTCACAAGGTTATTCCAGACTCGGCCAGATTACTGTCCTCCAACCTTGACATTTAGGCACTCCCATTCTTTTCTTACTTCACTTATTATGTCTGTCAATTTGGCTAATTCTAAGTATTCTGAAAGCTTGCATAACCACTCTCCCCTAGTGGGTAACTGATTCCCTTTCCAATACTTAGCCACCAGGATTCTTGCTGCAGATGTCGCGTATAAGACAAATTTAGTTTTGTCTTTTGGAATATCATCATTTAAAATTCCTAAAAGGAATGCCTCTGGCCTTTTACTATATGATATTCTTAGCATTTTCTTTATTTCTTCCACGACCAAGTAGCTGTTTTCACCTTGCAAGGAGTGTAGCTACTTTGGGGAATATTTCCTGGGCCTGCGCAGGGACCTACCTGAGAGCACCGTGAAGACAGCGGCGAAAGCGTTGAGCTTGAGCCCGTCAATCACGTTGTTGGAGTGGATGAGCTCAAGGCACATGAGGCTGAAACCGATGACCAGCAAAGCGATGTAGAGCACTTCTGACACCACCGACAGCCACAAGACTCCTGCAAGCGCACAAGGGACACCGTCAGCACCGGGAGGGCGCTCTCTCAGATCAGAGAGGCTGGGGCAGGGCAAGCTTGAGCTGCGACTCCCACACTGCAAGGGGGTGGGCTAGATGACCTTCGGGGGGGGTCCCTTCCAACTGGACAATTCTATGATCCTAAGCTGAGCAAGGGAGTTTCCAGCTGAGCTGCTGCTGGGTTGATTCCAAGCTCAGTTGGAAAACAGCCCTGCTCCCAGAACCGTGGATCTGCCCTTTCGAGGCAAAGAGAAGCAAGCGTTTTCTGGGAAGGGGCCACCAGGATGGGATGGGGGTTCATTTCATAGCCCACTGGCGGCTAGTAGCAATCATATTCCTTCATTTGGCCCCAGCCCTCCCTCCCTCCCTCCCTCCCTGGCCATGACAAGCCCACTGGTCCTCAGAGTTCACTGCCTGCCTCGGGAATGAAGAGAACAGAACGTGCGAAGCATTATTTGTTTAGGAAATTTATGTTCTGCCTTCCCCCTGAATGGTCCTCATGCGGTCTTACCAAAAAAAGAAAAAAGCAACAAAAGAAATACCCTCTAAAATCAGCATCCGAAAAATAAATACAAAGAAAGCAGCACGATTAAAAACCTCAGCACGAGCGGAGAGGGCAGATTTCGCCAAGCGCCTAAAACCACCATTTTTATTTAGAGAGCACCATCAGTGTTGGTGATGCTGAAACGAGGACAAGGTCTCAGCCCCGGGAAGCTTACAATCCAAAATTCAGCCCAATGGCAGTGGAAAGGGAAGGAGGGAAGCAACGTGCGGCCGGTGGTCTCCACGACAGGTGCTGAGGCTTGGGCAATGCCAACTGGAAGTCGGCCGTAAGGATGCGCTGCACACCTTTGCCAGGGGAGAAAACCCCACAAGCGAGGGAGGGGGGCACAAAGAGAATGGGGGGGGGCACAAAGACAGACTCACAGGAGAAAAGGCAGCAGCAGCAGCCCTTCAGGGACTCAGGCCAGCCCCAAACCTCCTGGTCCCCTCAATGTTTACCCAGTGCCAGCAGCTGCCCTGTGCCATCCCCAATCTCTGGGGAGATCTGGAAAGGCAATGGAGAGGGCCAAACAAGTAGGCTCTTTGCCACGAAAGAGGTGGGCTAGGAAGCCCCCGGCCCCTCTGGCAGCTCTGGAGGAAGGCAAAAGGCACCAAACGTGGGGCCTGGCAGGCGGAGTGGCAGCCAGGTGGCATCCCTGCAGGATCCGAGAGGAAGGAAGGGGGTCCCAAAGCAGAAGGAGCTACCAGGGCAAAGCCCAGGTGGGGCAAGACCCCCCCCCCAGCACAGGACCCTGAGTCGACAGGTCACCCCTCGTGGCTTTTAGAGGTTTGCAAAGCAGGGCTCTCGCATTGCTCTGACCTTGCCACTTCCAGCACAGGCACAAAAGGGGCAAAAGAGTCGCCAGGGAACAGCCGTTCTGCCCCCCAGTTATGAACAGGCTCCCTCCCAGCAAAGGAAGCAAGGATACGCCTGTTGCTTACAGGCAAACTGAGGCAGGACAACGGCCTTGGCTCTCCTCTGCAGAAGGACAGGATTTCTCGGTTCAGCGGTGCTGATCTCACCATCAAAAACACGGGGGGGGGGGGGATAAGAGACAGAGGCAGACAGACACGCTCCCTCCCTGCCTCTCCTGGCGCTGCCAATGTCACCTGCGCAAAGGTGACCCCGGCTGATGCGCATCTCTTACCTTTCTCGGAAGCTGGAGCAAGGTCAATGAAACTCCGGCATTTCTCACCTTGAAGAGAAGAGGAAAGGTTGGACAGGCAGACAGAGGCAGAGTGGGCATCGCCAAGTCCACAGCAAGGCTCCTCTCGCTCCTGCCCTCTCCCACAGCCCCCCAGACGGCTGCTCCTGGGAGGCCCCGTTCAGGCAGGAAGAGAGGCAGCTGGCCTTGGAAGCAGAGTCAGGCCCCTGGGCTCCCTCTGGCTCTGCCCAGCCTACACTGGTGGGCAGCGGGGGCACCCCAGGCTTCCAGGCAGCCCGACCTGGAAATGCCGTTGGGGCCTGAGCCTGGGGGCTTCTGCATGCAGAGCAACTGCTCTACGCCAGAGCTGCACAGGCCCTTTCTCCAAGCAGAGAGACCTTTCTCCCAGGAAGGGGCAGCCGGGCCGGGCCTGCCCCTTCTGCCTGCCCACAGGGCCTCTGCCAGTGCTGCCCCACCTGGGAAATGGCTGGGTCCCCTGTTTTGCATGCAGAAGGTCCACAGTCCAGCCGCCACCTCTGCTTACAGGACAAGGGAAGGAGAGAGAGGGGTGGCTGGGAAGGGATTCATCCTGCACACGGGTGGTCTTGAGCTTCAGCTAAGAGGCTGGGGGGGGCTTTTCCTGCCTGGGGCTGTGGCAAGTCCCTGGCTGCTCATCTTCAGCAAGATCTGACTCAGAAGCCCATGAGGGGCAGTTCCGAGGCTCTGTGCCAGCCTTTCTCAAGCTAGGGCTCTCCAAATTTGTTTGTTCATTTATACAGTTGCACACAGTGCCGGATTTACGTATAAGCTAAACAAGCTACAGCTTAGGGGCCCCCATTCTCTTAGGAAGAATTTAAAGGGGAAAAAACTGGATGTGCATTTCCAAAATAAAAAAAGATAAAACCCAAATCAAATAAAACCTACATACAGCAACAGTGTTTTGTTTTGTGTAGGCTCTTGTGATGTAAATCTCGGGCCCCGCCTGCTAGCCTGCTCCCTAAATATCCCTGCTTTGCTCCTTTCTATATATAGGGTGCCGACATTCTGCATGGACTCGTTTCAGGGCAACATGCGCAAATGGCTTTAGATACCTGTTAGGTCCATAATTTACCGTATAGCATATATTCAACACAAAAGACAGCAACAATTTGTTGTTGACAAAGGAGAGCTGGACATAGAAAGGGCCCCATTACCTACATCTGGCCCTGGTTGCACACCCCACAAACCAACCAACCAACCAACCAACCAACCAACCAACCAACAAACAAATAAATAAATAACAGTCTTAAAGTAAGACAAAGCAAGAGAATAATAAGCTCAAGATCAATGGCACAGGGTTGGGCCGTATTTCAGGGAAAGCCTCTTTAGGGCCCTGTAGGATTACAGGAAGAGCCGTTCAACAATGGGTCAGTCTCCCATGGAAGGCGGCAGACTCTCCTTCCTTGGAGGGTTTTAAGCAGAGCTTGGATGGCCCTCTGTCAGGGATGCTTTAGCTGAGATTCCTGCATTACAGGGGGTTGGACTGAATGACCCCCGGGGTCCCTTCCAATCCTATGACTCTGTGATTCTATGATGCTGAGGCTTCTGGGAGTCCAAAACACTTGGAGGAAGCAGGTTGGGCAAAGCTGGCCAACGCCCTCGCCTCCTTCCAGACCCTGGCAGCAGCACCCCTGAGGATTACAAGGATTGTGGCACGGCAAGGGGGAAGGGACTCCCAAGGGTCATGTAGGCTGACCTCCTACAATGACGGATGTAGTGATCAGATGGGATTACTATGAGGAATTATAAAATATGCATCAAGCCACTGTGTCCGCGATGAAAGCATTGCATTGACTGGGTTTGCTTCATTGACAATAGTTTCTGATCGAATCCCACAAGCCTCTCCACCTCTGCCATTTGCTTTCTCTACACCTGACAGGCACGTATGAGCATTCTGAAACACAGGCCAGTTGCTTCATCAGGCATCCTGGGTCATAGAGATAGTAGGGAGCTTCTTTGATGTAGCTATTGTTAGTTTAGGGCCAGGAAGAGAGTTCACAAAGAGATGGTAAATACTACCCTTCCTTCCTTCCTTTCCTGCCTGGTTATGACCTCTGGGTTTGCTGGATGCATTCCTCTAGTCCTGTTTTATTTACTCTCAGATATACATGTATGCATGCTCAGAGTAGTTTTTGTAGTTAACAGGATTTCTTCTGATCTGACGTTGTCCCACATGGTTGTTTTTTAAATGCTCAGAGGAAATCTGATTGATTCTTAAAAGCACTGTGTAAAAAGTTCTTTTGTGAATAAAACGACCTGGACCGAGGAGTGGAGAGTGATGATGATGATGATGATGATTCCCAGAGTCTTGCTGGTAAAGCCTGTGTGTGTGTATTTTATCAGAGTCCAATCCTTCCTTGTTTTGGGAACGCTACAATGTTGGGAAGCCAGAGCCCTCCCCTTCATGCCAGGCTGCCCCACCTGAGCCAGCAAGATCTCCTCCTGGCAGCCCCTCACCAAGGGGGTCTTTCTGCTCCAGCCCAAAACACTCCCCCCCCCCCCCAGGATTCAGCTTCTTAATCACCAACATGGCACACAATGCAAGATTGCATAACCATGAATAATTTTACATTGCTGAGTTATGTAACAATGGTATCTATGCAGCTATTAATAGCTTATACTATTCATAGCGTGCTAATAACAGTAATGTGTAGTGGATCTCTCTCTCTCCATCCACTTCCCCTAAAAATAAAAATGAAACCCTGGGAGGGGCATCATGTGCGCACATGAAAGGGCAGGAAAGAGCAAACTATCCCCAAGTCTGAATCCTGTTGTGTTTGCTGCTATAGCCCTATCCACCAGCTGGCAGAGAGGCAGGCAAAAACTGAACTGCTAATGAAGGGTACCTATGCCAGTAATTAAGATCCATCCACCCCCCTGAGCCACATCGCCCACATCGCCACCCCACACACAACTGCTTCAACCATCTGGCAGAGGAAAGGCCAGGGGCGTTTTGAGAGGCCTCAGCAATACAGTCATAACTTGGATCTTGAACGCCTTGCGAGTCGAACGTTTTGGCTCCTGAACGCAGGAAACCCGGAAGTGAGTGTTCCAGTTTGTGAACGTTCTTTGGAACCCGAACGTCCGACGGGGCTTCATGCAGCCAATCGGAAGCCACACCTTGGTTTCTGAAAGTTTCGGAAGTTGAACGGACTTCTGGAACAGATTCCGTTCGACTCCGAGGTACTACAAATGGTTAAACAGCAGTCTCATTACAGCCTACAGAATCAGCTTCAGTCGCTGAAACGGCTGGTGGACACAGCTGGGCACCTGCAGGAGGGGTAGCAGGCCAAGTGCCCTCTCCATTCCTGCCCCTCGCGGCTGGCACAAACCGTGAGGCAGAGGCCAGCCAGGTGGGTCCAGAGAGTAGTTAATGTGTGTGGGAGTTAAGCCCACTGCCTTGATCAAAGGGGGAGATGGTGTGGCCTCTCTTGAAGAGCCCCTCTCTGCTTCCAGAGGACTTAGAAAACTGCCACCTGGTCTCGAATACTCCTTTCTGGAGCAAAGTGACAGAGAGGGTGGTGGCTCGACAGCTCCAAAGGCGCCCAGACCCAGACATGTCTAGACCCATGGCTTGCTGGCCAGCATGACTAAACCACTTCTGGTGCAACTGGATCCTGTGACGGAAGCCAGAGCGCACGGGAACAGCAGTTACTTTCCTGCCACAGCAGTACCTATTTATCTACTTGCACTGGTGTGCTTTTGAACTGCTAGGTTAGCAGAAGATGGGACCGAGCAACGGGAGCTCACCCCGTCGTGGGGATTCGAACTGCCGACCTTCTGATCGGCAAGCCCAAGAGGCTCAGTGGTTTAGACCACAGCACCACCTGCGTCCCCAACCAGAAAGTAGCACTAGGGGACTAAGCACAGCCTGCCGGATCAGGCCAAGGGACATTTGGTCCGGCATCCTGTTCTCACAGTGGGCAACCAAATGCCCATTAAGGGAAGCCTGCAAGTTGAACAGCAGCACAGGAACATTCTCCCCTCCTACGGTTTCCATGCTCTCCCGACCATAGCTGTCATTTTCCCCCCTTTCTTGTGAGGAATCCTATTCAGAATAAGGGAATTTCCCTTTAAAAAAGGGGAACGTTGACAACTATGCTCCCGACTGAGCTACTCTCACTCACAAGGAACCTGAAAGCAAGCGGCTGGAACTGAACTTGGACTCAGCCCCCAAGTCTCATCGGCCCGGCAAGACTCCAGCTCCTTCGTTAAAAGCTGCAGTGCTAATTCCCAGCTCAGTGGCCGCAGCAAAGACTCAGCTCCACACACAAGGGAAACGAATCGCCCTGGAATGCCACGGGCCCTGGTTTTCCTTGGCACCTTTTAAAGTGCCCCTTTGGCAAAAGGAAGCCCCCAGACCGCCATTGGGCTCACAGGAGTCGACCCTAATAGCACAGGAGACACACAGAGAGAGGGGAGTCCAGGGCTGGGAATTAGCAGGGAAGGGCTGGAGAGCAAGAACTCCCTGCCTTTTTCTAACAGCAAAAGTGTCAAGTTATTTCTGGACTTTCTTCACATCTGCTACAGACGCTACAGTCGTGAAGGCCGCTCCCTGCAAGGCCCTTTCCTCCTGGCCTGGGGGGCGAGACCCACACTCACCAGCCCCACAGAAGAGGCTCCAGGGAGACCAGAGGGACCTCGCTATGCCTGGCAACAAATCCTAATTACTGGATTATTCTGCCTCATCTTTTTGTGCCTGCCAAACAGTCGTGCCATGCTTGTAATATTTTATTTTCTTGTTAATTGTGCTGTTTTAAATGTGCATTTTATATTTGACTTCACTTGGCAATGTTAGCTTTGTTTGTGTTAAATATGTATTCTGTAGCTGACCTCCTTTGTAATGTTTTATTTTGAAATCTTTGAGATGGCATTTTGGTTTCCTGTTAATTGTGTTGCTTTGACTGTGTGCTTTATAGTTGACTTTCTGCAGAAACATTTGATTCTGCATTGTTTCATTGATGTTTAGTAAGCTGTAAACCGCTTTGAGATTTTTCTTAAAAATATAAAGTGGTATAGAAATGAAATAATAATAATTAATAATAAAGATGCAAATGAGAGCATTTTGCAGCAGGCATGATGCGTGTTTCAAAGCACTTCTCTCAAAAACCTTCCATTTCCACTGCTCTTTGAATGTGTGTCCGCCCCCCCCCTTGTAGCCTTGCCCCATTGTTGTTGTTTTAATCCGAAAGCAGCTGAGCCCCCCGCAGCCCCCACTCTTTTTAAAAGTGAAGTGTGTCAACAGAAACAGCACACCATGCTGATTTATTTGGGACCTTTGCAGGAAAACTGACTCCTTCCCCCCCCCCCCGGCCCGCAATGCCTGCTGGCTCCCTGCTGATTCCATTCACTGGGTCCCCAGACGATGACCAGTTCAAGAGCCTTCTTGGAGCTTCATCAAATGCAGGTTTTCTGAAGGGCACTCGGGAAGCAGATCTTCTTCCATATTTCCCCCGCTGCCATGGCCTCAGGCACATCCTAGCAGGAATCTGTCTTTCAGTGGCCCCGGCACCCCCAGCCAGGCTTCCTCACCCAAAACTGCCCCACTGTGACTGGGGGGGGGGAGGCCTGACCTTTGACTTTAACCAGCAGCCCGGGAAGGTGACTTCCATGCCCCCCCCTCCGCACAACAAAGTGCCATCACTCCCTCTTTGCTGCTGAGGATTTATTCCTGCTATTTTTGAGCATATTGTATAACTGATCTTCTTCTAAGCTTTTTAGATTTAATTTCAGACTTGGCAGGGGAGCCGGGCAGACGCACTGCCTTTTCCCAGTCCCAAATACACCGGAATTTGGAAGGTTGTCGGTGCTCCCCACCCTGGCAGGACTTCATGCTCTGCGCCCCCCCCCAACAGCCACCACTGCTCCCCTTGGCCCACGGTTGCAAGAGGGGGGGAGGAGTGAGGTCCAGGGGGGCTGCAGCTCTTCTTCTGCTTACTTCCAGCACCTGCTTCTGGCTATGGCAGTGAAAGCATCTTTGCAAAACAGACACAGATGGAGCGTGCAGGGCTGTTTTGGCACAAACAAGAGGCACAGGCAAAACCAAGCCCTTTCCCCACCAGGAGCCCACACACCCGGGGAGAAGCTGCGCAGTCGATGCGCTGAGCTGCAGGCCTCCCTCAAAGGTCTCCTCTGAGTCAAGTTTAGACAGATGCATGGAGGAGAGGGCTCTCGAGGGCGACTGAGGCAGTGATGCTTCTGAATGAATGCCTGTTGCTAGAAGCCACGGGAGGGGAGAGTCGCTCCTGTGTTCGAATCCTGCTTGCTGGTTTTCCACAGGCACCTGGTTAGCCACTGTGAGAACAGGATGCCGGACTAGAGGGGCCATGGGCCTGATCCAGAAGGCACTTCTTACAAGTGCATTTATGACCAACACTCCAGACTTCGGCAGGAAAAGCTCATAGCAACTCTGAGACTGACGGTGGCTTTTAGAGTTTCAGAAATTTAAGTGGCTCAGATAAAGAGACTACCTGAGAGTCGCTGCTCAGAGTAGGCTCAAGCATCTGCAGGAGGCCCTGGGTCCCAATCCTTATGTTATAAGAACTCTAAGGTCCCAAACATAAAATAAACGTTCATAAATGTACAAGGCAAACACATACATAAGTATATAAACCATGTATCTGAAATAGTACAGGAGAGTAATCCTGAAGCCATCTTTCAGTGACTTCAAATGTTCCTCTGCAGTAAGGGAGGCAACTCCCATCTTAAGAGCATATGTGTGTATGGATATGGTGAACCTGTGACCTGGATTCAGGAATTAAAATATTGACCATCACAAAAGAATGGCCAGGCTGCCCAGGTAAAGCAATCAGTGACCATTAACAGATATTCTGGCAAACAGGATTTCTGCTGCAGATGCCTCCTTCTGTGATGTATGAATGATGTTTTGGGGGGTGGTATTGGGCTACAAGGTGGGCAATTTCAAAAGTCTATATAAGGGCTTACGCACCATTTTCCTCCTCCCTCCTGCGTGGGGTGAGTGAGGACCCTGTTGCAACAGTATAATAAAGATCAGGCTTACTAGCTGTTTTGCTTCTCAATATTATCCCTACCGATAGTGAACCCTCTTAAGGACTCTATACGGGCTCTTGGATACCCCATAAGGGAAAAGGAGCAGGTTTTTTCTGTAACACCTCGTACCCTGGGTAGCAGCAAGAGGTGCTGGAAGAGCCCCCCCCCCCGCTGGAGACCCCAGAGAGCTGCTGCTCCTCTGAGGAGACAAGGCTGGACCAAGGGTTCTTCTCAGACCTCCCAGCCTTACACGCTGCCTTGGGAAAGCCTTCTTCTGGCTACGCAAGGCGTCCCCCTGCAGCCCAGTTCCCCGGGGATGATGGAGGGGGGGGGGCTAGGGAGCTTTGCCCTGCTCAGGAACTGGAGCAATTATTCCCTCCCTGATGACTGATGAATCAAAGCATTAACGCTGCTTATCTCGACTACAGGACAAGGTTTCCCCAGACACACACAGCTGATTATAAGAGAGCCACAGTTTAACACAGAGCTCAGCGCTCCATGAAGCGAAAGCCAAGATGCCTGGGTCGCTTGGCAGCCCCACACCGCCTGAGTCTGCAGGGAAAGGGAGGCTTCAGCCCCTCAAGCTGAGCAACTTCACAAGTACGCGTACTTGTGGAAGGATAAGAAAAAAGTACATAAAGGTTTTGGGGACCACATTTTCCGGGGCCCATTAATCGAAGTTTGGGATAGGTATAAAAACCTATTAGAACCTAAAGTACCACACTGGCTATCCCCATTAGAGGTTATGAGTGTCAAAAAAATTAATATGAGAGGCGATTGGGCGACATACAGCCAATTGCTAGTGAAAGAAGGAGGAAAATGGAAAATGAAACCATATGAACAAGTCAAAAAGTATGTTTATGATTGGTTGCATTACTATCAGGTGAACGAAATGTTCAGGAAAGATGTAAGAGAATGGGGTTACATAGATAAAGACTTGGAGGTCCAAGTTGCTAGATTATGCTGAACTGGATAAGATGACTGGAAAGATTAGGTATTTAAGAGACCAAAAGTTTACAGAAAACTGGGGGAAATTTGTTAAATATCTGGAGAGTATAAGTGATGGACAAATTACGCTAGAAGGCTTTAAAAGAGCACTGTGAATATATGAGAGACATTGTCTAAAGGAAAGTGATGGAAAAATATATTTAATGGCAATGGCTAAAAAAAGAAATGCGAAAATTGAATATGGCTACGAAGGATTTGCGGAAAAGCTGAGGGAAGTCAAAAATCAATGACTAAGAGATTGTAATATGAAAAGTGAAATATATTTTGTATGTTTGTTATGTTTTGTTATAAATTAATAAAAAATTATTTAAAAAAAAAAAAAAAGCTGAGCAACTTCCAGACCTCAGAGAAGCTGCGCAGCTGCCGGCAAGCTCAGCCCCGGTTGCTCCTTTGCTGGAAGGCTTGCACAGCCCAGGGGAAGGGTCCTGGCAGCTCAGTGGCAGAGCAAGTGCCTTGCAGGCAGAAGGTCCCAGGTCCATC
The DNA here is from genome assembly GCF_965153285.1 of Podarcis tiliguerta. Classification (NCBI taxonomy): domain Eukaryota; kingdom Metazoa; phylum Chordata; class Lepidosauria; order Squamata; family Lacertidae; genus Podarcis; species Podarcis tiliguerta. The sequence goes on along the minus strand of NC_139547.1, from coordinate 53,196,437 downwards.
TCCAGGTGGGGCTGGGAGGGACTCCTGCCAGAATCCCTAGAGAGCAGCTGCCGGTCAGTGCAGACAGTGCAGAGCGGTGTGGGCCAATGGTCTGGCTTCATAAGGCAGCTTCATGTGTTCCAGATAAAAAGGGGGTGCACGCACCCATGGAATGCCCTGGTGAAGTTGTGGGGTGCTTTGAAGGAGCTCGGGGGAGATCAAATCAAGAGCTTTGCTTGAGATGCAAGGAGCAGCTGGCGGGGGTGTCCATTACTGTCTCAACCATGGCAGGCTTAAACTCTCCCACCTTCCCACTCCCCCCCCCCCAGCTGCCCAGGCTGCTATTTAACTTCTTTTTCCAAAAAAACTACCATGCTGGTTTATTTCACCCGCACAACTAGTTTGGCACTGATGTAACTTGCAGGTTTTGGGGAATGTTTCTCGTGTAGAATCAGAAACAAAGTTGGGACTCCAGGACTTAATTGCCCAGCATGTTTTAAAGGTGGGGGGACCCTCAGACACACTTCTAAGTGAGCAGGTGAACTGCGCCATGCTTTGCTAGGAGACAGGAGGGCAGCCGCAGCTGGTTTGCGGGGGAGCCACGAAGCAGGGGTGTCCCAGGGGACCAGGAGAGCCTCCGGCTGCTCCATCCGTGGCTCGCAGCAAAGAGGGGGGCACGGCCCCCGGCAGGACTCAACGCGGAGGGGGACAAGCCCATGAGGAGGCACAGGGCTCATCCATACTGCCATCTCATATGGACAGGAAACTCCCCGGACCTCCGTTGATTCTTTGCTGTCCATATTGCCGTCTTTCGGCTCCTCCAACCTGGGTTTTCTCATACCAGGGATATTCTGAGGCTCCCAGAAAATCCGGGCCGCGGCAGAGGAAAGTGTGCGAAGGCAGGGATTTGGAGGAGAGCAGCCTGGGAGCCAGCGGAGGATACATGGAGGCCCGGGATGCCTCTTCCCGGTCGGGATGAGCCCGGAGCCTCGGAGCACTTTGCCCTCGACCAAGAGCGCTGGAACGACCCTCCTGCGCGGCGCAGGGATGAGGGAACCAAGGAAGGGGAAGGGGCGGCCCGCGAGGGGGGCATTGGCCTGGGCTCCTGGGGAGCCCCCATCCCTGCGCTGTGCTTGAGGCCGGACCCCCTCCTCGCAGCCAGGGTTGGCCGGAGCGGGCAGAGGCCGCCTTGCCTGCTGCCTGCGACGCTGCCCGTGCCAACGCGCCATCCGCCGTCGCCACAGCAACGCCAGCAGATGCTGCAAGGCCGGGCAGACTTACCTGCGCGTAAGCGCCACTCAGCTACGGTGGGATTACTTCCGAGGAGGCCTCGGCTGCAGCAGCCCAAGCCTCCCTCCGAGTCCCAGGCAGACGGGCAGGGTGACTGGCGCCCTCCCGCCCGGCCAGAAGTCCAACAGAGCCGGGCCCTGGAGCGCCCCCCCCCCCCACCGCGAACAGCGTCCCCTGCCGGCGGGGCACGAAGCCTCTCGGGCGGCGGATGAGCCCGGGCCTTGGGGAGGTTGCTGCGCGCGGTGCCCTTGTCCCGCCGCAGGCTTCTCCGCCCCGCAGGTACTCACCGGGCGTGTTGATGTTCTCCTCGCACGAGTACCAGATGCCGGCGTGGAAGTACCTGAAGAGGAAGCGGTCGTCGCCCGTCTCCCAGCTGTAGTGCACCACGTTGGAGGCGGGCGGCGAGGAGCCGTTGCGCGCCGTCTCGTTGGCGGCGGCTTCGTAGCCGTAGTCGAGGCAGTTGGTGCGCTTGTGGGGCCCGCAGGTGGGCTTGGGCACCCGCTGCGTCCCTTCGCACCAGTGCGTCGTGCCGAAGGCCGTGGCCGAGAAAAGCAGCGCCAGCAGGTTGAGCCCCACGGCCAGCAGCGCCCGCGCCCGACGGCCCCCGACGCGCCCCGACGGGGCCCCGCTCCCGCCCGCCGCCGCCGCTGCTGCTGCCTTCATGCTCGCCCGCGCCACGCACCAGGCAGGCGGCGCCGGCGGCGGAGGAGGCGGCCTGCCATGGCTCGGAGGGGGCGCGCGCCTCGGGCTCAGCCGGCGCGCCACTGGCCAGCCAACGCCGCCGCCGCCAGGGCCAGGGAGGCCGGCCCGCCCCGGAGGGAGGGCCTGGCGCCGCCTCTCCCGCCCCGGGGGCGGCCCCTCCATCGCCAGCAAGGGACGGGAGGAGAGGCCGGAGAGGAGGCGGGCGGCGGGAGGGGGCGCGCGGGAGGCGGCTGCTAGGAATCGCGGGGCGGCGCGCGGTTCACTTAGGGAACGCCCTGCCGCAGGAGTGGCCAGCAATTTGAGCGGCTTTAGAAGAGGATGGCGTGGGACCAAGTCCTGGAGGAGGAGAGGGCGATTGATGGCTAATGGCCAGTATGGCTCGGCTCTGCCTTCGTGGCCGGAGGCAGCAATGCTTATGAATGCCGGTTACTAGAATCGGCTAGTATCCCCCATCTTTTCTTCGTGCAGCTGGTTCTTCCTGCCTCAGTGCTGGACCTGACATTTGTCCCCATGGAAACTCATTTGTGTTCGTCGGGGCCCAGTTCTCCAGTCTGTGAAGCTCGGGCTTCCCGCAGCATTAGGTACCCCTCCCAGTTTGGTGTCACCTGCACATTTGCACCCTCTCAATTCCTTCGTCCAAGTCATTTATAGAGATGCTGAACAACAAGGGGCCAGGACAGAACCCTACGCCCCCCCCTTCTCACTTCCCCCCAGAATGAAGAGGAACCATTCGGGAGCAGTCTTTGGCTTCCAACTACAAATAAATCCACCTAACAATTACCTCATCCAGCCCACATGATATTACTTGTTAACAACAAGTGTTTTTTTTTAAAAAAGTATGCATTTTTACAGTATTAGGAGATATAATGTATAGCAACTTATAGCATCATAATTTTAAAGCTGATATCACTGGATCAAGTTAATCAATTTTATTGAATCAATTAAATTGTTTTAATTGGGTCTCAAATGAATGTGCAATTAATTGTTGCTGTTTTGAATTTTATTTCATTGTGTATTATTTCATTGCGTCCTATTTTCCTTATTAGGTCGTACAAACCGCCGTTCTGAGTCATGCTTTTTATAGGGTTTGGTATGGGGCGCTGGGGGGGGAGTTTATGGAACCGAGCAGGGGTGGCCTGAAACAAAACCGGGGTCCCGTGGGGCAGGGCCACGGCAAAAGGGAAACTGAGGCCTCCTGCATCTCCCTTCCACAGCTGAGTGCCTCCTTTGCAGCAAGACACCCCCACGCCGAGGCTCCGGAGGGAGGCCGGAGGGGGCTTTGCTGCGCAACGGGGAGCAGGTTCGACTGAGGCGCCGTTGAGAAAACCCTCAGCAGGGGAGCCACCGGCTCGTGCATCTGCTTGGGGGTGGCATTTGGGGGCTGCAGGGGCGGGTGCCTGGGAAAGAGAGGAGGGGGCGATGGAGAAGCCCAGCCAATCAAACGATTGACGGGTTAAGAGCCTCAGTGGCGCCCTCTGGAGACTCCAGGCAAAATTCCTGGCTAAGCGCCCTTCGTTTCACCGCTGCAGGCAGAAGCTCCGAGGTGGCCCCTGCCAGCTCAATGGGCCCCCTCTTCTCCGTGTTGGGCAGTCCTTTGCCACCAGCGCTGGGCAGCCAGGCTCCTGCCCGGGGATGGGGGTGGGCTTGCAACGGGTTGAGGGCATGGAAGGGTTGGGAGAAAACCCAGATGGCCAAGTGAAGTGACCGCTTTGGGCAGCAGATCCAGGCTCCGTGGGCTTCACCCCGCCCACTGCTGTTGCCATGGTGGCAGCAATTACAGTGGCACAGCTTCGTGGAGGCCAGATCCAGCACCGCCCCTGCATCACACGCCCCGCGTCGCCTCTACAGCTGTCTCTGGATGAGGAGTGTTGATGGATTTAAGATGCGTAGGAGCATATATTTTGTTCATTAATTATCCTTCTCCCCCCCTCCCGTTGTGTGAGAAGGCAGATGCCTTTTTCAGCGGAGTCATATCGCCATCCGCCTGCAGCTCATCTGGAGACGCTTTTAGGACTAGGTAAAATAACCTTCCAGAACAATAATGATATCCAAAGGTGCTCAGGCAGACTCGGGTCACCTTTCTCCTTTATATGTTTCCCTCTTAACAAATAAATCATGCAAAGGGGTTGAGAGGTGTTTTAATTAGTGTTCATGTGTGAAGACTGTGTGTCAGACTTTGAGAATATAACCAAAATCACAATTACTATTAAGTTTGGGCCGATTGGAGCAAAAGGGATGCTATAGGCGCCCCCGCGCAAAACACCTCCCTCGATGGGTCTCCAGGCCCGGCCAGAGAGAGGAAGAGGCCCCCGGCTAAAGAAGGGGTCCCGCCTCTGCTCCCACAGCCAGATTCCTCTCCTGGGGAAAGGATCCGCTTGCAGGACCTGGAAGCCAGAGCAATGCCCTCCCCAGGGGGGCTCCGCAGCAACTGCTCTCGAGAGGCGCCCTGCCCCGGACACCTGCATGCCAGGGGTTGGACTAGATGACCCTTGGGGTCTCTTGATGGTTCTATGACACCCGAGGCTGGACACGGCTGCTGCTGCTGCTGCTGCTAGTGGCTTTCGATAGTCTTCTTAGCCTCCGTGAAGGTGTCTACTCTTTCAACGCCCCTCGCCGTGTCCGCTGCTACCTCTGGTGGAAAATGCGTGGGAAATGCCGCAGCTCCCTTAGGTAGGAGGCCGCACTACATGGAGCGAGGGGGGCGTCACAGCCGAGGTAGAGATAGCAGAGGCCTAACCCCCCCCCCCAGGCCTCCGGGAGTTGGGGTAGATGTTAGCACCCTGTGTGCCTGCTTATCTGCTCCCCAGACCTCCCGACCCGCCCGGGGCGCGGCCCCTTCTCCTGGCTGCTGTGAGCAGATAGGGTGGGGGAAGAAGAGAGGGCGCCCCCCCTTGCCATGCGCCCTTCCCCAATGCTCTGGTGGTTTCTCGGGATCTCAGGAACTCCTGGTGGTTTCAGAGCCCGAGTCGCCCCCTCCCAGGCAGGGTTCCTGCTTGCGGGCCTCTTCCCGCGCCCTCTCAGTGCGGGTGTGGAGGGGATCCCTAGCACTCCCCCCCCCCGCCTTGAAGTGGGCTTGGTTGTGGGGAGGGGGCTGCCCCTGTCCTCGAGCGCAGGATCCTAGGAAGCTGCCTTCTATTGCATCCAACCCGGGCCGTATTGCCTGCACGGGCTGGCAGCTGTGGCTCGCGGGGCTTTCGGGCTGGACGGAGCCGGGCGGGGGCCCTTCTGCGAGCACAACCCCACGCCGAGACCGGCCCTTCCGAATAGTTCGTCTGCTTCATCCCAGTCAGTCCAGCCAGGGGCGCAAAGGCCTGGGGAGCCCCACCCCACAAGTCCCCCGAAGGGAACTGGAAGGAAGACCCCCAAGGAGACGGAGCCCTTCTGGGGCTGACTCTGCGCCCCCGTCGGGCAAAGGCCACGCGTGCCAGCGCTCTTTCAGGGCCCCCACCTGCTCCAAGTGCCCCGGGTTCAAGGAGCGCCAAGTTAGGGACTATCCCGCGGAACGGGGTCTCCCTCGCCAGAGCCGTCCAGGCCCCCGGGGTCCCCCTCGCCCTTCTTCCCGCCCGCCCCCAGGTCAGCCCAAGAAGACGCGAGAGATCAGGGAGAGTCAAGAGCAGGTTTATTGTGGGCTTTGGGGGTCGCGGGGCGGCGTCGAGGCGGCTCCTCTGCGGCGGGCTTAGGCTTCGTGGGGCCTAGCGGTACTTGCAGGTCAGCACGACGCCGACGTGGCCCAGGAACTTGTCCATGGAGACGAGGGTGCTGGCCTTGAGGAGTCCCGGGTGGTTGGCGGCGATGGCCACCAGGAAGCAGTGGCTCAGCAGCTGCGGGAGAGGCGGAGCGTTAGACGGGGCCCCGGACGGAGCGAAGCAGGGATCCCGCCCGCCCCGGAGCCCCGACGGGGAGCGAGAGAGACTCACCGCGAAGTTGACGGGGTCCACGCGCAGCTGCTGGGCGTGCAGGTTGCTGAGCTTGTCGAGGGCGCCGGCGATGTTGTCGATGTGCGCCACGGCCTCGCCGATGGCCGCCGCGACCTTCTTGCCGTGCGCCTTGATGTCGGCGGAGCCGGGGCTCACGTCTTTGTGCGCGAAGTAGGTCTTAGTGGTGGGGTGCGCCACGAACATCCTGCGGGAAGAGGTGGAGGAGAGGAGCAGGAAGACGAGGGTCCGACTCCCGCCCGGCCCGCGGCCTCGTCCCCGGGAGAGGGTCCCTGCCCGACGGGGCGGACTTACCTGGTGATGGCCTCCGCGCCGATGTCCCCGGCGTGGGGCTGGACCACGCTCCAAACGTGCTTCACGTGGCTCTTGTCGTCGTCGCTCAACACCATCTTGGCAGCTCAAAGTCTCGGGTGCCGTCGGAGCGCGCGCGGCCTTTTTATCGGGGGCGCCCCGCCCCGCCTGGGCCTCTCCCTCGGCCTCCGCCCGTGGGCCCTGCGGCTTCTCCCCGCGTTATCGCTTCTTAAGGCTAGTGCTAGGATGTGGGAGGGCCCCGCAATTCCCGCTGCCTTCCCCCAGACAGGCCTTGCCGGGTATCTACGTCGGGCTCTCCCTGGCGATGACAGGCCTCCTTTGCTAGTCCTGACACCCCCTTTGCGGCCATTGCTCTTTCCCTAGAACCGCGCGTGGCGGAGGCGCACGAGGAAAGGGGAGGGACGGTGCCTTCCAGAAAGCCAGGATGAGGTCCTCGTCCGCCCCCGCGGCAGAGAAGGGTAGCAGTCAGTCCAACTGAATGCGGACATTTTGTCCTTGGCCTCCCCGCGAGGTAGCTCTCCGAGGACTCCCGAGTAAACATAGGAAAGTCATTGGAAAATAAAACTGTGGCTATCATCATAATGCCACTCCACCAATCTGGAATACTGCAGACCAGGGGTTCCCAACTGGTGGTCCACGTCACCCACCCAGACGGTCCCTGACGCATACCTATCAACTGCATGGGACATTCCTTTGTGTGTGTGTGGGGGGGGTCACTCTCACTTTGTTGGAAGTTTGGCAAGATGGGTATTAAACAGATGTCCTTCGTTGTGCAATATTCGGTATCCGGCACAACGAAGTACTGGGACCAGATTTATTCGGGTATGTCTCAAGGAACACAAACAGCAGCACAGCAACCAACACGAAGCCTCTAACATATTTGGCTAAATAATCTTTAAATTTCTTCCATTCCTCTTGGTACTCCTTCTCCTTCTGGTCGCGGACTCTTCCGGTCAGGTCGGCTAGTTCCCAAAAGTCCATCATCTTCATCTGCCATTCCTCCACTGTTGGTACTTCTTGCGATTTCCAATTTTTGGCCAATAAAATTCTGGTTGCAGTTGTGGCATACAAAAACAATCTGACTTATTTCTTGGGCAATTCCAAACCTATTATTCCAAGTAGAAAGGCTTCTGGTTTCTTAATAAATGTATATTTCAATTTAAATAAAATTACTTGCCAATATAAGATAGGCCTAGGATTTAAATATGTGATGTTGTAGAATAATATGTTTAAAGTTTAAATGAAAAGAAAGATAGATGTTAATTTGACTAAGTAAATTTTATGTGAAAATAGTTTTCGAAAACTGCTACAATGATTTCTATGGAAACTCAGCCAGAGGGATTTGAGGAAGTCACCTAACAAGGTTAACAAAAGTGGGATTATTACAGTTAAGATAAATGTTTCTTTGTTTGTATGTTTGTGTTTGATGTTCTTTTTCTATTTGTTTGTTATAAATTTGGGAAATTAATTAAAAAATTGGAAAAAACAAAAACAAAACACGAAGCCTCTAATCATTCCAGTTTTATACTTGAAATAAAAAGCTGGTTTAAGGAAGGGGGGGCGGGGTTTCCCGGAAATAATCTACGGAGCAAGGCGGGCAAGGAAGAGCTCAAACGGAGAGTCACCACGTGCTGAGGAGTGGAGGCCTCAAGACTTTCCTGGAAGTTGAGGCCTTTGCCGCCGACTTAAACCAACGTGCGTCCCCCACGCCCTTCACCAACACAGCAGCGGTTATGACAAGCGTCCAGGGTGGGTTGCATGCACGTGCATTTCTATCCACACGCACACTCTTTCCGTGCATGCTTATGGGCGGCACAGTGGGTGCAAAAAACGTCGGTGAGAATGCAGAACGGCGAGTGGCAGCATAATTCCTGGGTTAAACTAACGCAGCATTTAAAAGAAGGGGGGCCCTTGCAGGACATTTCTCCCCTTCTCCAAGAAAGGGTTATCCAAGGTGCTTGGCCGAGCCGGGCTGAAGGCACCTGTGGAAGGGACTCGGGGGCGGGGAAGGTAACTCGGGTGGCGCCGTGCGAAGCTTTACGGTATCAGTGGAGGGAGGCAGCGGGGGGGCAGGGGCGGGAGCGGGAGCGTGCATCGTATTGGGGCGCCGTGCTCTTGCGGGAAACCACGACCCCCCAAAAACGGGACGTCCGGAACAGTTGTTCCACGGACCCTCTGGGTGGGTTACGCTGGGGTCTGGGGACCCCCTGTTTACAGGAAATACGAGGGAGCGGTGACATGATAGAAGTCTATAAAATTACGCACGGCATGAAGAAAACGGGTAGAGAATCGTTTATCTCTCTCTTTTATCACACTAATTTAGAAGTTGTGGACACCAAACGAAGCTGAATGCAGGAAGATTCAGGACACAGAAAAGGAAGTCCTTCTTCACGCAGCACATGGAACTCTCTCCCACAAGAGACAGTGACGACCACCAACTTGGAAGGCTTTCAAAGAGGATTGGGTGGGCTGTGACTGGCCCGGGTCACCCGGAGAGTTTCTAGGCTGACGGGGCGGCGGGGTGTTTGGCAGAGGCATACCCAGGAGCCCCCGCAAGAGACTACCCTCCGGGGAAGGCGCCCAAAGCCCACTGGAGAGAAGCAGGCACCATTTGCCCGGCAGGCGCCCGCGTGCTCCAAGTGGCCTCGACGGTGGTCTGTGAGGCCACTTGATTTGGCCGTCTGATGCGTCTCCCTTTGAGCCTCAGCCGCCTCGAGCGGCAATCTGCTGGAAATGGAGGTATAAAAATGACCCATAAACGAATTCACCGACTTGGGGGTGAAGAGTGGGAGGGGGGGTGAGTTCTATGCGCTCGAAAACAGGGGAAGAAAGTGAGCCAGGCGTCAAGGCGCGTCCCCGCCGGGCCTCTGCGCGTTGCTGGCCTTCAGCCAGCGATGGGTGCCCAAGCAAGGCTTCTCCTGGCGGCGCCCAGACGCAGCTGTGAAGGGCGGGACCTCTGGGTCGGAGGCCCCCTGCGCAGCGCCGATTAAAGGCTGCCTGCCTGCGCGCGTGGCGCCCAGGACGCCCCACTGCCAAGATGGGGCTGACCGAGGAAGACAAGCAGCGCGTGCGGGCCATCTGGGTCCCCGTGAGGAGACACGCCGAAGCCGTGGGCGTCGAGGTGCTCAACAGGTAAGTCCTCCCCGCCGGCTCCGGGACCCTCCCCAGGTCTGCCGCCCGTGGGTGGAGGCTGGAACCCCGACGGCGAGGCCGCTGGCATGACCCTGTCCTCGCCCTACCCGCTCCCGCAGGCTGATGGCGGCGCACCCCACCACCAAGACCTACTTCCACCACCTCGACCTCTCGCCGGACTCGGCCCAGCTGAAGGCTCTGGGCAAGAAGGTGGTGGACGCGCTCAGCCGCGCCGTCGAGAACCTGGACGATCTGCCCGGCGCCCTCGGCCATCTCAGCGCGCTGCACGCCTTCCAGCTGCGGGTGTCGCCCAGCAGCTTCGAGGTGAGTCGCGCTCCCCGAGGCTGCCCCGGACGCCCGCTGCCCTCCCCGTCGGGCGGCCCAGGGTCCTGCTCGCTCTCTCTAACGCTGGCGCTCTCATCTCTCTCCCACAGTGCCTTAACCACTGCATCCTGGTGACCGTCGGGGCCCACAGCCGCGGCTCCCTCGACCCGGCGCTCCTCCTTTCCGTGGACAAATTCCTGGCCAGCGTCGCCCACGTCCTGACCTCCTGCCACCGCTAGGCAGGGCAAGACGGGCTCGCCCGGGCGCCCTCCCCGCCTTCTCCCTCCTAATAAAGCTTTGGGCTCTTTCAACTGCAGCGCTGCGCCCTCACCTCTCTCTGGGGGGCGGCTGGGGGGGGGCTGAACGGACTCCGGAAGAGCTCTCGACGGCGCTCCCCTCGAGGTTGTCCGTAGGGAATGTCACATTGCCCCGGGACCGGATGGTTAAATCTGGGTAATAAATGAGTTTATTCACCATCAAGCCTTTTCGTACGTCGGGGAAGTGGAGGACCGGCAAGCCTGCGGCTTTCCCCTCTACACCCCTGTGCTGAGAGAGAACAGCATAGAACCGCAGAATTGCAGGGCACTCCAAAGGTCATAAAGCCCAACCCGCTGCAATGCAGGAACTGCCGTAAAGGTGGCATGGGATTTTTGTTGGGCGGTAGGCCTTTTGTTAGGGGGGCAGAGCCTACGTTAGCTATGCTATTATGTGGATTTATGTAGCTATGCTATTATGTGGATTTAGGGGAGCTGCCCCTCTCTGCCCCCTCTTGGCTACGCCCATGAAAGGGAGGCTGCTCAAACCACCCCCATCCCAGGTGTTCTTTGCTTCCACTCAATGATGGGGAGGACAGCCCCCCCAAAAGATCCGCACGCCGAGAAGGGCGCAGGGAGAGGTCTCCGCGCAGGTGGGGGGGGCGCCTCAGGCTCCAGTCCCCCGAGATCACGATGACCAGAGCAATGGGGAAAGGCGCGTGGCAAGGGGGGGGGGGCGGCCTCCTTCCCTATCTGCACCCAGCAGCAGGCAGGAGGAGGACCCCACCCAGGCAGCAACAGGCACAACCGCTCAGGGAGGGGCAGCAGGCCTTGGGGGGGGACGACGCAGATAAGGAGGCCGACCCTGGGTGTCAGCTTCTTCTCCAGTTCCGGGGCCGGGGGGGGCGCGCTTTGTGCGAGGGTTGCAGGACCCCCCCCCCCGCCCCAGGAAGCAGCAGCTCAAGGAGGATGATGGCCAGTTGTGGCCGAATGCTGCTGATGCCGCCGCCTTTCCAGTTGCCCCAAGAAGGTGCAGAGGCCAGTTTGGGCTTTGGCGCAGAGAGGAGAGGGGGCCCGCTCCTCTTTCCCCACCTCCATGGGGTGGGGGCAGGGGCGACCACTCAAACCCCACCCCCGAAGGGAAAAGCAAGGGGGGGGGGAAAGGTAAACACGTTTGGTTTTTAAAGCATTTTATTCATTTTCAAGAAAAGAATATAAACACAAATATTATCAAAACAATTGGTTTCTCCCCACCCTCCCCCCGAGCAGAAGACTATTATAGTGTCAAATTCTCCCATAAATCCATACACGTAGTTTGTGGGCGCCAGTCGTCCGAGAAGCTCAATTGAATGTTTTATTAAAAAAAAAGGTGCCGTATTTCAACAAAACCATCCATATCCGAAGCATCGATTCAGGGCATGTATTCTCTTAGCTTCTCAGATAAAGCAGTTTATACATTCTGCTTCCACTGTGTGATCTATAGGTGAGCTTCCTTTTTTAGGCTCATGCTATAGGCAATCTTGCCACTACCAGAAAAAAGTGACAAGTTCCTCGTGTGATAATTTTACAGTGGTACCTCGGGTTAAGTACTTAATTCGTTTCGGAGGTCTGTACTTAACCTGAAACTGTTCTTAACCTGAAGACCACTTTAGCTAATGGAGCCTCCTGCTGCTGCCGTGCCGCCGGAGCACGATTTCTGTTCTTATCCTGAAGCAAAGTTCTTAACCTGAAGCGTATGTAATATTTCTAGGTTAGTGGAGTGTGTAACCTGAAGTGTATGTAACCCGAGGTACCACTGTATATTTAAATATTATTAATAAACCTAGACATGGTTGCAATGTACATCCTGGTTTATAATTTTGCTCATTTCTGCTAATGCAGTTTCCCAAAATGGTTGCACCAATTCACATATTCATAGCTGTCAACTTTCAGGTTTGAAAATAAGGGATCAGCAGCCTCGAAAATAAGGGATCAGCAGCCTCACCTGTCCTGGGGACAGTCTACAGGATATCTAACAATCCGGGATAGCAGCGGGAAATGGCGCTGGAATAAGGGAATTTCCCGCAAAAAAAAAAAAAAAAAAAAGGAAGGTTGACAGCTATGCACATATCTATGACATATGGAACAATTTCCATGCCTAAGTCCTTTCCCCAATTTTGCTTAATAGTCAAGCATTGTTCAGGGGCTAGGTCAGTGAGTATTTTGCATAAAACCGATATTATTCTTTGGGTGGGGGTGTTCAGTGATATTCAGAATCAGTTTTTCAAATTGTGTGAAAGGTCTAATTGCTTGAGATTCAGCTGTTGGACTTGAGATAGTACATATCACCTGATAGCCAATTCACATTACAACCCTCAATTCTTTCCATGATTTGCCGTGAGAAAAACATCATTTTTATAAAAGTGAATCAATCTGCACAAGCATTTTTCTTTCCATTTCATATCCATCAGTTTTCGATCAGACGTGTCGAAGGAAGGGTGCAACGCAAAGGAAATCCGTATAGGTGGTGCTGATTTTTATGTCCAGGTTTGCCAGATCTCTAATTCTGCTTTTGCAAATGGGTTTGTTATCGTTACAAAAGTTTTGTTGTTATTCAAAAATGGGATGCCTGATATTCTGTGTTGCTCAGGTTCATCTAATTTCAGTTGCATCCAAATCTTCTTTTACACTGAATATCATACTAATGACATTCTCTATATGGGCCACATCATGATATGGCAGCCCCATTTACCCTTCTCTGAGAAAGTTGATATAATACAGTTAGGCACAGACCAGGTCTCTTGCTGTGATGACTCAAGCTTACAATCATTTTTTTGACCATATCCTTAGAGTATTTTTTGAAACAGATAGGGTTTGAAACAAATATAAATATATATTTGGTAATATTATTTTAACCAATCCAACCTACCCTTTCAAGAGATTCAAGGTCCCTTGTGTGGTTTAAGTTTCTTAATTACTTTAGTTACATCTTCCAGCATTACTGGTGCTACCAAAGAGAGCTGGTTCTATTTCTGAGATTTCACTGTTTTAATTTATATGGAATTTAATACACCTGTGCAACAGAGCATCACATTTAAGAGTCCACAGGCATGGCATATGAACAGGGGGCAAGACAGCTCACACTCCCGGCCCCAACTTCAAACAGCTCAATATGTTAAGAATATCGAATTTTCTCTTGCAAAGATAAAAGAAATGCCAGCTTCAGCTTTCCTTCACTCCCCCCTTGCCATATTCTCCACTTAGCATAATACAGTATATGAGATATAGTTATAAAAATTTCAAAGTCAAACCAGTCAGTTTGCAGAAGAATGATGTTTCTAATTTCTTTAAGAAACTCTTAGGTTTCTTATTTCTCTTTGACCTCCCTTGCCATCCATATTGCCTGTTTCTCTCCTCCACCTGTTCTGTGTATTGGGAGTTGCTAGTCTGGCTTCAGCCAGAATGGTGACGATGGCTGGATCTAGAGCTGTCAAAGAAGCGATTAAGTTAAATGCATTGTAAACTCATACAGGGAAATCAGGCAGGGAAAGGCAGGACTCCACAGCGCCATCTGGTGTCACAGTCTTATATCGCATATACACTTTTCCTTTAGCTGAGCCCTATCAGTATTGCTATCTGCAAAATAAGTTTAAACGGGAAGCCCTATCAGTATTTTGCTCCAGCAGCATGTAGGGTAGTATTTTTTGAGGTTCCTTTTTTGTAGTGGACTTTCTTCCCTTCCATGACAAATTCTGTTCATTCTCTTGCTACTTTCTTAACTGCTTCTTTGAAGGAGGAATGTGCCATTTTCTTCATGTGCCTCCTCCACGTGAGGTCTGGAGGGCAGCAACATGAGAACAGGGCCTTTTCTGCAGTGGCTCCCCGCTTGTGGAATACTCTCCCCAGGAAGGTTCTCCTGGCGCTTTCATTATACACCTTTAGGCACCAGACAAAAACATTCCTCTTTAACCAAGCCTTTGCCCTTTTAAAATGTGTTTGGGGGGGTGTTATTGGTTTTATTTTATGTATTTTGTGTTTTTATATTGCACTTTTATCCTGTGAATTGCCCTGAGACCTGCGGGTATAGAGCAATATACAAGTTTAATAAATAATAAAAAATTCTTGCTATTATATCCCAGGGTTGCTGTCTTGTGGGGGAGGGGGGGGGTACCGAAGCCTCAGGCATTCTCTGTATGCTGTTTGCATTCACGCTTAAAAGTTAACAAAAAGGGCTTTCATACCTGTTTTCCGGAGCTCCTTTCAGTCATAAATTATCCATTCTACTCCTATCCTCCCAGGACTCCATATGAAGTTGCAAGCCTGATGCAGTTTTAGTGAGTCTTTTAATGGTGGATTTATGGCATATTGCTAAATCCAAAGCTTCATTCGCTGAAGCAGGCATTCAGTAAATTTCTTAGGCAACTCTTTCAATTCCATTTTGATTTCATCTCTAAAAACCTTTGAAGGCTGCATTCCTTTTTCCACTGCTAAATCTTTCTGCAATTGTTTTAGAAGGTCATAGAAGGGTTCAAAGTCCTCTTTAGAAAGACGCGCAACTTTCAGAGCCATTTCTGATCTCATTTCTTCCTGACCCATATCTGATCTTCCGCTGCCAAAGTATCTAAAGAAAAATTGCTTGGAAGCTATTTGGGGTGAGGTGGGCATAGCCTTTTAGCATCCTGTTCTTTCCTGGGTACCCTTTAGCTTTCAGAAGTTTGTAACAGCTGAGCAGTGCAGGCGAAGGGTTGAAACGAGAAGATTATTTAGCCATCTTGAATGATGACATCACCACCCTCCCCAGAAAAGAAAAATGGAATAGAACTGTCCAGAACTGCTCCTCTTTGAAATGGTGGGAAAGGCCACATGTTTGTGTTACTGTGAAAAGTGTGCCTGCATTTACACAAGTAGCAGCATTGTGCAATTCTAAGGGGAACGCCTTCAGAAGCCGAAATTGCCTACAAGATACATTCACAGCGCCCAAGCAGAGCAGGCAAGGTTAGGGCAACTGACTGAAAAATCATCATTCCAACTTCTCCATCATATATATGACTTGCCCCCAAGCCATTTTGCTACCTTGAGTAGGCAGATGCATACCATCCTATGAGTCTGTCGCGAGGGCAGTGCCAAGTGATCCCAAGTTCTTGGGAAACACATGCAGGTAAATCCAGCCCACTTGTCCCTCGGAAGAACGAGCGTTTCCACAAAGTGGCACAAAGTGAATCGCGAAAATCGCTTCTCCAGATCTACCAAATTTAAGATGGCGCAAAGGAATCTCCAGTACAGGAAAACCGTTTAATATACAATTGATTACAGATCTGCAGTAACAAGTCAAAGTGGATGTGTATATTTACCTTCTATATACATATAGTATTTCGCACATACTTTTGTGTGTGTGTGTCTTTAGAGCCAGACGTATGCAGGCTATTTACAGTTAAGCTACTGTAGTGAAGGCGGCCTTTGGCACTCCAGGCAAGCAAAACTCTGTGAAGCCACTGCTTCCTCCTCCTCCTCCTCCTCGCCTGGTGTGGGGAGGGGCCTGCTCTTCCTTTCTGCAGGGAGGGCAAGACAATGTCAACCAGAGCAGTGGACGCAGAAAAGGAGGAGAAAGCTGGGTGGTTTTCCGCTCACACCTGCGCCCGCAAGTACAGAATTTGGGGCATTTCCCCACTGACACCAATACTGCGTGGAGGCAATATTCCAGGAAAGCCCTTCTTCAAGGCAGACCAGGAGCGGATAGGCACCTGAAGGACAATACTGTGGTGTGTGTTTTTTCACAAAACGAAAGGAGTTTCAAGTTGCTTTCATCTTTTGCCTCTCCCAAGTTTCTCAGCACACCAGGCTAAAATGATGAAAAATAGGGGAGGCTCATTTGTGCATATCAAATACTGAAATAGTGTTGCATAGGCTGCCTAAAGGCTGGCACCCTTCTTCCCCCCCCCCACCCCCCAGTAACTCGTAGTTTATTCAACACAAAGCCTCAGGGCCAGTAACAGCATTATCTCAAAACCAAATAAAAATATAAATACACATTAAAATACAACCGTACATGTCTAAAACAACCCTGTAGATACTGTTGGTGAAGAACACCAGTGTGAACCGTCTTGGATGGTTTGCAGAGGACTCTTGTTCTCCACCAGGAGGAGCTTTCTGAGAAGGGAAAGTCAGGCTCCAAAGGGACAGCCCGACAGAAGACCTCTCTCTCCAGCCTCCCCGCCGAGGGCTAAAGAAACAAAAGGGTTGCTTTGCGTCAGCCAGGAAGAGAGAGCCAGAGGTGGCCTTGGACCCGCAAAGCTGCTTCCAGCATTTCCTGCTCAGCCGGCAGCTGACCCAGGCCCAGGACTTGCCCTGTCCTACTGACCGATTCTTTCCAGCGGCTCTTCGCAAGTATGCAAAGCCCAGACCAGTTAAGAGTTTCTGAATGGTATTGCCATCAAAATAAGGAGTTGGCTTTAAATCATCAGGTCCTGAGAAGTGAAGAGCCAGGCTCCCTCTCCATGGCAGCAACCGGAGGGTGGGAAGAGGGGAGCATGCAGCCTCCGTGGCCCTAGAAGGGGACCAAAGCCTTCAGCACCTCAAGGAGCGGGCACCCTGGACAGAGGCAGAGGGAGTCATCCCGCGGAGACAAGGCCACAGGCCGGCCACTCTGCTTGTCTAGGTGGAGTTCCCCTCCCCCATCTCGTTAAGGCTTTGGGCTTTTTATTACTTCTGTTTGTCCTCCTGACGTTGAGGCAACAACCTTAAAGCTGCTGCCCCAAAGGGATGCTTTGGAGCCCTTGGTTTACATTGCTGCAATATTTCCAGGAAGTCATGTTTGGCTATGGCTACTGTAGAAGCAGGATGCTGGCCTGGCCAGGCGGGAGAACGGCTGAAGTCAGAGAGAGGAAGGCAGGAGTGCAGCAACCAACCAGTATTTACACCCGAGATACACTTAGGCTGATTTCTAAGAGGAGAAGCTAATGCCTCGGAGACCCAGGAAGTGCCTAACAGAAATGCTTTCTGCTTTATGATACTTCTCCCCAGGTAAGTGGGGGGACGGGGCATATTGCAGGTACAGGCAGGAGGAGCGTGGGATGGGGGGAGGAGAGAACGGAGAAGAGGCAGGAAAGAGCTCTGTGGGACACTCAGCAGGACACCAAGAGCTCCTCCTCCTCCTCCCAACTGGACCTGAGTGGGAATAAGTGCCCAGAATGCTGCCTCTCTGTGGGGCAGATGGAGGAGGAGGGGCTGGTGGCCACTGCCTTTCAGCTCACAGGAGGGGCAAGGAGAGGGTGGTGGGGCTTCCAAGAGCAGACAAAGTCACACAGGCGCATTTTCCTCCACCTTGCACACCCAGCCCTCAGATGCTCCTCCAGCTCCTGTGGAAGAAAAAGGGAGGCCACCCATCTCATCATGTGGCTCTGCTAGGAAGCCAAATGGCAACAAGCCTCTAGTGACAAGTTAAAAGAGCCTTTGGAGAAGAAGCCAAGTGCATTGTTTCTATTTATATATAGTCAGCGGAAAGTAAGTTCTAAATAATTAAGTAGTTATTTAGTCCTTAAAAGGTGCTTTGTCTCATTGATTTCTGTAGGACTGAAGCAGGCCTCAATGAGTGCGGCGGAATAAAAAGCCTCATTTACTGCTTTCAGAGACCTTGGAGCACGGCAGGAGAACAGAACTTGCTCTCTTTGGGGCACTTCCTTCTGCATCCCAAAACTTCGTTGCCAAGGAGTTGGCAGCAGAAGACCTAGGCTTCTGCAAACCTCCCCTCCCCCTGCCTGTGCCCTCCGATATTTCCTTCTGCCACCCAACTTCCCAGCCCAACTCTAGCTGAAATACCTGTTTGTGGTGTGAGCAAGGCTCTTTTAGTGCCCAGTCAATTAGCATCATTAGTTCCAGAGCCCTGGAAATAAGGCTTCTGCTGAAAAAACCCAAAATGACATCCCTGGCTCATGTCCAGCCTGATCTTCAAAGGAACAACTGCCTCCTTTGCATGCCACTGCTTGCTCCCTCACCAGGCGTGTGTATTTACCGCTAGGTAAATCATCTTGCATTATTGCTACCAACGTAGCGCTCCAGTTTTATTGCTATAATTTTAGGCATGGTGTGATGAACCGGTGGCCCTCCAGCTGCTGCCGGGATTCCCATCCGCCCCAGCAACGAACCTGGTCGGTGCGCAGGGGTGATGGGAACTGGAGCCTAGCAACACCTGGAGGGCTCCTTCAGGTTCCCCCCCCCCCTGCATCCACCAAGGCCTAAAGTACAGGCAACAAGCCTTCGGGGACCGTTCCACAGGCAAGCGGCAGAAGAGCTCCCTACTCCCTCTGCGTATTTTGCCTGGCAAATAAAATGCTTTTGGGGAGGTATGTGGAAAAGCAATGATATGCAAGGTGCTTTGCAGGCAACGTCCCACTGCAGGAAACCCTGTTGTTGAGAGCAGCCCAGGAATTCACACAAAGAGCAGCTGAGAAGCTGCTATTTCAGCATCCAGGATGAAGCAGACACCGATCAGAGCCTTTAAAATTCAAGCTGAACATACCTTTCATGTGCCCGGACAGAGAAAGAGCAAGCCAACCCGTGCCCTATGACTAAAGACACCACCTGCCTGGCAGAGAGCAAGATACATTTGCCAAGGGCCTGAAGCACCTACACAAATTTAAAAAATGAAATAGAAGACTCTAACCATTTGAGCGTTTTTTACACTGCAAAGAGCTGGTCTTAGGAACATTCCCCCAAGCCGGGGTAATTGCAGTCTTTTTCCAAAAGCAAATACCCAAATTCCTTGTGGCTAGAAATCTGCAAGTTCCCAATAATTCTCACAACTGAGAGAAGCAGGTCACACATTCAGACAGCTGGCCCCAAAGCCTCTCATGCTCACAGGGCCAGATCCACCACAAGCCATCATCCCTGCTGGCTATTATCAGTGTCCTTAAACTTTCCTCTTCTGACTTTTAGCTCTTGCTGAACCCCAGCACTGTTCTGTACGCTGCAGATGGCCTGGAAGCACCTTGGGACTAAATCAGCTCAGCCGTGGAGAAAACAGCAGTTCAGTTGAGAAACCAGAAGCTAGAATCCTGGCGATTACCTTCGAAAGTTTCTTTGATTTGACTGAGGCAAGAGAAGTTTACAAAATGATACTAATCTTCTGGAAAGCCAAACTCAGGGGACAGCCTCCTCCTACACATTTTATTCACAATTAAGTCCACTGCATACACTGGAGTTACTACCTAGTAAATGAGCTTAGGATTGCAGCCTCAGTGGAGGCTAGTACTGTATAGTACTTGGGGCTGAAGAAAATAAGATTGTTTTTAACTACATATTGAAAACCATGCAGCATTGTCCTCCTAGACCCAGCCTGCACTGGAAATTCACTACCCCTGTGTTGGTTCAGCCCCAAAGGCTTTTATCGAAAGAATCACGTATCACAGTGCTGCTCAATGTGGGTGTCGGAATGTGAGACATACAGAAGAGAGAGTGGCCCACAGAAAAGGTATTCTGTGTGCTATCAAGCAAAAGCCCGTTTATGAACATAAATTCCAGGGATGCTCTTAACAACTGAGCCAAAAGAAAGAGAGTGTGGCTTTAGTTTTAAAGAAGATTAGCATGTCAACAAAATAACAGAAGTGACCAGCTGATGAGAATGGTCATAGTTGTCCATTTCACTCCAAAGGTCAGAACACAGGAGATGCTAGCTTTTTACTGGACCAATTTAGGTTGCAGGATAAGAAAGTGCAAGAGGAAGTATTCTATGAAACAACAAACTTCCTAACCCTAAAGTACTTTAACCCTTTTCACGTCTTCTAAACTTGCAAAAATGTAGAACAGCCCCTACTTTATTCTGCATGTGTATTTGCGGGGCAGATTTATGCTTGGCTACATCACCTTTAGGTGAATCACAAAATTTGGCTGCATTAAGAGTCAAACACGTTTGACTCTTCATTCAGTAATACAACAGTAATACAACAGGAGTGAAAATGCAAAAAAAAAAAAAAAAGATTGTCAAAGGGAATTCATTTTTCATTTTGACTGAATCCACACAATAAAGCGCCGAAGGCTTATGATCTCCCTACTCTTGTGCTTTTCAGCTCTGAACAGACTTCTCATTCCAACTTCCACAAAGGGCATACACAATAAGGGCCAAATATGTGCGCCAACCCTGCTAAGTCAGCCACGTCTGACAGCTTGAGTGCTGTTGGCACCAACTGTGCCTAAAGAAAGGCTGGACTGAGAACGCAGACACGCTTAATGGGCACCTGCCTTACAATTGGCACCACTGCTTACGATCCCTACTGTCCCCACAAATACAGAATTAAGGGGGAAGGGAGGAATAGGAAGGAAGGGAGAAAATCCCCTATCATTTATTATCTTTCTCTTAGGCCTGACCAGATTTAGAGAAAACCGTTTCACCCAAATGCTCAGAAGTCCCTCCTGGCAGAGGTCAGAAGCGAAACACCTGAGGCTGAGACTGGCACGCTTCTGCCGCTGGAGCACTGTGCAGCCAGCGCCAATCCCCACACGGCAGAGGCCTGTGGGGTGAATGGCAAGAGGCCACACGTCCCAGAACACACAAGGGCACTTGAGTCTGATTATGGCAAACAGAGCAGCCCACGGATCACTTCAGGGAAGTGCTGGACTGCCAAGGCAAGCTCCCTGCTCCTCCTCCTCCAGCTGCCCAGGGGGCAACTTTGCCAACTCCTCTCTCGCCTCACATCATCTTCCCTTAGTGGCTGTTTGTGTCAGTCAGGTAAACATGCATTTGTCTGTGTTTACATACAAAAGGCTTAACATAATAGGCAAAACAAAAACAAAATAGTAGTGCCAGTGAGAAACAATAAAAATGATATAACCACGGCTTATCCATCGAACATATGGTCAACTTTGTGCCTCTGTTCCTAGACAAGGAGTCCAGCAGAGTCTATCTGAAGGCACTTGATGTCTCATCTCAGCTGAAAGACTGTTCCAAGGGGACCTGGGGGGCGAGAGAGGCACAAAAGCCCTGGCACACCAGTGACCCCCTCGGATCCCGTTGCCAAAGTGAAGTCAGATGACAGAGCCGTCCAGCCACTCCCCCTCCTGCCCCCTCCTCCAGGAGAACACAGCCTGCCGAGAGCACCTGCGCTCTTGTAGACAGAGCAGACCACTCCAGCGCATCATACGCTCCGCGAGTTATTCAGCTTAGTCAGCTCACTGGTCTCACCGGGACCTGCTTCTTTGCAGTCGTTTTTCTCAACAGACTTACCAAACCTACGCCCATCCTCTGGCTTCACTGTCTCTTTTGGGAGATTCTTGAAACAGGGGAGCCCGCCCTTGAGCTCCAAATTATGGTCCGAGACGTGGGGCGTCTTGTCCAAATTCTGTACAGAAGGCACCAGGTTGGTGATCTCGTCCGTCGGAGACCGCCCAATGCTGCCATCCACTTGAACACGGATGTCTGGAGATATCGATAACTGGTGGTGGGGGACGATGCCGTTGTCCATGCACTTGGGGTACAGGAAGGTCTTCATCTGCCCTTTGCCCTTCACGTTCACCGTCCCCCTGTAATCAAAGTCATACCCCATCTTGTTCAGGATGCGGTAGCTCTCTTCGCTCACTTGGATGCGACACTCCACTCCGGTCGTGTCCATCCTGCTGGCGATGTTCACAGTGTCACCCCAAATGTCATACAGGAGCTTGGTGGTGCCAATGACCCCGGCAGTCAGGGGGCCGTGGTTGAAGCCAATCCGCAGCTTGAAATTGAACCACAGCATGTTGTTGTTAAAGTCATCAACCACTCGCATCATTTCTTTGGCAAATTCGAAGAGGGTTTGCAAGTGGCTGTGTGGGCTGCTGCTGTCTTGGCACTGGGACGTGTTCAGGCCAGAGGCGGCCATATAGGTGGCCCCGATGGTTTTGATCTTCTCGATGTTGCTGTAGTCAGGCTTGCTCAGCAGCTCGTCAAAGTCCCCAATCAGCTCGTTCAGGACTCGGTAGCACTCCTTGCCTCCTTCATAGTTCTCCTCGTAGAACTCGCTGAAGTTCACGATGCTGGCAAAGATCACGCCCCCACTGTCGTGGTTTTTGGAGTAGCTCTGTGAGACTTTCAGCTGCTCCGCCACGTGGTAGGGAATGATATTCCGCAGCAGCCAGTCTGCCTGGTCCCTCATGCTCTGGATCTTGGTGCGGTGAAGGTCGGCTTCCACGTCTCCATGGTAATGCAGACGGTAGCTCACTTCAAACTCACGGTTTAAGAACCAAACCAGGAGGAGGAGGAGGAAGAAGCCCAGAATCACTTCATGGCCAATAAGGTCTGCTGGCCTCCTGAAGTCTTCCAAGGTTGATCGGTAGCATGGATTCCTTATGGAACTGGAGTTAATTTTTTAAAGAAAATATAGACACACGCACATACACAGAGTAAATGTAAAAAAGAAAAGAAAAAAGCATGTTTTCTCTATTCTTATATTCCTATATTCTAATCACAAGCACACAACGTTACTCTATTTTAAAATGTTATTCTATTTTAAAATACGATTTTCTAGTCCCCCATGGCAACAGAGACAATTATGACAGCTTCATATGCACAGGACCAAACTAGACATTGTGTCATTCACACAATGGGACTCTCTCTTTTTTTGGGAGTGGGGGGAGTGGAGAGTCAGATCAGGACTGCTGTGGTGAGCAAAGATCCAGACCACACACACATACACACTGCCTAGTTTCTCTTTCAAAAATGTTTTATTGTTTTATTCATTTCAATGGGTATACTCCAAGTAAAACGTAGTTGAATAAAACCTAAAACTCTTTTGAAGTTTTATCACTCAGATATGAGGCCAATGTATACATATAAAACATTTAACTAAATATATGCAAATAAAACACAAAATGAGCAAACCAAATAAAATTCTGTGCTGCCATCAAAAGGCAAACAATCAAATCCTTATTCTTCAAATATTTATTTTAGCTGGTACAGTGGTACCTCAGTTTTCGAACATAATCCATCCTGGAAGACTGTTCGAGTTCCGAAACAGAAAACTCAATACAGAAGCCTCAAAATGGAAAACTCAACACAGAAGCCGCGTTTCATGTTTGACTTCCAAGGCGAGTTCAAAAACGAAGCATTTACTTCCGGGTTTACGGCGTTCGAAAACTGAAACTTCCGTCAACGGAGACGTTTGAAAACTGAGGTACCACTGTATACAGATTTAAGAGGGCCAATTGGGTCCTGATAGTATATCATGTTTCACAATTTTCTGAACCCTCTAAAAATACCAAAATTTATTTGCAGGTTCACCACTTATGTCATGATGTACCAGTTTTGTTCCAATCCAGATTTTCTCCAATTGCTATTTACTTTCCCTCTCCCGACTACCTCCCCCCCCCCCGCTCTCTCACACACATACACGGATAGTGTCACAATTAGTTACTACTTGGGTAAATCACATCATGTCCAGTTTGGTCCTCAGATGTCAAATAAAGTATTCCGTCAGTCTTAGAGACTCATCCCAAGTTTTCATGTGAGAGTCTGTTTAACCTTCATCTATTAGTTATCTGCAGATAATATGTCTATGCCTGATTAATCTAATTGCACCACTCTC
This sequence comes from Podarcis tiliguerta, assembly GCF_965153285.1. Taxonomy (NCBI): domain Eukaryota; kingdom Metazoa; phylum Chordata; class Lepidosauria; order Squamata; family Lacertidae; genus Podarcis; species Podarcis tiliguerta. The sequence goes on along the minus strand of NC_139547.1, from coordinate 53,172,983 downwards.
TACATTTCAGAAATATGAATGATCAAGCAAGCAAAGGAAAAACACAAAAAACTCGGAACTAGGTATCAATTCTTACCTATAGTTCTGTTCTAACGGAAGATGGGAGATTTCTGTGGAGCTGAAACCCAAATATAGCAAAACATCAACAGAAATGAATAGGAGAGGTAATCATTGCAGGATTTAGTGAGCTTAATCTACATTTAGAATTTCCATTTCTTAGTCCCAGGGATTCCACTGGAGTTTTACCTATATATATCTTGGTGGCTTCAGACATTCACCATGAAGTGATGAAAATAATGAAGTTTGATGTTGATCAAGCCCTTAAATGAAAAACCATTTGCTTAAGTCTGAAAACAGCTACTTCTGTTCTTGCCATTATTTAGGGTACAGACACATGGTGAGCGTTTCTTCTCCTCACTTTCGCTTCTGTGGCACCACGTATACCAGGCTTCAAAACTAGCACCGATGTAGGCACACACTGCATTTTTTCTTTATTTTAAATCCAGGTAACTGTTATGGTAATTTCTCTAGTTTATTTGGCATTTTTTTACAGTCAATTTGGTTGTTCCTGAGCTAAATTCTGAAGCAGGCTGCTGATGTCTAACTCTTTGGACATGGAGTTCAGGGTACAGTTGACCTTTTTAGTGTTTCTAATCAATACACAAGCAAGGTTTTATAGCATACAGTGGTACCTTGGTTCTCAAACGCCTTGGTACTCAAACGCCTTGGTTCTCAAACGCTGAAAACCCGGAAGTAAGTGTTCTGGTTTTCAAACATTATTCAGAAGCCGAACGTCTGATGCAGCTGTCGGCTACTGTTCCCGGGGCACCTGCACCAATCAGAAGCTGTGCCTTGGTTTCTGAACATTTTGGAAGTTAAATGGACTTCCGGAATGGATTAAGTTTGGCGCTTTTGTTTTTGCTATTTGTTTTACATTTTTTGTCTTCGAGGCTTTTTTGGTTAATTTGTTTTTATGACTGTATGAAACCCAGTTCAGCTACTGATTGATTGTGTGACTGTGGAAATGGATAAAAAAAACCCATCCAAACAATGACTATCATCAGTGCAGGGATGCTTTGGTTTTGGAACAGACTTCCAGAACAGATTAAGTCTGAGAACAAAGGTACCACCGTAATAGTTTTAAATAACAATTCTTTTAAAGCTTTCTTTTTTTAAAGCACTTCCTTTAAGCCTTTGAGGAGAAAGCAGAAAGTGCAAGGAAGACTGCTAGATGTTCATGATTACCTGATGTTCTGTGTAGAGTTGAAGATTTCCATGGAGCTGAAACTGAAATGCAAGAAGCCCTGGATCAGCAAGAAAATTCACAGGCCAGTATTCCCACTGCAGCAACAGCTGCTTGACATAATGTGACTCTGCCCTGATGCATCAGTTATTGCATCAAGCATTTCTTCAGAAATGGGCAATGAGCCTCAGGTATGTCTGCTGTCTCCAAGGTTCACATGTTACAGCTTCTTAGTCCATGTCAGATAACCAGGTCTACAAGATGGTCCTTAATGTGTTTAGTTCAATTCACATGAAAAGGCCATTTTAACACCTGCATAGTGCATGTTTTATGAGGATGGTAGTTGTGTAGAACCAAACAGGGAAAATGTTCTGGAAGGCCTGTAAACACCACCTTGGTAGCCAAGATAAATTCAGGACGAATTGGCAGTTGCTGCCAGAATCAGCTCACATTATGTTTATGCTACTTGGCTTGCTTTGACGTTATGCTTATCTGGGGCTTGAGATGTTTGGTTATTGGCCTAGGGAGGGGAGCTATCTGTAAGACTGGGGGGCCTGTCGCCCATGCCTTCATCAATGGGAGGTTCTGGCCAAAATGACATATGCTGTGCTTTGTGTAAGTGATGCATCAATGTTTTCCAGGGTGCACCCAAGTCATGATGAGTGCTTCCTGCTTCGGAGTCTGTAACAGCATAAAGCAGGCATAGGCAAACTTGGCCCTCCAGATGTTTTGGGACAACAACTCCCATCACCCCTAGCCAACAGGACCAGTGGTCAAAAATGATGGGAACTGTATTCCGAAAAAAACATCTGGAGAGCTGAGTTTGCCTATGCCTGGCATAAAGGCTCTGCAGGCTGTGCTGCAGGCTAGTGCATTCTAAAAATGCACTAGAATTGGCCGTTCTGGCATTTTTTACATTCTTTTTTGGTATCCCTACATCAAACCACTCGCACAGGCTCTCTTTTGGGCCTGTGGATCAGGACAGTGATAGGGCAAGCTCAGGCTGGAGGCTCCAATCACCTGCTGACCCGAAATACAAACTGGTCACCTTACAAATGATCTAAGTAAAAACTGGAGGTGATTATCCTCCACTTGGCCGTTTCCATTTTCCTTACACCAAACAATAATGGGCAGGATGCAAGTAACCTCAAATCCAAGCTCAAACCAAAAAGGAAAAGGCACAGACATCCACTTGATGGCTATCATGCAGTAAAGAATGATGACTTCAGATACAGAGTACCAGAGCTTCTCAAAGCAATTGTTTAAGGTCTAAAAATGCTGCTGGTTGATATAAAGACTTAGGGAAAAGGCTGCCAGGCTCAGTAATAGCCAGAAATGAAAGGAAATCCAATGAATGCTTACCTAAAGTTCTTTACTGATTCAATATATGATTCCTCCACAGAGCTGAAACAAAAACGCAAGAGACAGACAACAACAAATCAAAAGCATGGAGGAGAAGAAAAAAAAGAACAGTTGCAAAAAACACCCCTCAAAAAGAGAAAAACGAAACACCCCTCCTGGCTGCCACTCTCCAAATCTCATTCTGGGCTGCTAGATACCCATTCTGACACGGAGTTATACACCAGCCTCAATCCTCCTTCCCCCCAGGGGTTAACCACATTACTTCACAAAACGTCAAAGTATACATCTGGTGGCTAAAGTGGCAGCACTTCTAATCAACGAAGACACCTGGTGAATCTGCTTGCAGGTGGATGAGCCAGAAGAACACCTATTTCACTCCAGCTTCCTGCTGATGCTCTCCAAGACTCCTCACTGGGGAAAAGACACTGCCCCAACTCACAGGCAACAGGCAGGCAGCACCCTGTTTCCTCAAAGGCTCACCTGTCAGGGCACAGAGGCACCCACAGCAAAACTAGCAAGACTCCTCCAACAAGAGTGGCCAGAGATGATCTCATCCAGGAGCTGAGCTGGCAGAAGTTACAGTACTGGACAATAGTGATGAGAATTGCAGAACACATAAACATGGTATACTGCAACAAACAGAAACAGCAGCTATTAGTCATATATCATCTACTGGAATAGGATGTCTAAGTAAATGCACAGGAATCCACTTTTTTCTTTTTTTAATGGCTGTGGTAGCGAAACCAAAATTTCACAAATCATTATGCCTCCCCTCAGGGCTGGATTTAGGTTTGATGAGGCCCTAAGCTACTGAAGGTAATGGGGCCCTTTATGTGTCCAGCTGTCCTTTGTCAACAATAAATTGTCACTGTTTATTGTGTTGAATATATGCTATATTTGTGGACCTACACTGTTGCTATATGTAGGTTTTATTTTATTTGTTTTTATCTTACATTTTGGAAATGTACATCCAGGTTTTTTCCGTTAAATTTTTTTTGGGGGGCCCCAAGAGAGTGGGGCCCTAAGCTACAGCTTGTTTAGCTTACATGTAAATCTGGCACTGCCTCCTCTCCTCAGGCTCACAACACTGCTCACTCCATTTAACGTATGTTGGCTTCACATGCAGCCAGCCTCTCCAACGCTGCCAACTCTCTCTCCTTTGAAGAATGAAGCACCCCATAGCCAGCTCCCTGGAACTGGCGGGCCCTAGCCTGCTAGGCACTTCCTTTCCCATCTCCCTCAGCACTGCTTCCAACTCCTCTCGGGAAGAAAGCAACCTGCATACTTTTGGGCACCCAGGGAAGATCTACCCACCAACGTTCCTGGTAAATGAATTTTGAAAAAAAGAAAGCGAGAGCGCCAACTTGTGGTTCTCAATCTCGATCCTCTACCTGCTCCCTCCTAGGATATAGCGGGAGCACAGAAAAACCAGTCCAGTTATGAGATTCAGCAATGTATGACTTACATAAATGTTTGTTTCGAATTCCAAGCTGAAGTGTGAGAAGACTGCGACAGCGGGGAGGGAGATCCAAACGGCACCAATGAAGTGTCGCGGCAACCAGCCGGCAATCCCCTCCAGCAGCCGCTTTGTGCAAGCCATTACGTCCTCCAGAAAGAACACCATTCTGAAAACAACACACATCCAAGTCAGCCAGTGTAGCCGCTTCTATCTATGACAGAACTGAGCCTAGAAAGGCAAAGAAGCGGAGGGGAATGGTTTTGCAAGTCTCTCTGTATCGCTGCCACTTCACTCAGAGCGGGCCTCTACGCAAGGAAATGGCATGCTTGATTTCCTCTCTTAATCAGACTAGCAGCGGCAGCCCTGCCATTTTGCTGGATCCTGCTCTCTTCCCTTTCCTGTCATGTTCTCACCTTTAGGGTGCCTTACACGTTTAATTATGTCCAAAGTGACTCGTGGGCTTTGCCTGGCCTAGGGTGGACCACTAGTACAAACCTGAGAGTCCTGGCTCACCTCTAAGTGGTGAAAGGAGGAGTCTGTTTTCCATACAACAGAGCTACGAAGGCCCTCACAGAACTCTCTATCCCATTCTTAGCTATTCCCATTTCAAACCTAATAATAATAATAATAATAATAAATTTTATTTCTATCCCGCCCTCCCCAGCTGAAGCCGGGCTCAGGGCGGCTAACAACAATAAAACAGTACAAAAGTACAGCACAAACAACACTCTAAAATAATTCATTATAAAATTAATTAATTCAAGCCACTGGCAACCATTGGGCCAGAGCTCCGTGAAGATTGCCGAGGGAGGGAGTCAGGCTGTGCCCTGGCCAAAGGCCTGGTGGAACAGCTCTGTCTTGCAGGCCCTGCGGAAAGATGTCAAGTCCCGCAGGGCCCTGGTGTCTTGTGACAGTGTGTTCCACCAGATCGGAGCCACGGCCGAAAAAGCCCTGGCTCTAGTTGAGGCCAGCCTAACTTCTCTGTGGCCTGGGACCCAAGAAGCAGACCCTGCCTCTGCTGCTATCCTACGTGCCCGGTGAGAGTGATCCAGAGTCTGCCTCATTTACCTAATGGAGACGATAAGGGACAGCACCTCTAGCAGGATGGCAATGACCACCACAACCACTGCTGCAGGTGGGGGAGGAGTTGCAGCCATCCCATGCTTCAGGAAGCAGGTGACAGAGAGGATGAGGAAGACTGTTGTGGACAGCAAAACATCCAGAAGTGAACTAAAGGTAGCGCTGGCGAAGGTCTTCACGGGGGTGTTCCTCATAACCTGTTTCAGATAAAGGCAAAAAGAACAGAATGAGACGGTGCACCAATATGTGGGTGGGTGCCCTCTTTCTTTCTTTCTTGTTTGCCTTTTAAGGAGAATCAAATCCAGTGTGGGCATTTCTGTCAAATACGATGGCACAGAGCTTTTGGGGGTAGGAGACAGAAGGAAGGTGTTACATTATTTAGTAAAATGTATATACCACCTGTGCAACTGAAGACCTCCAAGCTATTTACAAAGAGCAATATAATATTTTTTTAAAAACACAAATATAAAACAAACAGTCCAATTTTTTTTACATATAAATAACTCATCACTGATTCTGTCCATTTGTATGCTTTCTTTCCTTGGGTTAAAAAATTCTATTTAACCCTCCTTTGGCCTTCCTTCAGTATAATAGGGTAAAAAGGATGTTTTTTTAACCCAAGGAAATAAAGCGTACTATTTCTGTTCCTCCCGCTCTGGAGTGAAGCTTCCCAGCAGCTGCCCCCTCTGTCCCTTCCTCAACCTTCTTGCTTTCCTTCCTTCCTTTCCTCCCATCCTCTTACTGCACCTCCACACTCTATGCTCTAGGCTCCCCATTGCCCCAAACTGTCACCCTTACCTGCTTTCTTGTTCTCAGCTTGGGAAATGCAGCCAGCTTCCTTTTATTCTTCAGCTGTGTGCATTCCTCGGCTCTGACTGCATTGCTAGGAGCTCTCCTTCCGGGAGGCCACTCAGGCCAGCTGCCAGCTGCTAAGTTGCCTTCAGACAGTATCTTATATCCCACACTCTCAACGGCAACTTATTGCAGTGCTGAATGCAGGGGGCAACTGCAGCTTTGGGGTCTTCAAAAGGGACTATTCACCAGAACCGTTGATAGTGTAACAAAACACGAGGGATTTCAGCAACGCAAATTTAGACTGGATATTAGGAACTACCTTACAACAATTTAAGAAGAGGCAAAGCTCCCATGAATGTTGAGAAACTCCCCCAGCGTAGCAGTGCATGTTCAGGATGGTTTAAGGATGGAGAACCTTTACAGTGTGATGGATCTTTGTCTTATCTTAAAGGATGTTCAGGTGCTGTCACACGAAAGATGGAGCAGGCTCATTTTCTCCTGCTCCAGGGTAGGACTCGAACCCATGGCTCCAAGTTACAAGAAAGGAGATTCCGACTCAACATCAGGAAGAACTTTCTGACAGTAAAGAGCTGTTCAGCGATGGAATGGATTCCCTTGGGCTCACTGGAGGTTTTTAAGCAGAGGTTGGATGGCCATCTGTCATGGATTCTTTAGTTAAGATTCTTGCATTGCAGGGGCGGGGGGCAAAGGACCTTGGGATCCGTTACAACTCTACAATTCTATGGTTCCTGCAACAGCGCATGGTTCTGTATCCTTAAACCATCCTGGCATCAAGTTCAGTAACTGCCCAAAAAGGAACCGAGTACGAACCATCACATCCTCCAAAACAACTCATAAAAGCCACAGACATGAAGGAGTTAAAGCATCTCTCTCCCCTCCTACAAAGCTCCAAATGTATGTTCAGAAGTACCGTATTTTTTGCTCTATAAGACTCACTTTTTCCCTCCTAAAAAGTAAGGGGAAATGTGTGTGCGTCTTATGGAGCGAATGCAGGCTGCGCAGCTATCCTAGAAGCCAGAACAGCAAGAGGGATTGCTGCTTTTGCTGCGCAGCGATCCCTCTTGCTGTTCTGGCTTCTGAGATTCAGAATACTTTTTTTTCTTGTTTTCCTCCTCCAAAAACTAGGTGCGTCTTGTGGTCTGGTGCGTCTTATAGAGCGAAAAATACGGTATGAATTCAGAACCCTGGGAGAAAAGCAACTGGGCTGGGTGAGATTAAGAGCAGAGGACAATGATAAAGCACCCCTCCCTCCACAAAACGCAACACTCCAGGACTACTTTTCAGTGAAAAATGAAAAATCAGCACTTCATTAGTTTGCTTCTCAGAGACAACCAGAACATACACAATACACAACACACACAAACACACCTCTTCTTGATAGCTGCTCCTATAGTTCATCTCCAATTCCTGATCGAGGAAGTTCAGGCTCAGTCTGTTAATGGGCGGCTTAAAAAAATAGTCTTTCATCAAGCTAGAGGAAGAATGGAAAAGAGTTTACTTCTGCACAGTTATCATTTGAAGAAACAATTCCTAATGTCCCATTTCCAGGTTACTTCTTGGTTGAGCAACCGCTCTTAGTCTCTCACTATTCGGTATCCGTGTCCCCACAAGGAAGGAAGGCAGTGCTCAGAATATTTCCATCAGGTAGACAGAGCCAATTCTAATTTTGTCCCTATCCTCCCCCCTACTGGATTGTGTAACGGCAACACTGAGACAGAGGAAGAGGAGGAGGAGGAGGAGGAAGAAGAAGAAGCTGACAGTGTGTGCTACCTACTGGACTGTTAAGAAAGAAAGCAGGCAGGCAGGGACTGGCTGAGGGAAATTCTGGCATTGCAGGTGGTTGGACTACCAGCCTCCAGCGGAGCTACAATTAGGGTGAGCTATAACAGCAGAATGATCCACCTACATCTTGCAAGTAACTCGACTTCTGAGACAACCCCCCTTCTATATGGGAAATGTCGTCCCCAAGGACTGCACACATCACTTGCACAACTTACATATTCAAAGTCTCACCACGGATGGCACTAACGTCCTGCAAGTTATGAGGTGGCATGTTACTTCCTTCGTGCATAGACTTATTGTGTTTTAATTTGTTGGAAGCTGCCCAGAGGGCCTGGGGCAACCCAGTCAGATGGGTGGCAGAATAATAATTTCCATTTACACTAAGATGGGGAGCAAGCCTGTGCGGCAAAATGTAAACCCAATTTGCACAAACTGTTGGGGTATGCAGAAATGGCAAAATTTAAGGTAAAGGTAAAGGGACCCCTGATCATTAGGTCCAGTTGTGGCTGACTCTGGGGTTGCGGCACTCATCTCGCTTTATTGGCCGAGGGTCATGTGGCCATCATGACTAAGCCGCTTTTGGCGAACCAGAGCAGCGCACGGAAATGCCGTTTACCTTCCCGTCAGAACGGTACCAATTTATCTACTTGCACTTTGAGGTGCTTTAGAACTGCTAGGTTGGCAGGAGCAGGGACATAGCAACGGGAGCTCATCCCGTCGTGGGGATTCGAACCGCCAACCTTCTGATTGGCAAGTCCTAGGCTCTGTGGTTTAACCCACAGTGCCACCCGCGTCCTTACTGGAAGATTAAGATACTTAAACTTACTGGAAGATTAAGATGTTGCATACCATCTTTGCAACACCCATATAAGGTAGCCCAGTGTTATTTTCCACACATGCAGATGGTGGACAAAGGCTGAGAGGCGAGTAACCTAGCACATTAATGCAGAACATGAATTTAGAACTGGGAACTACTTTGCTCCCAACTCATGCTCACAGCCACTCTATCACACCAGGTCTCAGAGATGCTGCTGTGCTCACTAGGGTGCCCTCGTCAAAGCAGGGGAGAAACACCAAAACCCCTGGAGAGACCAGCTGCTTTGCTGGGGCTTGAATGCTCATGGCCAACTGCCCACCTAACAAGGGTTCCTGCAAATCTCACAGTCGCCTCCTGAAAATATTTATTTAAAAACTGTGACTAGTTATTTAATAACATGTGAAGAACCCTGGTGGATCAGACCGAACAGCTATTTAATCCAACATCCCATTTCCGACAAGGGCCAAAAGGAGAACACGAGGGCCCCCTCCCCAATGTTGTTTCACAGCAACTGGCATTCAAAGCCTGTTTCCCCAAAGGTAGTACATTTTCTTGCCTCATCCCATTTTAAAGCCAGCTAAGTGGATGACTGGCACAATATCACGTGGTAGTGAAATCCAGTTTAAGTGTGTGCTGTGTGATGACTCTACTGGGTTTTCGTACGGGAGGTTGGGGAAAACTTTAAGTCCACCCAGTTTCTCTACACGATGCATAATCTTATGTACCTGTGTAATGGTAAACTAAAAAGCACCATATGTTGCAAACCTTCCCTTGATCACTCCGATTGCCCTTTTCTGACCCTTTTCCAGCTCTACAGTCATTGTTTCTCAGGTGAGGTGGCAAGAACGACAAACAGCACTCTGAGTGTGGTTGCACTGCAGATTTGTATGACAGCAGTAACATATCAGCAGTTTAATTTCCTAACGATCCCCCAACATGGATTTTGCTTTTTTCACAGCTACCATGCACTGCACTGGGTCCGTATTTCCACTGAGCTATCCACCATGAGATCAATACCCCTTTCCTGTTCAGTTGCTGCTAGTTCAGACCCCACCAGTGTGTATGTGAAGCTGGGATTCCCCCCACCACATCCATCCTTCTCACCTGTCTTCTTTTATCACGTCAACAAAGTGTGCGTCCGTTTTCTCCCTGATGTTTTTGAAGCGCAGTGGCAGAAGTGGCGACTGGTCCAAGCTCACGCCAACCCATCTTCCTTTCTCCTGCAACATTTCATAAAGGGATGTTTGGCTGTTGCTCAGCTTCTCCTCTTGTGGAGGACTTAGAAGACCATTCTGGGACTTGGGACTGCATCCTCCAGGGCCCTGATTCAGATCAAAGGAGGGGCAAAAGCACAAAGAGACAGAGTGATCGTGCCATTCTATTGTTCATCCTCAAGAAATTTTGGCAGAAAAACTGCCTCAGCTCAAACAGTTTATAATTTGGAGTGAGAAAGCCTGCAAGCTTTCTTTTTTCAACAATTTTCAGGTTTGTAAACAGAACCAAACAATTAAGACAGAAGAAAATTTCAGGATATTTTTACAGTGCAAATTATTTTTATGCACATTATTTGTTGTTTTGCAAGTCAAAACACCCCTTGTCTGAAACAGAAGGGATGGTATTCAACTAAATTTTATGCATCGTAGAGCTACTGAAATTTATGGACCTAACTTAGCCATCTTCATTAATTTCAATAAAACTTATGTAATCCTATCAAAGATTTTCACAGCACTGTGCAACCTACACCTCCCCCCCCCCCAAACTAGCTAGTGATGTTCACGGGGATCTGATTACAAGATGTATTGGTCTCTTATCCAATTAAGGCACACTGGCTCCACACAAAATCAGTGGCATGATCAAACATTATTTTACAATTTACTTATTGAATTCCTATGCCACCTTTTATCTGATACCTGGGCCAGCACTGGTTGTTGTTTTTTTTAAATTTTAGTCTTCTACAAACATGGATAGGAGGAAGCTACATAAGGCTAGTCATGGAACTTTGTTGCTGGCTCTAATGTGTTACATCACTAATAGTTAATAGTTCAAAATGATCAGTCTGAAGCACCCAAGCGCAACTTCTGGAAGTATACAGATCAGTTCTGAGAATGGAATTCTGTACATCAGTGGTTAAGTCAGTTTTCTCTTGAGACTACCCTAAGTGAGATTCCAAATCTTGGACTTACCACATGAATGGGGCAGGGGAGCTAGAGAAGAATGCAAGCTGATAAATTAGTGTTACCTTTGTGCTGTTTTTATGTTCATCCTGGCCCCCATTTTGGATAGCTCCTTCCTCTACACTTGCAGCAGAAGCAGATGCCAATGTGGTATTACATGAAGGGCATGTCTGGAAGGCAAAAGAGAAAAACACTGCAAGATTAATGTGTCTCTTTTAAATAGCACTGCCATTGCAAATCTTAGCATGTCCAATCTGTATAAATTTCAGGATTCTTGGCAAAAGGTTTCTCAAATGCAGTCCATGGGATGTTGCCAACAGGTTGCACAGCACACTTAGTTGTCCTTTTTCCTTCCTTGAATATTTGGGAATAGAATTAAAATCACCTGAGCGTAAAGGAAAGTAGTATCACATATGAGAAAAGCTATAACCACTTAATGGAAGCCTACCTATAATTAAACAAAAATACAGTGAATGCACTTGTAATTAGATAATCTGTTTGGAATAATGGAAATGCCATCTTAAAAAAGAAAAGAAAAAAGATTCTAGTTCTCACGGCCACAGATACAGAATGTTAAAGCTGAAAACATAGTCCATAAAAGATAGAGAAGCAGCTCTAATTCATCATTTATCTTATTTTTATATCCCGCCTTCCAGCTCACCAGAAGGGACCAGGAGAAAGATCTCAGTTGACACACAGTATCAAGAGCCCCTTCCTCACAAGGTGAACTTGTTCAGAAAAGCACAACACACACACACACAATGGCTGCAATGGTTTATAGCAGGGGCAGGAAACCAGTGGCCCTCCAGATATGGCTGGACTACAACTCCCATCACTCCCATATAAAATATCAGAGAAGCATAAAACCTCAAAACCAGTAAAGGAATGGACTCTCAAGTGATGAAGTTATTTCGCATTTTATAATATAAAACCTCAATCGACCGGAGTGTCAAATTGGTTCTGGTGTATCAACAAGTTGATTTGGAAAGGCCCCAAATGTTTGTTGCATGGCATACTGTCATACTTCCTTCAAACCCTTAAAGCAGCAGTTATTATACAGCTTCTTTAAAAAAAAAGCTGGACCCAAACATTATGGCCAATTATTGCCCAGTCTCCAATATTTCATTTCTGGGTAAGGCAACTGAGTTTATCACAGAGTTTAAGAATTGCATTTGACATATCTAATGCCTGCCTGCACACTGATGTACTCTGAAAATGGTAACATAATAATTCATTGATTTAACCTTGACTTTGGCCACTTTTATGTTAAATGTTAATTTCTCTGCCAGGGCAAAGTTCCAGAGTCTGCGGAACTATATTTCAAATGCTAGTTCATCTGTCATTTTCCTGCACTTTTGATCTGTGCAGCTATTTACATAAATGAAAGTAAAAATTTGTGCATTACAACTTCATTCCCCACCCCCACAAATATTTAAATGTATCGCCTGTCAGGAGTGCTACATTTTGCTTTGCGCCAACACCAACCTCTTTGAAAACAATGGTTCAATAAGGGGCAACCTTCAGACACTCCCAACAGACAGGTATGAATGAGCCTCTTAGTTCCCAACCCCTCCAACAATTCAAACCCACCCCTGGTACCTCCTACAGTGGTGATGTATTTCAATGAGGACACCGACTATTGCAGAAGTTGACTTCAGAGGCATAGATTGCCCTATGCCATTCTTCCTGTTAGTCCTTCAATGAGCCAAATTAATTTTTCATATAATAATAATAATAACAACATTTATTTATACCCTGACCTCCCCAGCCAAGATCGGGCTCAGGGCAGCTAACACCAAATATATAATACATTAAAAACACAAAATCAAACAATTAGTTTAAAATACAATTCAAATCACATTTAAAATCAAAATAAAATTAAGTGGGAACCCACAAATCATAACCGTAGGGGTAAGGAATTAAAAGTTCACCAGGCCCGGCCACCCGTGCTGGTCCCATAAATAGAAAGAGCCAAGGAGGTCACTTACAATAAAGTACACATTTCGGAGACAAAGCCTCGTGTTGAATCCTCATTCTCCAAAACCAGATGCTTCAAATGAGTGAGGTCCCTTATACCAGTTTCTCTAACAACTTGGTTTGCTATAAAATAATGCAGTTGGTGCAAATGGACCCAGTTAATGTGGAGTGGCAATCCTCTTTACTGATACAGGTTTTCTATTCGTGTAGACAAGTCCTTATTCGTATGATCTTGAACTTCTGTTTCTTCCAGACCATCAATGTTGCCTTTGTGGAAGGGTTATCAACCCACTCCAAATTTCTGATAGGTGACTGTCCTAAAATCAAGTATTAGATTTCTCTTTTCCAGTCCCTTCCCCTGCTACCCAAAGCCTGTCCTGTGGCTCATGTATACACAGGCTACAGCATTCAAAAGCTGAAAAGCCTCATAATAATGCAACAAGCATGGCTCCCCCACCCCACCTGTTTTGCACAATTGTGGGGTTTTCCTTTACCAAGTCGGGGCTTGGCACTTAAAGTGATGTATTTTGTAGCAACCCTTTGCCGCACAGAAATAATTTGTCTTTGAATTTCAATACATAAGATTTGGAAGTAAAAGCTGATTTCTGAGAGATCAACCATTAAAAACACTTTCCCTGTGTTGATAATTTGACTTCCACTAATTGAAACCTTTTTTTAGCACAATCCAACTGCTGGAAATAAGTTTAATGGTAATAACATATATATTGAGATTCCAGCATTGCAGGGGGTTGGAATAGATGACCTTTGGGATCCCTTCCAACACTACAATTCTATGAATGTTTTAAATTCCTGAGGATTATGACCCCCAGGAAGCACTCCATTAATGTGACATAGATATAGGGTGAAGCTCTATATGGTGTGCAGCTGTCTCTGACACTCCAGGGCTATACTGAAACACCTTATTCAAGATTCATTATAAATTTGAAGGACAGCGATGCTGTCATAATCCTTAATATTTCATCTGCAGTTGCAGATGAAAATAATCATATCCTTTTTTTTAACTGAAAACACACAATCACATAAAGAACCATAGCCTAAAGGGATGAGGAAAATATTTAACAGACTTGCTATGAATTACAAACTACAAATGCATCAGTTGATACCGACGGCATGTCCATCCTACCTCCATCTCAAACTCAAGGCTGATAACAACCTTACATCTCATTTATTCACCCCTCCCACCACCCTGTGAAGGCTTAGACGGGCCAAGATGAACCAAGTATCTACAGAGCAAAGAATATGGGATTTGTACCTAAGCCTCTCAGGGCTCCTGACTGCACTCAAAATGGCTCTGGAACACCCTTAACCAGCAAGGTGCAGCCCCAGATGTTTATATTACAACTCCCATCAGCTCCTGCCAACACACAATTGTTTTTAGTTATCAAATAAAAAAACTTATATCCCACCCTTTCTCTCCAAAGAGTGCCAGGGTAGTTAACAGAATAGGGGCGGGGAACCCAATCTCCAGTATACAGTATTTTTAATATTAAAAATGTTAATATATATTGCAAATTATTAATAATATATAGTTTGTTCCTTACACAACGCTTCAGTTCAGTTTGCATGTGCTTTGGCTTAATGAAACAGACATCCCCTCCTCCTCCTCATAAGCTCCTTGAGGCAGAGTCCTCCCTTCCTTTTCAAGCTTTTGATACATTTATTGACAATTTTATGAGGAAGTTTACATGGTATGATTAAGGCAGGCATTAGAATCAATGGACTCTTGTTTCTCTACCATCACAGCATTTAAGCTAAAGAATGCTTTTACGTTAAAACAAAACCAAAAGGTTTCTGCTCTGTCACCTGCTTTACTTTGTAAGCAACACACACACAAAAATTTCAATCAGTTATTTTTCCCATGCAGATATCAGAAAAGCAACCCTGAAAAGTGACTGGTTAGCTGGAACAAATATTGCACTAGGAACAAATGCTTGGAAGAGCACACCAAATTGTGCACAGCTAAGAAGTGTCTCTTCCCACATACATTTGGGGATCAGAAGCCACAAATCATACTTAAGGATCAGGACCCGAGAACAAGAGTTCCCTGCCGCCCCCTGTTCCATTTGCCACCTGCTCCAAGGAACTCAAAGCAGCGTTTCCGCACTAACACTGGTGAGGGAGGTTGCACTGAGATATGGAGAACTGTCCACCTGGGGAGCTTCATGGCAGAATGGGAAATTGAAGCGGGTCTCTCGCAGCCAACCCTCCACTTTAACTATTATCACCCAGTATGGTTCCTCTCTCATTTTAGGGCTTCATAAGCAATAAAATGAAGAATGAAATCTTTCTGTTTCTCCTTCTTCAAGGATTCAGTGATGCATGTTCCTAGTTCTACTCCAACCACCCAAGTGGCTATTTAATGTCCCCAATGAAAGCTTCTCAAACAAGTTTCTGATTAAAAACCCTTAGAAGTTTGAAGAATACATTTGACAAACCTTGTTTTTTTCCAACTGTCTGAAACCTTTTGCTAAGTTGCCAACATTCTCTGCTGACGAGGTTCCCTGTAACTTGCTTCTGTCTCCTGCTTCTAGACCTGGAAGCAGCATCTGTGAGCAGCTGCAGAGGGGCTCCTTCACTTTCAAACCAGAAATCAGGTATGTTTTCAAACCTACAGGAAAATTACAGTTAACAGAGCTGAAACCATCCTTCCGCTACTATCCCTCCTCCCCACTTGTTTGCCGAACCCCTCTCTCAAATGGGCACTCCACTATGACTAGGCAAACCACAGCAGCCAGCTACTACTGCCAGCGAGCCGGCTGTTCCCGTGGCTCACTTCTCCTCTTGGGAAGAGTCAGGCCCATCCTTTGGCAACAAAAAGACATTTCATAAACTGCTCTTAACAGACTTTTGTTTCCCTTTTCCTGCCTTCCTAATCCCTCACAATAAAAAGAAAGGCAAGAATAGGCTTATACAATACAGGGCCGCAGTATTTTACAATTTTTGAATACTGTAGGCATTTCTGTCCCACGCAGTAGCACTTGATTTCTTTGGCAAGTGTGAACGTTTGCTTAAAAAAAACAACACACACACACACTTTACATGTGATGAAGAGTGGGAATCCTGCACCAAGGACTACTGCACTGCAGCATCTGAATAATTGTAAGACTTTTCTCGTCTAGCTGAATGCTAGCAGGACTCTGCCCCCCTCCCCACCAGTTTAGCAATGAGGTACAGCCTAATGGCCTGCAGATTATCTTCCTACAGCAAACATGGTGTCAAAAACATTTAGCAGTAAGCAGAATGGCCTGTGTACACACAGAAGTCCTTCAGGACACAAAGCTGACCCACCACCACTCAAGGTAAGACCCCTTAAAAATTCCAAGGCTGCAACCCTATGCACATCTTAAACAGAAGTCCCGTTGAATTCATTTTCCAGAGGGGAAGCTATGATAGTTAACTGCAGCAACAAAGACTCCTGCATCTAATACATCTAGTATACTAACAGTATTCAAAGCTCATTCCTGCATATTTTAATCCCTCTTTCACTAAACTGAGCTGAATCTAAATAAAAGCCATGAGAGTGGCATAACCACATTAATTACCTGCATATGTTTATTATATTTTCAATATAACACTATACAAAGCTTAACCCAATTTAGAACTACCCATAAAATCAGGGTTTTAACTGAATTTATCCAGTGTATGCAAGTTAAACATCCATTCAGTGTTAAGTGTGTCGCTGCAGAAAACAAAGGCTTCTCTTTACACAGCACAATGCTCCTCTGCAGGATAGACATAAGAAAATCTTCTAATTATGTCTTATCTTTGTTAAATGCTTAAGTGTACTGCTAGAACAGCAAGTAGGTGCTTTGTGGTAGTCATTCCCATCAAAGGCTTTCTACCACATCGGGAAGAGCCAGAAACCCTTTTTCTTTAAAGAGAGAGAGAGAGCGCGATTTTACTATTAAATTGTTAAGACTGTATTTGCAACTACTGACCTAGGAGTATTCTGTACTGGAAACACAGACTATAAATGTTATAAAGAAATAGATATATAATAAACAAAGATAAATTAGCCTTGGTGTCCTAGGGTGCAGAATATCTTGTACACTTCTGGGAGCTACAGAATAAACAGAACAGACCTTCTTCAAAAAGCAGGCTGCCCTAACAGCAGCTGACTTGGTCGAGGTCAAATGACAGTTTGAAATTCAAAACAATTTATACAGATAACAATTACTGGTACCCTTCATCTGCTGTCAAGGAAGGCAGGCTGAGTTCATTACTACATTTCAACTTTCTGCCTTTTAAATTTCACCATGCTAAGAAAACTCAAGAGGAGGAAAGATGGAGACATTTTCCAAGCTGTCTTGAGGAAGCTTTAGCTTTGCATATTTTATGTCATTTTATGCTCCACGCCCCATCTGTTACTCACACTTAGCTGACTCCCTTCCAGTGCACTCTGCTCTTGCCTACGGTTTCTAAAACTGACTATTAATTAAAACAGTATCAAATACTTCATTTTGGATCACATTCAGCTCTTTCATCTGTTCTTCAGACTCATAAATACAGTACAAAGTACCTGAAACAAAACATTATTAGACTGTTTTCGGAGGAGCATCTAACACATATTCTTTTCAGTTCTGACTTCTACTTGAAATTCATTAAAATATATGCCTTTTCCCTAAAGTATCTGTCAAACTGCCACAAGTTCTCTAAAGAACAGATTTGTAACTGGGTGCCTCAAATCTATTTGTAGCTTCAACAAAACAGGTTAGTGCTTTATAACTCAAGTTCTAACCATTACAATTCACCAAACAGCGGTATTTTTCTGGAGAAAGCAAAAAGCAAATCTGCCTTAATACGAGGTGTCTGCAGTCTGCTCCTCAGCATGAAGACAAAGTTTTTTCCTGAACGTCGTATTTTTTTCTAGAAGCCTATGAATCACTTGAAACCCAATAACCAAAGTACAGACTATATGAAAGTACAGTGGTGCCTCGCAAGACGAAAAGAATCCGTTCTGCGGGTCTTTTCGTCTTGCGGTTTTTTCGTCTTGCGAAGCAAGCTCATTGGCGGATTAGCGCTATTGACAATTTAAGGGCTAAAAACGGCTTTTTAAGGCTTGGGGGATTAGCGGTTTTGCTGCTAAAATGCTTTTAGCAGCTTAGCGCTTCAGGAAAAGGGGTTTTGGAGCGAAAAAAAAATTCAAAATTTTTCGTCATTTTTCATCTTGCGAAGCAAGCCCATAGGGAAATTCGTCTTGCGAAGTGCCTCTGCAGACGGAAAACCCTTTCGTCTTGCGGGTTTTCCGTCTTGCGAGGCATTCGTCTTGCGGGGCACCACTGTGAACTATAAAAACTATATGAACTATAAAATATCTGGCAGACGATTAAAATACATTAAAAGTGCCCTTTAAAATAATCAGTTCTAAAATCAGAAAGCATTGCAACCGCCAAGCATATGACATCAAATACCTTATCTTTCATTCCTTGAAGAATCAGCAAGGACAACCTCAAAACTAAAACTCTGAATCTCAGATGTTGTACTTGATGTGTCCAGACTTGCCCATGTCAGCACAACAAGCATAAGGAGCTGTGGGAGGAAAGTATTGAAGTATACCAGTTCATTTTAGACACACACATGTATATATATATACCTTTAAGCTGGTCTACAACCACACTCTGACCAACACGCTCAGTCACCTTCCCATCCTCCATTTCATAGCGGTCATCTAAGTATTTTGCAGTAGCTTCTGAAATATGGACCTTTCCTGCCACGCCCAGTTGCTCCATAAGGTTGGCCAAGTTGACGTCATTGGACCACACATCGAACTTGAACCTTCTCATCCCCAGGATGCCACACAGGACGGTCCCAGTGTGAACACCAACCCTCATGTTCACCATCTCTTTCTTTTCCTGACAAAACTGCTCAATGGCTTTAATCATGCCCAGCCCCATCTCGATGCAGCAATAAGCGTGGTCCTCCCGGGGCTCAGGGCACCCTGCCACGCAGTAGTAACAGTCCCCCAAAGTGCTTATCTTCTCACATTTTGTGTCCTCGCACAGGCGGTCAAAGCGACCAAAGAGATCGTTCAAGAGTCCCACCAGAGCATGCGCAGATTTGTTGGCACTCATCTTTGTGAAGCCCACAATATCCGCAAACAAAATACTGACTTGTTCTATCTGCTGCATTTTAAAAGGGCGGAATATGATGGGGTTTTTCTGTATAGAAGGCTTTTTCTTTTTGTTTTTGGGGCTGGAGGTGGAGTGGCGCTTCACGGAGTTCTCGCTCTCGTCGTCCCCCTGCTTCATCAGGTCGTCGGCAATGATCCTGGGCATGACGGAGTGGATCATCCTCTCCTTGAGGGCCTTCTCCACCTCCAGGTCTTTGCCGTGCATGATGGACTGGCCCACCTTCAGGAAGGTGCTTCTGGACCGCACTTCGGACATGATGAAGAGGTGGATGCCGGTGGCGTGGATGCAGACGTGCAGCAGGGCTTTGCTGAGCAGGTCCCAGGCCAGGAGGCGCTCCCCAAAGGGCGAGAAGCAGCTCTCCTCGCGGAAGTAGTAGCCGAAGGTCTCGAAGAGGACCGAGTAGGAGAGGCCCAGCAGGAAGCTCAGGTAGAGGGGCAGGTGCATGACGGTGTAGAGCAGCAGCAGCACCTCGATGCACATGGAGAAGCTGCCCACCTGCGACAGGCAGGGCCCCGAGGGAGCCCCCCACTCGCCCGAGGGCCCCAGCGCCTGCAGCTGCGGCGCCAGCGTGACGGCGAAGACGAGCAGCACGAGGGCCAGCGAGGTGCGCGCCGGGTGGCGCCCGTAGGCGCGCGTGAAGGTGAAGGCGAAGAAGGCCAGGCAGGCGGCCAGGAAGGCCAGCGCGGGCGCCACGAAGGGGGCCTGCAGCCGCCGCCGCCGTTGCCCTCCGCCGGGGGGCCCCAGCCGCAGCGCGAAGTAGACGCCCCACAGCAGCCCCGCCGCGCCCAGGTACGAGAGCGCGTAGCGGAAGCGGCGCCGCGTCTGCGGGAAGCAGCGCTCCCGGCAGGCCTCCTCCAGGTTGCTCGAGTCGAACGTGGGGTTCCACCACTGCGCCGAGGCGCGCTCGAAGAGCTGCGGGAGCCGCGTCGAGCGCCGCCGGGAGCCCAGGCCCAGCCCCAGGCCCAGGCCCAGACCGAAGGCCCCGCCGCCGCCGCCGCCCTTGTCTCTCCGCTTCTTGCCCCGGCCGCCTCTCCCGCCGCCGCCCGCCGCCGCCTGGGCCCTCCTGGCCGCCGCTGCCGCCGCGTCTCCCGAGCTGCTGCCGCTGGAGGAGGAGATGCTGGCCTTGGCCGCCCCCCCCGGGGGGCTCCGGGCGCAGATCCTCACCGTGACGCTGCCCCCGCCGCCGCTGCCGCCGCTCGAGTCGCAGCTCACCTCGGTGCTCCGCCGGCGCCGCTGAGGCTGAGGCTGCTGCTGCAGGAGGTGCTGGTGCGCCGAGGAGCCCGAGGGCGGCGACGCCGACGACGAGGCCATGGCCCTCCGAGCGCGCCCTTCGCCCTAGGCAGCGGCTCTCAGCGCGGGCCGCCTCCGCCTCCGCCTCCTCCTCCGCCGCCCGCGCCGCCTCCGCTGCCGGGGTTCTGGGTGCCGCCGAGGACCGCGCTGCTGGGGCTCCCGCCAGGCCGCTCCGGGCCCCGCCGCATGGCGCTGCGCCAGGGCCGCGCCTCCCTCACGGCGGGCCGCGCGGCCGCATCGCCCGCCTCCCTGGTGGAAGCGCCTCGCAGGCCGCGGCGCCGGCTCGCCCGCCCTCGGGAAGAAGAAGAAGAAGAAGAAGAGGAGCCGCCACAAGAAGCAGCAGCAGCAATCGGGCGAGGGCGGAGGCGGCTGTCACTGAGGCGCGCGGCGCAGGCGCGCTCGGGCGGGAGGGAGGCGGGGAAGCCGAGGGGGCGGGGACTCGCGGGCGCGCGCGGCGGCGAAGAAGAAGAAGAAGAATCCGCGACCAGGAGAAGCCGCGCTGCCCACTGCGCAAGCGCCCGCGACATGGCGCGCAGGCGCAGGCTTCTCTTGTGCGGCCAAGTTTCCCGCCTTTCGTCCCCTCCCCCTGCGGCTTCTCGTGAGGAAAAATTGGGTGGCGGGAGAAAGGCCAGGGGGCCACCCTCACGAAGACCCCGTCTCTCCCTGATATAGCAGGAACTTTTTTGTTTTTAAAAAGCATTTGTTAGCCTGTCATTTCCACCAAAACTTCTCCAAGCAATTTCTATACAGCTCAATTGAGCAACGATTAGTCAGCGAGTTATTTACACCCAGGGCGAATTTTGCAAAGGGTTCCCACACGGATCTGCACCCGTAATGCTCCCAATTTATCTTTTTGCGAAATGTAACGCCTCACTCTTTGACTCCCAAGAGCACCGTCCAAAGACGTTGGAAAGAAAACCCAGCTCAGCTGCAGCACTGAAGAGTGTGAGGGCAGATCGCATCCGTGGCATGAGAAACCCGAGCGAAGCTGGCGAGTCGGGAAGAGTTGGGCCAAAAACGAAATGGCCGCTGGGCAGAGACCGAGTGCCCCAGGTGATAAAGACACCCAACAGCTTCTTCCCATCTTGCTTCAGAGTTTCTGAATGGTTAGATGGCTGAATCAATATTCTCCAGTAAAAGGTTTTTTAAGCCAATTCATTGTTTCTTTTTCAACAAACAGCTGATTCCTTCCAACCCAAATATCGGCGACAGGCGCCATTTTGAGAAACTGCTGAGGGAAGACTGAGAAGTGACATGTGAGGGAAGAACTAGTGAAAGCCTCTCAGTGACTTTTGGGGAATGCCGCTCTCCGTTTTAGGGAGCTGGTCACCCCAGAGTAGCTCCCAGCTTCTCTTCTCCATATTCCCACCGCATTTATTGTCTCCAGAATTGCAGCCATTGAACTCTGCAGCAGCAGGCAGGTTACCAAGGCCAGCCCTGCGGCAAAGTAAAGGAACGTGGCGGCTGGTTTTTCACGAGGCAGGAAAAGGTGCAAATCATTAGTTATTCCATTGAAAGGACTCCAGAGGTTCATCTAGTCCAACCAATGCCAATGCCATGCAGGGGTCGCAGCGAAACCATCCCTGCCAGGTGGGCACTCAACCTTTGCTGAAAAACCTCCAATAAAGGAGACTCCATCACCTTTAGCTTAACAATGCAGTGTTACTGTGATTTTATTTCCACTTGCCTGATTTTCTGCCTTGAGTGCCGCAATAATGGGCAGCCTCGATCTGGAAGGGATCTCTTTTGTTGCGCCTCAGGCAGCGAAGGTCTTGGCCTCATCCTGCAGGACCACCTGGCTCTGGTTCGCCCTGCAGAACTTGGGTTCTTCGCATAGCTGCCAACGTTTCCCTTTTTTAAAGGGAAATTCCCTTATTCTGAATAGGATTCCTCGCAAGAAAAGGGGAAAGTTGACAGCTATGGTTCTTCGTTGCTGAGAAGACGGGAGGATGAGCCCCAAAGCCACCGCCACAACTCCAAATGCCACCGTGCAAAGAGATTGGCTTTGCGCCGTCGTTTCCCCAAGGGGGCTCCTGGGCCACAGATCTGTGGTCCTCCATGGCACCCACCACTTTGGATGCGTTTTGCTTCCCCTTGGGATGGCCTTTTGCTGCCAGGAGCCGCCTGAGGAGCCACAAGTGTGTGCTGCCTGCTCAGCCCAGATCCCCACACCAGGCTGCACAAAATACCTTGCTGCTCTTAATATCTTTTCCCTGGACCTGCTCCTCTCTCATTAGAGCTAATTAATTGCTGCCGTAGAAAGGGTAAATTATTCAGCAGGGAAGAAGCCAGCCGGTGGTTCCATTGTGGCACAGCTATGATGCGCGGCCTGAGTCAGAGTGCAATTAAAGGCTTGGCGCGCAGCAGCCGCAGCTGCAGGGGGGGGGGTTGCGCCTGATCTCGCTGCCGCCCTCTCTCCCCTTACGCGCCCTCATTAGCTGCAGCTGACACAGTTGCCTTTGCATGTATCTGCCCTCCGTTCTGTTATCTCTTCCTGCCTCCCGCTTGCCATCTTTGGCTCCCACACAGAGTCCTCTGATGCTGTCACAGAGTGTTCTTCTCGTTTCTCCTCCTTTCCCTCACATCCTCACATCCCGATCCTATGTAGAGTGGGAAATCAACAGGCAGCACGCCTATCCTTGCCGAGGCCTACATCCTGTGCAGGGGGGTTTATTCATTAGGACTTTCTCTGAAGCAAACATGCATATGGTGATGGAGAAAGAGTTGGGTTTTGGTCCTGGCAATTAAAAAAAATCAATCTGCTGCAGCCAGCAAGCTATTTACTATATTTATTTATAAACTGCTTCCCTACCAGGCTTCAGTACATCCTCTCACTGGTGCTACTCTGCAGTCTTACCTCAGCATTGAAACTGCATTTTTATATCAGAAAATGGGGGGAGAAAACAAACCTTGAGAATTTCTAAAATGTGATCATAAATTTGGGGGCTTCCCTGACAAACTCTTCTGATAATTTCATCTTTTTTTACAAAGTGACTCTTCAGGTTGCATTCTTACGTGGGGAGAAGAATTACCTTTGAAATTAGAACACTTATTGACACAGTTGCCCTCAATATGCTTCCATGCCACTATAAACTCTACACATGCCCAGACACTCATTAATACATGCATACCTAACCAAAGAATGTATTGAATATTCAATATTATTATTTCATCACCAGTTTCTCAATAAGCACTTTTCAGGGGCAAAATATATATGCAATAGATCTAGATTATGTAAGGACTGAAAACAAGTATTCAATCTCCAGTGGTTCTAGAATAAAATGTTGTGTGTGACAATTTGCAAGCAGGCTTTCTTGGTGATAGTACCCATCCTTTGGAACGTTCTCTGTCAGGTATTAGTGTGGTAGAGAGAGTAATGACCTCTAAATGCATCTTAAAAGTTTATGCAAGCTTTCATTAACCCTGGCTCTTAACTTTCTAATTTTTTTGTTTTGTATACAGGTGTCTCCCCACTTACGTGCATTCAGCTTGCACGACTGTGTATACGTGTGACGCCGGGAAATAAATCAATTTAAATTGCAAAAAGACGCGAAAACGGCCCCAAAAGATACAAGCAACAGCAAGTGAATCTGACACACAGCCAGCCTCTTCGGGGCACTAGTCTCCCTGCCCTTGTTGTTGATTCCACATCACCCTCCAGTGACGAGGAAGACTAAGAGCCACCATTGCCACAATTCATGCCAGTCTGGTAAGTGTTTCTGGTTTTTTAAAGGATTTTGCAAAGGTTTCCAGAGGTTTAGAAGGCTTTTTAGATGGTGTTCCCTACTATATGTGATATCATGTATACGTGCGGTACCCGGAAACGTAACCCTCGCATAAGTGGGGAAACGTCTGTACTGTTCACTTTTATCAGTGTGTAATATACAAATGGTATATTTTCGTAAACTGCAAATTTGCATTTGCATTTTGGTTTTATCTGATTTTTATAAAACTGTATTGAATGTTGTATTTTTATTGTTTTTATATAAGCTGCTTGGATTTGTATAAGAGGTATAAAATGTAGAAAATGAACATGTTATGCAATTTCTAATTATCTGGAAACATTTTCATGCAGTTCACAGTATACCAGGATCATGGTGGTTTTGCACATAAACTCATGAGGGGCTGAGCTAGTTTTGCTGGCAGCGAGTCTGATCCTGCAAGGGATCAGAGAATGGAATTACTTGTGAGGATGAAGCATGATGGAGGTGTGAGTAACAACCCAATCCGACCCTTCTGCAGTCATCCTTCCGTTTCCTAAAGCACACTAAATTCAGGCCTTCAAAATATTAGGAAGAGTGGTGGCCACTTTGGGAATCCCCATCATTGACATCAACAGAGAATCAGCATTTAAGCTGAGCATGTGAGCCATTCAGAGTGAAAGGAGAGAATCTCTGCAGCGCCCTATTGTGGTTTAGCCACTTCCTGATTGCAGCTTGAAGTCTCTCCCCTAATGACTTCCTCCTTCCCCACTGTAGAGGGGAAACCCTTTCAGTAACCTCACCAAAACTCAGACCACAATCATAATCTAATGAAACAAAATACAGTTAATAAGAGATTTGTGCTTCTAAGAGATTATTTTCCCAATTTATGACAACTGTCACCCATTACTGAAATAAATAAGGACAGAACCATAGTGGAAATAGGTGGGTGCAGCCACTTAATGGAGTCAAAAGGATTAATTCAGATCCTCTGGTAGACCTGATAGGATAGTACTGAAATGGACAAAAAGCAGGGGAGAGCAGTACAGTATAACAGGAAAGCACCTTCCTTGGGTTTTTAAAGTTCAGGCCTGCAAGTTTGATGAGAAGAGTGCTTGCAATGTCATCATTAAGTAAAGAGTTGCCTCAAAGCCAGGTCTTGGCTCATCTTTTGTAAATAAAGCAACTTGCCATGTTTGTGCATCTGAGAGCATCCTTTCACCAATTTGCTGGACCCCAAATTATTTTATCTGCCAGCTCAACGATGTCTTCTCTACAACAGAAACAAAGCATCAAGGAATGTGATTGGAAAAGATCAGAATTTATTAGAACAGCTGATGTACATGGTCTCTCCAAATACAGATTATTATTGTGAACCACTAACTGGAAATATATTACAGCTATGTAATTCCTTTAAATGTATCTGTCCAAATTCCTGTTCAAAAGAAGCACACAACGGTGGATTTGATTTGGTTTTGGTAATTTAACCAAATGGAGAAGTCCACAGGCTCCCCCGCCCCCCCCGATCAGTGGCCCACAAAGTTGCATATTCTCAAGACTGAGAAGAGACAGACTGGTAATGCTAGGAACCATCTGTTCTGGCTGATCCTCAGACAGTGCCAGTTTAGGTGGATGCCAAACTATTTCAGCCATGCTGTCAATGGCTAAAATTCCCCCAGAGAAATCACCTACTTAGTTTTCGGTGCTGGAGTTTCCACTGTTCTCGAAATACCATGTGATTGTCAGGTGCCAACAGAACATGTTATTGTGAAGTGGGCACTGCTCAAAAGAGACCCTGAGTGTAGATTTGAGGGTGGGGGAAGGGAAGGAGGCCAAGGCGGGAACTGGGGAGCCCTGGGATGTTTCAGTCCCAAGGGACCAGGAGGTTTTATTCAGTGCATTGGGCTGAATCGCCACCTTTCAGCACAGGTCAGCAAGATTGTCGCTCAGCGTTTCTCCCCACCTCCCAGCATCTCATTCCAGCAAGCAGCAGGCAGCTGCACACCTTGATTCCCTTTTCTTTCAGCACTACCACTGAATTGCAATTTCTGCTGTGTTAGGTTTTGGTGTCATCCCAGATCCTGCTGCCCCTCAGCAGCTCTCAAAGTCATGCCAGCGGACAAGACACCTGTGCCTGTGGGTTACAGACCATGGGGGTGGCCAATGCATCCAATTTGTCACTTCAGACTTGCATCCCACACTGAACAAGTTTCTTGCAGAAAACAACCTCGTCTCATTGGACATGACCTGTAATATATTGATGCATAAGAGGAAAGGGGGCAAGAAAGATGAATGAAAACAAGAAAGTCAAGTGGCAGAAGAGGAGAAGAGGGGAAACACAACATGTGAGGACAGGAAAAGCAATGGAGGCGGTGGTGCCCATCTGTTGGGGTCACTGCTTCCTCAGAGAACAAGGCAATTTCACTTTGCGGAGCCAGTTGCAGCACACTTCTTTTTTTCTGTTCCACCAGTTGTAGAGTCAGATGCAGGACCATTTACAAGAACAGAGCATCTGATTGGGAAAAAGCACTGCAGGGTGGGAAGCAGTTGGTGATATGAGAAGGATAGGAAGCTAACATACAAGAGAAGAATGGAGGAGGAGATTGCAGCAGCAGCAGCAACTCCAAGATATTGTGGGGTGGGGGGCTTTGCTTTGCGCTGACTCTTTCCCTAGCTGTTATCTGGTGCTGAGCTGCATTTTCACCTGCTGTCCATTTCCTCAAAACTTTCAATTTTCAAATACTTTATTTGGTGGGAAAGCAAGTAAACCAATCCATCATGCTACCTTCATCTGCTTCACCTTTTCTTCTTCACTTCTGTCTTTCTCAGGTTGCTTAATTATACCTTTCTTGAACCTCCCTTGCAAGATTAATAAGGCATGCCAGCATGTTATCTCACTGCTGATAACTGGCTGGATGTCATAATTGCTGCAGGCCCCCTTCACACTCAGAGAGTATTACCATCAGGGTGTAAGGCCTGGACATCTCTGCTTACCACTCACTAACCTCATGTTTCCAGTTTGCGCTCAGCACTGCCATCAGCTGTGCTACCTAAAGGACTGCTTCTCCTATTTCACATACAAGAAAGCTGAGCTTTGTTCTAACTTAAGAAAGAACCATTTGCAGCTAACCACAAAAATTTGATGTTGAGGTGCAGGGAGGCAAATGAACAACTGGGAGGCTATAAAAGAGAAAATATAGGCAAAGACTAGCCATTTTTTAACCCACAGTGAAAAACCTGGAAGGGCAAGAGCGGCGGCAGCAGCAGTAGCAGCAAGAGGACATTAAAGGGGCAGGAGATGCCTGGCAATCCTGGGTCTCAGATACCAGCCCCATCACCATGCCAAGTCCTAGCGAGTGAAGTGCTAGGACTCACAATTTTATGCTTGTAGCAGCAGGTTTCTGTGTCCATGTACACACATACAAAGTAGCCTCCACTGCAAACGAGACTCCCCAAAGGCCAGGCTTCAAATGGCCTCTGCAGGAGCCACTTGGATTCTGATGTGTGCTGGAGGATTTCTGTTTCTGAACCAGGTTTCCAAGAGAGTAGCAAGCTGCCTTCTTTTGGACCAGGCAGAATCCAGAGGAACAGCAGTCTGTAATCTTTCAGTTATGGGGCAGTAGGGGCACTGAATGCACTACAGGGGGAATGCTCAGATGCAGCTGAAGTGGGGCTTGCTGATGAAGAGTTAGAGATGGTGGCCTGCTGTGAGTCTCAAGCAGAATGCTGGTTATACATGTGGCGATGAATTCTGTGGTCCTCAATCCCAAGTGCAGCAGAGGGAGCTGGAAAAACTACACACAGGTTGCGTGCAAGGGAGGGCCATGCCTGTGCTTCTCCTGATGTCAGGAGACCAGCCTCTTTTCGCCCTCAGGACTCTCATCCTTCCTTCCTCCTCCCTGCTTGCTCAGTACATGCAAGGGCCTATGACTGCCTCAGAAGAAATGGCCCCTCCATTGGACTTTCAGCTCCATACATGGCCTCCTACTTAGAATAACAGGTTAGATAATAAAAATCAGGAATTCACAGTGTTTTATTCTCTTCTGTAGGCTCACCCAACTTCCCTGCCACTGATGCCAGTGACTCCAAGTCCTCATTGCATATTAGCTCTTGCCGGTGTGGCACTCAAAGGGTTAACAGACCTTGGCTTCTTGGACAGATAAGACATAAGCTCATTCACCAACAGGAACACAGGAGTGGTTACACTGAACAGATTACTAATGTTTCTTGTAACGGTTCTTTGGAGTCTCGCCACAGCCAGTTGTGTCGCAGGAGAGGACGCTGGGTTTCTTCCCCAGGCCGATACTCCCCAAGAGCTCTGGCAGCTCGTGGGTTATAGCCCTCTCAATCTTCTCCAGGAAACAGCCTCCCATGTAGGAACACTGCTGAGCAAGAAGCTTAAAGGAGTTGATAGGGTTGATCCCAAAGAAGTCCTTGTAAGCTTCACGATTAGGGAGGTCGAACTTGCTGACATTGGTCTTGGCCAGGATTGTTTTAAAGATGTAAAACTTGTCTGGGTCCTCCACAATGTCCTTGAACACGAGCTCTCCATCGCTGAAGAAGGTCATTTTGTCCTTGTAGGTCTGCAAGTAGCGATCAACTAAGAGTGCATGGATGCGGACGCGGATGGCATGTTGGCGGATAAAAGCAATCTTGTTCTCCAGCCTGTTTTCAATCACTTGGTTCAGGTCTTCTAGGAGTGAAATCTCCTCTTTCAAGAAGAGTTCTCTGTGGGTGTCGGGCTCGTAATCCAGGGGCCAGAAGGAGCTGACATAGACTCTGGGGGGCTCAGTGACGTTGATCAGTGGAGCCAGGCTCCAGAACAAGGCTCCGTAGACTCGCATGAGCTCTTGTGTAGCCAGGCTGTCAGCTTTGTTCAGAATTATCCTAATCTGAGATTCCCGTCCCTTTAGCTGGCGGAAAAGCATCTCCAGCTCTAGCCCCACATCCAGCTTTGTGGGGTCAAAAACTACAAAGATGAGGTCAGCTCTGTCAATGAACCACTGGCAGACGTCATTGAAAGGGTAGCCTGTAAGAGGAAGAGGAACATCAAATTAGAGTCCAGGAACTTTCTGACATCTGGCACATGACAATGATTGCCCAGAACCCTTAGTGATACATCTTTGGAAACCCATGCTTCACTAAGGCAGGGATGTTCCTGGGCTCCAGCTCCCACCAACCGCAGCACCTGGGGTGACCAGTGGTCAGGGATGATGGGAGCTGTAGTCCAGAAACATCTGGAAGGCTGCAGGTATAGCTGCCCTGCATGAAGAACCCCATCCTATTTGCTGTTATCCCTTGAGTGGATAGTTAGAGCGCAATGGAGAAAGCAAAGTTCAAAAGGGGAGGGATGCAATTCAAAAGCTTGGCCAAACTGTGAAGTCGAACTGATGTACAGTACATATTGCAGCAAATGCTAAAAACGTGAAAAATATTGATATCTCATTTGACTATTGACAATGCTATATGAATTTTGTGGTTGACCAAAAACTCAAAACACCTCAAGGCCCTCTGAATATTAAGGCATAATAGGGCTTTACCTCGTTCCTGCTGTTTCCGGTTTTCAATGATCCCCGGCGTATCCACAAAGGTAACCCTTTCCAAGAGCTTATGAGGGACCTCAATCCCTATCAGCTTCTCCAGAAAGTTCTGACCGAATTTCTCAAGAGGTGAGAAAGAGCGTGTGCTGTCCGCAGCCATCACAATGCCTTCAATGGTCTTGAGCTTGGGGCCATGCATGATGACGGTGAACTCTGAGGTGGTGGGTTCAGCTCCTGTTCAAGGAGAAAGCAAAACAAAGGCCACACTCACATATCTGGCAAAAAAAACAGTTAAAATCTCAGCTCCCTCAAAGCCCAAGGAGTTCACAGCAGAGGAAAACAATCCTATTGTCCCTTCCAAAACTCTCTTAGCAGTGCTTATGCTGAGCAGATAAATGGTTTCATCCCTTGCTCCTGGCTGATGACTGTGACTTCAGAATACATCCCCGATGGTTTAATACAAACAGCTTCTTGATTATCAAATCAGTATTCATTGTCCCAACTTCTACCACACTCAAGGAAGAGGGCAATTCCCTGCTCTGTTTGGCAGAAACCTAGGTAGCTATAACACTACCACTCATTCTGCTGACACAAAGGAAGATAGTGCAGCTCAGGCAACCGACTCCACTCTGGAGACCACATTTTTGCTGCAGTTTCTAGAGCTATGCTTAGAAGCATTTTGCCACCGGGTCCAAGTTGTTCAGCATCTTATGCAGAAAAGGAACCCCCAAACTGCTGAGCTTGTTTCATCTTGCTTAGAAATTTCATTTAAATAGAAAGCTTTGCTCATTGGAATCAGAGAGAAAGGAAGCCCCAGAGGGTGGTAGGAGGTGGGGAGGAGAGAACACTGGAAAGGTCACTCCTGCTCAAACTAATTGGCTCCATGCAGGGAAGGCAGAAAATTGCAAGTTCCCTTGTGCTTGCCAACTGTGGTTCTTGCAGTCAGGCAACCACCTGAGGAGGGAAGCCAGCCCGATGGGGAGTCTCCTGGCCTAGCCTGACCTGCTAAGCAGGGTGCACTCCAGAGAGGCAGTGGGGCTGAGCTGGAAAAGCTGGAGCTTGAAGCACAGCTAGCAGGAACTGTTGTTGTTGTTGCTGCTGCTGCTGCTGCTTCTCTCTCTCTCTCTCTCTCTCTCTCTCTCTCTCTCTCTCTCATACCTGGCTTGGCCAAGGCAGAGACTTTTTTCTGCATATGAGGCCTGGGCACACCAGGGAGCTCACTTTGCTGGACCCTGACCACAAAAAGGTCTGTTCTGACACTAGCTACAGAGATTTCAACAACCCCTATGCTGTAGGGTGGAGGAGAAATTCAATTCAGTAGATGTTTAAAGCCAAATCTATCAAATTCACACTTTACGAAACAATATGATAACAAACACAGCTATCCTCTGAAATGTGCACTTACCCAAGTTTTGTGACTCACCTCTCCAGCCAAATCATGTCTATAAGAACACGTTATATATGAGAAAGTGCCTAACAAAGACAACTTTAGTGAAAATGACATACAAAAATGCATTAGAGCAGGGGAAATGGCTTGTAAAAATGTGAACATTTGTCAAAACTGCATATAAAATGTGTTAATTAGGAGAAATTTGCACTAAAATGCTGATGAATTTTCAAGAAGAAATTCCCATATTGCTGCAAAATGTGGAGAACTAGAGTCAAGATAGAGAAAATTAGAAACTGAGAGAACTGAATTAGACAGCTCCTTCCATCCCTAGCAGAAAGGGGCAGGTTATACAGGTGCCTAAGACTTCAGAGATGTTACCTGTGTAGAGCTGGTAGGGAGTGTTATCCAGCCCCAGGAGGTAGTTTATCATGGTGGATTTGCCAACACTCCATGGTCCCAGGAATAGCACCATCGGCTTGGAAGTGATCTCTCCATCTGCAAGGGCAAAGCAATAATACCACAGGGTGATTTCCCCCCCTCCTTAAGCAGGAAAAGCTCAGGTGTGTCCTTGAAAATTTTCCAGTCACCTCTTAAATAACTACCTGGACCCATGCCCCCAAGCTCACAGGAACATTTCCCAGCCTAAACAGCCATTCCTTGGGGCAGTCAGTGCAAGCCAGGGATGAAGGCATCACAACCTACACAGAGTGGGTAGGGTGAGGCATCACAGTGCACACACAAGCTGCTCACCTGCCATCACCCTCCACAGTCTCCAAAAGCAGGAGCAGTCCAAGCAGATGGGAACTCTTAGCCATGCGAGTCCTCTCCAGGGTTGCCCAAGCCCCTGCCGTGGCCGTGGCAGGGCCCTTCACTTACATTAAGATTTTTTAAATGAACATTTTCAGTTGGTATCTTACTCTGGACAGATTAAATCAGGTCTACATGTGCTGGAGATGTAAAGCTGCACATGCTGCTCTTATGCACATATTTTGGCCATGCTGGAGGATAAACTCCTTCTGGGCAGTTGTATTAAGTAGCATTGAGAGCATTACAGGAGGCTTCTGGGATATAAAAGAGATCACGTCATAGAGAAATATTAACATATTTCTGATCTGACAATTAGTTATCATCGGAGAAAAATAAACACAAACACCCCACAGACACTTAATGATTGGATTACAAAATAATGTTTTAATTGTAACACTGATGGACCTTGTAAGAGGAAAGGCAGGCAAGTGGATATATATATAGAGAGAGAGAGAGAGCCCTTTCATTATGCATTGGTGCAAGAAAATATAGGAGGATGCTGAGCCACAAATATCACTAAAACACTGTGATAACATTGTGTACTCCTTTCCATCTCCCCTTGTATCTTTCTCTCCCTTTTCTGTCTAAACAAAAGTATGTATATTTCATATTAAGTTTGCATTGGTATTTACTTGGTTTGTTTCTGTACGTGCAGATTTAATGATAGTAATAAGTTGTTGTTGCTGCTGCTGTTGTTTGTTATTTAACAATAGCCTGTTTAGCTCAGCCAGGCACGTAGGTGGTCTACTAGTGATGGTGCAGAAGCCAACTTAGGCAACCCAAGAGGCGCAAGGGGTGCATTTTCCTTCTGGTCCAGCAAGAGGGGCTGCTAGGCGCAGCAAGGAGGTGGGGGAGAGGTCTTGTGACCCTTCCTTGCTCAGCAGAGAGAGGCTGCCTGAGAGGAGCCGTGCTCACATGCAAGTGACAGGAAGCCATACCCACCTGTGGCTGAGGAGCCCAAGGTGCGTCCAGGGTAAGCTGTTAGGCAGGAGAGGACAGGGCCAGGGGGAGAGAAAAGGCAACGTGAGTAGGGAAAGGCTCAAGGAAAAGGGATGCTTGGTTAGGCTGGTATCAATCAAGAATTGAAGATGGGCATTGGCATTCTCTGAGGAAGGATGCAGCGCCAACGGATCTTTCCCCCTGCCCTATGAAAGAGGCTGGAATCATGATTCATGATCCACACAGTAACACAAGAAGGAGCTCATGCATCAAAGACCTCTTTTCCACAGGGATTAACATGCAAATCACATCCCAATTTTGTTGGGAGGATCATGAGCCAGGGGCTTCTTTGCATACTCAGCCCCTCTGCAGTCTGATGGATTTCACAGAATTGTAGAGTTGGAGGGTACCCCCAACCTCTAACCCAACCTCTCACAATGCAAGAATCACAACTAAAGTATCCCTGGCAGATGGTCACCCAACCTCTGCTTCAAAGCCTTCAAGGAAGGAGATCCCACCTTCCCAGGGAGTCTGTTCTACTGCCAGAAAGTTCTTCCTAGTGTTTAGCTGAAATATCTGTTCTTGTAACTTGAATCCGCTGGTCCGGGTTACAAGAAAGGAGATTTTGAAAGGGCATCTGCTCTCCTTAGCCTTTTTCACATGGGCTTAAAGGACATTTAGAATGGAAAGACCACACAGTCCACAGACCAGGGATGTATCGGCTGTCCTGGAGAAACCCGAGGCTGGCAGAAGGAGGAAGGAATTTTAGGGGGAACGGACACTAAATGGTGGGGGGAACACCCTACTGAGAAGGTGCTCACTGGTTACAGAATGCTGTGGAAGGGGCAATAGAAGGGGGCATATCCAGAACAGGAGCATTCCACACTGCAACATTTTGTTGTAGGTCCTGCTAGTAAGTTTCTACTTCTGATTCCAGCAGCACCAGGGCCTTCTAAAATGCTGCAGTGCAAGATGAGACCCCTTTGGGCTGAATGTTCTGCCTCTCCACTTCCCTCCTACCTCACAAGATTGGCCACGAAACATGGCAGCCCATCAAAACATAAAAGTGGTGCCCTGAACACAACCCTCACCTGTGATTTCATGCTGCCGTAGTTCATTATACTTGTAAGACTGCTCCAAGGGCTTGATAGAAGTGTGGTAGATCTTCCTCAGCCGCTGCAGTGTGCCTGCAATGAGAGAAGAGGCCAAGAGGAACATATCAAAGCAAAAACCAGACCAGCCTGTCCACCACCACAACCCCTTGCACCCAGTGCCGGGTCAGTGAAGTGGCCAGTGGCAGTCGGAAGCTAAATGTGCAGGCAGATGAGGCAGGCGGCTCTCCCGGTTAGCCTTTCCCCTGTTACACACGCATGTTTTACCAACAACATTGCAAAGAAGGTGTGAGAGGATTTTGCGTTTTCTTGAAATAGGAAGAGGCTGCTCTTTTTGGTGTGCAGGGCTGTTGGGATGGTCCTTCTGGCAGGAGGAACAAGTGATGCCACTTGGCAACACCTTTGCTCTTCTTTCCTCACCTCCACCTCCTTTGCCCTCCCTCCAGGGGCTTCCCAGATCCTATGGGGCAGTTTCCTCACTCCTCAGAGGGGCACCTGGCATTCATCTTCGGAGAAGCAAGAGAACACACAGACGCCTCTGCGCCTCACCAGTTTTGGGTTCCTCTTTGGGAGACTGGGTACATGCCTCCAAGGAATCTGACCTCTGCAATCCATGCTTGCAAGATGCTCCAGCCTCAGAAAGAAAAGCTGACCCACATCATGCAGTGGGGGTTTAAAGGGGAGCCTCCAGCCCAGGACTCCTTCCCCTGCTCTCCTCTGATGGAGATGGCACTGCTGATCCAGCCAGGAGGGCTCTGAAAATGGGGTTTCCCTTGCAGAGGAGGACACCCAGTGGTGAAGAGTAGCAAGGACAGGAGAGCCAGATAAACCATGAATGGAGAGCCACCAGCTCCCACTCTCCTGCACCTGCCAGAAGGAGGCAATCAATCAGTTTATTCCTTGTGTGTGTGTGTTTCTGTGTTTGTGCACTTGGAGAAGGGTTGTTGCGGAAGACTGCGAAGGTTCAGTCCCTGCTATATCCAGGTTAGGAATGGAATATAAATTTGTTTCAGTTTGCATTTAAAAGCAGATCTATCAGATAAACACTTTCCCAAATCATGTGCAAACCGAAACACAGCTGTCCTTCAAAATTTGCACTTACCTGAATTTTTTGATAAGGTTCTCCAATCAAGCAATGTTTACAAAAATGCATTATATATGGGGAAAGTGTGTATGAAGATGAAGAGATTAGTGAAAAAGGACACACACAAAAGCATATATTAGGAGAAGCTGCTTGCAAAAAGGTGCACGGTAGTCAAAACTGCATACAAAAATGGATTCATTGGGATAAATTTGTACTAAAAATTGGACAAATTCTAATTCAAACATTTAATTCAAAAATTGCTGCAAAGTGCAAAGAACCAAAATAATGACTAGAAAAATGTAAAATCTAGAGAACCTAAAGCAATCCTTCTGTCCCCTCATCGGAAAAACTTGAGAGCTGCTGCCTGTCAGAGATGACATTATGGAGCCTGATGGACCACAGTGCCTGACTCAGTAGAAAGCAGCCTCCTAAGTGCATCTGTACCATCATTCCTTGCTATGGCCTGCTACTCCTTCTTCCAGAGCACACTAGAAGAGGTCTCAGGCCCCTTCAAGAAGCTGGAAGAGGGAAAGTTTGAGAGCTGGTGATGCTACAAGAGCTTCTGAGTAGGGAGCAAGCCCAGGAATAAGGCTCAGGGGAAGCAGACGCCTGATGGTCACTGATGAGATCCTGGAGACACAGATATGTGGTCCTATGTGAGAGGGTGCTGTAGGAAAACAGAATGGACTGGGCCTCAGGGCCCTCTCTGGAGAAAGAGCTTGGGGCCCTGTCAGGCAGCATGGGCTACTTTGCAGATGTGCCACACACAGGGTGTGCGCCCATCTCTCCCAGCACATCTTTGCATCCTCCCCCTCCCCACCACCAACCTGTCCCCTTCCACTGCTACCTGAATAGTCATCTGCAGGCTTCTCTTCCTTCAGCTTCAAGGTGCTTTCAATGTGGGTGCGGTCCCTCCTGGCAGACTCCCCGGCATCCTCCGCCTCTTCTGCAGAAAGAGCAGAGACAGAATCATGGCCTGCAGGGAAGGTATCCAGGAGGAGGAGGGCTCAGTCCCAGCTCCCAAAGGGGAAAGGAAGAGGCTTTCCATGGTGCTCATCCAGGCCTTTGGCACGCAGTGAGGTTTCCCTTGTGCAGGCATTCCTTCCCCGCCCCCAACCCTGCCTCCCAAGTGGAGCTAAGGGGCTGGCAGCTGCCGGAGGGCAATCTTCTAAATTTAGATGCTGCTGCATCCTGACTTCACAATGATGGGCAAGGCGAGGGGGTCTCTTATGACAGGAATAACCTCTGACAGTATGCCATGCAACACTTTCGGGGCCTTTCCAAATGAACTTGTTGATACACTGGAACAGAGACCATTTTAAAACCAAGTTGACTCTCCTGTCAATTGAGGTTTTATATTATAAAATGCAAAATAACTTCATCACTTGAGAGCCTAACAGAGAATTTCAGAAGACGGCATTGCAGGCCTCCTACCTAACACTTAGCATCTGGGCCACACTTCTAAGCATGTCCCTTGTTTTC
Source organism: Podarcis tiliguerta (assembly GCF_965153285.1). Taxonomy (NCBI): domain Eukaryota; kingdom Metazoa; phylum Chordata; class Lepidosauria; order Squamata; family Lacertidae; genus Podarcis; species Podarcis tiliguerta. The sequence goes on along the minus strand of NC_139547.1, from coordinate 53,136,776 downwards.
TCAATGAAAGTGCTGACTTCAAATTAAAAATAAATTTTCTATGCCACTGTGGGAAAAGAATGCGTCTCAGTAAGGAATGCTGTGAAGATGGGAGACTGAAGCCCTTAAGGTGGAGACAGTGAAGATCTTAAGGTGAAGATTGAGCTATTAAGAAGACCAAGAATATTCAGGATGGCAATGCATCAACTCTGTTGACTGTTGGCATCTTACAACAATTACTGGATGTGCAATTAAAAGAGATCAGAGCTGAGATTGTTGAAATGGTGAATGGAAATGGACCAGAGAAGGATGACATGGAAAATGAAATTAAAGAAGACACAGAAGCTTTGGACAATGATTTCGATAAAGGATTGGCAGAACAGGAGAGGGAAATGGTAAAGTTGGAGGCAGCAGATTATGAAATGGATAAATCCTTCACACAGGTGTCTAGAGGAATGAAACAGCCAAATGGCAAAGTTATGATGTTGGAGGAGTGGAATGAAGCCATGGATGAAGAGATCAAGAGACATCCTGAGCTGGCAAAGATAGAATTGAGAGAGAAATGATTCTGTGCACAATTTGGAGTGAATTCAGAGTAAAAAGCTGCCAAGCCTCTGGCGCTTCTCTTGGACAAAGAATGAAAGAAGTAGAAATGGAAGGTTTTTGTTTTTGTTTTGGGATGGAAAACAACAGCAAATAGAATTAGAAGATACGGAACTGGGTGTAAATTAATATACAATAAGTAAATAACCAAAAAATATTATTTTAACATATGACCACAGTGGAGAGACTCTTGTGTAAACAAAGACAACTAATTAGAGATCTATTTTTAGACTTTTTGTGTGGAAAGGAAAATGAATGAATTTGACACATTTGGGTCTGAAGTCTGGGAAAAAATTGCTTAGCTGCAGAAGGAAGAACAGCTGGATATCCTTTTTTCTTCTTTTTATTATTATGATTCTAATCTATTATTATTTTCTATTATTATTTTAGTAGAGACATCACCTTGCCAACAAAGGTCCGTATAGTAAAAGCTATGGTTTTCCCAGTAGTGATGTATGGAAGTGAGAGCTGGACCATAAAGAAGGCTGATCGCCGAAGAATTGACGCTTTTGAATTCTGGTGCTGGAGGAAACTCTTGAGAGTCCCATGGACTGCAAGAAGATCAAACGCATCCATTCTTAAGGAAATCAGCCCTGAGTGCTCACTGGAAGGACAGATCCTGAAGCTGAGGCTCCAATACTTTGGCCACCTCATGAGAAGAGAAGACTCCCTGGAAAAGACCCTGATGTTGGGAAAGATGGAGGGCACAAGGAGAAGGGGACGATAGAGGACGAGATGGTGGGACAGTGTTCTCGAAGCTACAAACATGAATCTGACCAACCTGTGGGTGGCAGTGGAAGACAGGAGTGCCTGGTGTGCTCTGGTCCAGGGGGTCACGAAGAGTCGGACACGACTGAACGACTAAACAACAACATTATTATTTTATTTCCCTTCTCTCTCTCTCTCTCTCTCTCTCTCTCTCTCTCTGTCCTCTACTCTGGGCCACTATTGGGATTATACACACATGAAGGTGATAGTAATCAGAGAAGGGAAGATCTCCCAGGGTGGGAGACTGGAGAAGAAAGGGACGCTCCCAGGTAAGAACTGGGAGGGTCCACCCCTTTCTGTGAAAGACAAGAGTTAAACCAGGGCTTTTTCCCGACTGGAAACTCAGTTCCAGCACCTCTCAGGTGGACGCCACTAACATTATAAGAGAACAAAGGAGGAGGTCATGGTGAGTTTCGGCACCTCTTTTTCTAGAAAAATAGCACTGCTCTACTTTTAAGCTCTACTTTTGGGGAAGGACTTTGTACTTTCTTTTTATGCTTGTGTTTTCATTTAGATTGGCTTGTTTTTTATTGCAATGTATTATGAAAAAGCTATACATATGAAGAAAAATACAGCTACGCGGCAGGAAGCCCATTCACTTTCTCTGATGCAATTCACACTCCACCTCAAGAGGGGCAGGGGGTCCAGCTGCTCCCCCAGACAGTGAGAGGCTTCTTGAAGGGGCCCTTCCTGGTGCCACCCTGAAAAAGTGTGTTTGGCCACATGGTCAGACAACTGGCAGCATCCATAATTTTCAGATGCTGGGTGGAATATAACTTTCATGAAGTATAATAATGCAGCCAGTCACATGTTAATAAACAGCCCACAAAGTTTGCCACCCAGTTGTGTGACTGCAGACTAGATTCCCTTTTGTCTCATCCTCCCATCATGCCTCTGTGGTCCAAAATGCCTGTCCCAGTTCCTCCTCCGCTCCTGAACCAATTCCTTCCCATGTCACTGGGAGTCACTGGAGCCCTGCCTCCTTGCTGGGCCTGACTGAATAGGCCTGTGGTGCCAGCTGGGAGCTGAGCCCAGCCTACCCCACAAGGCAGCCGATAGCTGCAGAGAAGACTTTCCTGGTCCCCAAATAGCCACTGGATACGGCTCTGGTTACACTTTGGCATCAGCTGTGTGTTCAAGAGCAGCATTAACAAAGGGAAGCTCCTTCTCGCTTCCTGCCCCCTCCCTCAATGGCAGGTGATCAGATGAACATTCCTGGCATGGAATTTATTCCAAGGGACACCCCCTCCTGACAGTCATGCCAGCAATTAATTGCCTCTGGAGGGTTTTTCAGAACCTTACTGGTCGAAGCTGCAGGGGGCGGGAAAGGGGGCTTTCTTTGTGCAGTTGGGGGGAAAACATAGTGTGGATTTAAAATCAATGTGGTGAATCTATTTGGCTTATTTGTCAATACGCTGGAGAAAATCCCTTTGAGTTCAGGAAACCCCTCCCTCCAAGCGACAGGCCTTCAGGCAGCATGCCAGAGAATTAAAATTATTCTTAGACTTCAAGACTTCAAGTCTGTCAACCATTACTGTACAGCATCTTGTTTGCATGTTTCATTTTGTTATTATTGTTATGTAAAAATTATTATTCATGTTGCTGCTTTGCTGAATTAAAAAACCCCACAGACCATTTGACATAATAGAGATTTTGGATTTTGCATCATTATAGCAAGCTTGAACTGATTTTGCTGGTTCAGGTTTTGTATTACCGTATTTTTCCAAAATTAAGAAATTAACATTTTAAACATTCCATGTATAAGACGACCCCCAATTTTAAACTTTAAAAATTTGGGGGGAAACATAGTTTTATACATGGAAAAATACGGTATTTTCTGCAGAAATGCTGAACTGGTTGCCTCTAGACCACAACCCATACAGGACCACTTGGTAACCTACCCCATAGAGCTGAGGCTTTAGACTAGCAAAAAAGGCCCTGCAGATTTTGCATCCAACAGAAGGGGAGAAAATGTAGAAGCACATAGCAAAACAGTGAGAACACCTAGAGGGACAGAGGCCCACCACCCTTGCTTTCTTTAGATCTGCACTTAAAAATGCAAAATGCCTTTCAACCCAAACTCTTCTCCGAAGCTTCTTGGGCAGCTGCTTCTCTCCTCACTCTCACCCCTTCACTGTCCTGCGCTGGTGAGCAAAGGCATTGGGGTAGGGGGCAAAGGGGGTGGCTTGACAGCCAGGGTAGGTCTGTTGGGAATATTGTGTATGGGAGCTGTTTTATTTAGCCCTACAATATGGCACGAAGGGGGCTGGAGCCTCTTCAGGTGAACTGACCAGCGGTGGAAGTAGCTGGAGGGTTGCTGCGAGGTGCTGGGCTAGTGGCAGGCGGGGCTGGATGAGCTTGCTCAGAGGATGCCTCCTCGTGACCACTGAGGGTGTCTTCATTGCTGGGAGGAGTGGGCATTGCTTCTGCTTCACTGGGGCCTCCCTCTTGATGCTGGAGGTGGGTGTCAACCTCAGGGTCAGATGTCAGGCTGGGATCACCCATACCTTTCCCTGGGGAAGTCCCCTCTTCCCCCTCCTCTGCTCTCCCCTCTCTCTCTGATGGGGCAGGACCCTCTTCTTCTCCTCCTATTCCATGGGCCATGCCTTCTTCTCCTGCCAAGGCAGTAGCACCCTCCTCTTCAGCTTCCACTGTGCTGTCATCTTCCTGTGGCTGAGGGTCTTCTTCCTCAGCCGCATCTTTCTTAGAATTGTCTCCTTCCTCAGCTGCCTCTTCCTGAGAATTGTCTTCTTCCTTAGCCTCATCTTCCTCAGAGCTATCTTCTTCCTCAGCCGCATCTTCCTCAGAATTGTCTTCTTCCTCAGCCTCATCTTCCTCAGAATCTTCTCTTTCCTCAGACTCATCTTCATCAGAACCTTCTCCTTCTTGTAGGCTGGTATCCCCCTCCCTGGCCACTGTAGCCCCTTCTTCTCCCTCCTCCTCCTCCGAATCCTCTGCATCAAGCTGCCCGGGACCATCCGCTGTTTCCTCCTCTACTTCTTCACGGAAGCTGGTGTCCTCTCCTCTCTCTGCTTCCTCAGACTCTTCTTGCCCATCTAACATGTGGGGCTCCTGTGGCGCCCTGCCTGGTGCCCCCAAGGTGCTCACTGCAGGGGAGCCATCACTGAAGTGTCTTTCCACAGAGGTAGCTCCATCTTCACTGCCCAAGTCAGCGGTGATGTTGTCCTCCTGAGTGGAGGACGGCTCCTCTCTGGTCTTGACAGGGGGCTGAAGGAGGCTCTGGGAGGGGGCCCCACTTCCGCCTGGGGCAGCATCTTTGGCAACTCCCTCTGACTGGGCCTGCTCACTCTCTTCAGCCTCCTCTCCAGCCAAAACATCCTCCTTGTTGAGTGCGAGATATTGCTCAGGTGCTTCCCTTTGCCCTTCCGTGTCATGCCCATTGCCGGGGGCATTCTGTGGTTCAGCAACAGGGGCTTCCTTTTCTTTCAGACCCTCAGCTTCCAAGGAGCTGGTGTCCAGTTCAGCAGCTGCCTCAGTGGAGCCATCAGCACGAGGGCTTCCTTCCACACCTGTGCTGGCTTCCTCCTGGCTGTCTAAGGGCCGGAAGGGAATTCCTGTCCCAGGTGGGATGGCAGCGGTGGCAGCAGCAGCAGCAGAGTCTCCATAGAGCAGCTTCTCCTTCTCTGCCAGGCTTGGGTCTCCGGGCAACAAGCCTCCTTCGGCAAAGGTGGCAGAGTCTTCTGTGCCATCCGGGGCAGAGACTTGCAGTTCTAAATAGTCAGAACATGGTCAGTCAGTTTGATCTGTGCTCAGCCTGCCTCCCTCCTCAAAACGGCCTGCGTGGTGCACTCGGGGCACACGATTTGCACACGTGGCTCTGCATAAAGGCGCAGGCAGAGCCAGGCTGTTCCCTTTCCTATTAAAGGGATGTTGAAACTGATGCGCATTTTGAGGAGGCTTTTATAAATACATTCTTAACCCTGTCCCAACTACCAGGCTTGGAATCCAGCTTGCTTTTCTTGCTCCTATCAATAAACTGGGTGCAAACTGATGCTGGTTGGAGGGAGTATAGCTTGGGTTACACACAGGCAAACCCTGAGCAAGCCTAAGCCCCGGCCGGCTGGCCTCTCTCTCTGCTGGGCTTCCTGCCTTCCTAGGCTACAGGTACAGAAGGAGAAAAGCCAAGGAAGGAGAGGAACAGCTTGGGAGGGAGAAAGCAGCTGCCTTTAAATACTTTTTGAAGGTTTTAGCATATCCCAAAGTACCATGTAAGGCTAGGAATCACCAAACACTTTGTGTTTCCTCTCAAAGTTCATCTTCTGTGCTCCAGAGGTTTCCTGCTCTCCTTTTCCTTCTGTTGGGGGCTAAGGGAAGCTGGACAGAAAAGGAGACAGAGGCCATGGGGGTCAGTTGCCTCCTTTGCCAGCCTCACGTTTGCGTTGATGTGATGGCACGGATCCTTCCAGTAGCTAGTTTACAGTTAAGGAGTCCAAACCCACCTGCCTCTCTCTGTGTGAACCCAGATCAGTCTCTGTTGGTTGAACATGCTGGCAGGGGTACATCAGAGAGAGGCAGGGCTCTCTCCAAACAGCGCAGGCAGAGCTGAAAACGGGAACTGACTCACAAAATCTCCCGAGCCTTGTGGGATGTTTCACATGTCTGGATGCAAATGCTGGCAATGAAAGTTCTTCTTTACTGGTATTGCATCTTCCTTCTCACTCCCACTCCACAGAGCACACCCCAAATGCAGAAGAGCCCTGTTATTATTATTATTATTATTATTATTATTATTCCTTTTCCCCAAATCCGGGACTCAAGACAGCTTACACCAATTAAAAGAGCACTAACAAAATGCAAAAAGCTAAAAACATGTAAAAGTAATTAAACTCAAATAGAATTAAAATAATATAGAAAGGAAATCTATTAAAATGCAGATAGTAAAAACAGCACAGCAGTATTAAAAGCCCTTTCCTTGAAAAACCTTAGTCAGTTCCCAAAAACCTGTTGCTTCACCTGCCAACAGAAGGACATCAATGAGGGAGCCAGTCTGGCTTCTCCAGGGAGGGAGTTCAAAAGTTAACTAGGAGCAGCTACCACCGAGAAGGCCCTCTCCCGCTTCCCCACCAAGTCTGCCTGGGAGGTTAGCAGGAGCAAGAGAAGAGTACCCTCCTGAAGATCTCACAGCCTGGGAAGGGTCATTTTTTTTAAATAAAATATTTTATTAAGGATTTTCTTGTTTTACAGAAGTAAACAAGAAAGTAAGTGTAATGCCTCGTATTTTTACAAATCCATTTCATTTGTTGAGGCATTAGGGGGAGAAGAAAAAAAAAAGAAAGGAAGGAAAAAGAAAGGGGGGGTGGATGGAGGGAAGATGGATGAGGGTGGGGTCGGGTGGCGATGTTTCTATTATGCTTAATGTATGTAGAGTTTGGTGTCAGCATTACTTGTGTTCCTTTGGTGGTGAGAGAGGTTGGGGTTGGCCTAGGGTGTGATTGGCTGTGGTGATCTTTGTTTTCGTGTGTGAGTGAGGTGGGTGGGTGTTTTGGATCAGGTTAGCCATATTGATTTGTATGCTGTTGGTGGATTATTGTCATTGTCCTGTTGGGCTGTGTATGTGATAAAGGGGAGCCATACCGGGGTGAAGGCATCTTCTTCTGTTTGTCCCCGTGTCAGTATCAGTTCCAGTTTATTAGTGGTACCATACTATTTGGTACCATTGGTCCATGCTTACTCCTGACCGGTCTCCAGTGTCTGGTTATGGTGTTTCTGGCTGCTGAAAGTAGGTGGGTTATGAGTTCTTTGTGGTGTAAATGGGCATTGTTGTCTTGGAAGATGTTTAGCATGGCCAGTTCTGGGGTGATATCTAATACTTGAGGTAACCTGGACTTAAGCCACATAACCACCCTTGTTAGCTTGTGCCAGGAAAGAGACCGGGGGCCAGTGGAGCTAGTGCAACAAGGGAGTCACCTGCTCCGGTTTCTATCCCTGGCATCTCTAGCTGGGCTGGTGGACATCCTGGTGAGCCACAGCCAGGGAATCAGTGTGGACCAAAGTGGGTCAGTACAGGGCAGTTTCCTATGCTCCTAATGGCAGTTGCCCCCAGACACTGGGGCGGCCTCCCTAGTAAGCAGTGTGAACCAGTAGTTCAGGTTAGCCAATCATTTCCTTGTGTCTCGGTTGCCATTGCAGGAAAACATGAGCCGAATTCGGAACACAGCCCTTATGCCATCCATAACAGGCCTCAACTGTCCAGCTTCCCTCTTCTCCAAGTCAGGGTCCCTGCGCCAGGGAAAGTGGTGAGTGAATCTGGCCAGTATCCCAGGAGTTGTGTGGGGGAAAGAGAAGGGGTCACTTGTGCTCTCCATGAGCCTCCCACCCACCACCATTTCTTATTGACCTGAAATGGACGCTTGGAATTCAGCAGACCTCCATTGAAAACAGCAGCAAGTTAGAGGGATAATTCTCCCTCCACACCTGATGGCAGGGGGCAGGTCCCATTTGCCCATGCAAAGCTTTTCCTTTGTGCAGGGTATGTAGCTGAAGGCCACCCACCCCTGTCACTGGGGGAAGGCCCCAGGCCCCAAGCATTGGCCAGCCTCTTTGAAAGGCTTTGGAATCATCAAATCATCAAATGGAAAAGTTGGAAGGAACCCCAAGTCCAACCCCCAGCAATGCAGGAATCTCAACTAAAGCATCCATGGCAGGTGGCCATCCAACCTCTGCTCAGAAACCTCCAAGGCAGAAGGCTGCCTCTCTTATATTAGAATATAAAAGGCACAACACCACGGTGTAAACATCTTGGCTGTGCTTTGCTTTTGCTTATTAGAGAGACCTTGGCTGCTTCAGTGTGCGCCCAAATGTGAAAGGGATGCCCTCTGACCATCATAGGTCCATGGTTCTTCCCAGGAAGTGTCGCTCCTCACCCACCCCGCCCACCAAAGCTTTGCCCAGGAAGAGGTTGTGGGGATGATTGCAGGGGGAGCCATGGGGCTCAGACCTGTACATGGAAAGACCTGGGGCATTTGCCCAGAGGCAGGTGAGCTGGGGTGCTTTGGAACTAAACAAAGGGCAGAACCTCAGTGGTTGGTTCCCTATAGAGACCTGAGGAGCTCCCTTGGGGGGCTGGACTCAGGTGGGAGCTCCTGGCCCCTCACTTCCTGTGACCTTCACGGCCTTATATAAAGAGCCCTCCTTGCCCTCGCTGGCCCCAAACTGGAGGCCTCCAACTATATCGAGCGCTGAATTCTGCTGACCTGCAGATAGTTAAGGGGTGTTTGCTCTGCAGCAAAACGGGCTGAAGGTTATGGGCTTAACACCCAAGCAGGCTCCCTCATCGGCTAAAAATACCACCGGCAACTGGGTGGCGGGTGCTGCCGCTGCTGCTACAAACCACAGAAACTCCCTTCATGGCTCCTGCCCCTGCCTCCCCGTCGCCCCCACAACACAAACACCGCCACAGAGAAAGGTCTTGGAAGTGTCTCCATGGAGAGGAGCCCAGCAGGACTTTGGATGTAGGAGAGGGGCCTCATTCCTTTCCCTGTGGGTGAGGGGCAGAGGCTGTGGCAGTGGCAGGCTGGGTGGGGGCAGGAGCCCCTCCAACGCATCGCACAAGCCTGCTGTAAGCTGACACCCTGGGATGCCTCTTGGACATGCCATACAGTACTGTATGCGTGCCGCACTAAGGGAGCCGAGGACGCCGAGAGCCGCCGAGAGCACGTCAAGAATGCCGAGTCTGCTGTGGCAGGGCAGATTCCAGCCCAGGACCTGCAGGAGGAAGTGGTGACGGAGCCTTCTGGGTGGCAAAGTCGCAAGCAACAAAATATCTCTGTGGCCTAGGAAGCAAAGGATGTCCAGGGCCAAGCCTCAGGCACACGTACCTATCCCACCAAATGGCAGCAGGCAGAGCAGCAGCCAGGTGAACCAGAGAGGGACGTCCTGTCAGCCGGCAGGCAGCTACCTAGACACCTCATGCCAAGATTTCGGCTGCAGGCACATGACTCCAGGGTTTGCCCAAACAGAACCCCCCAAGAGCAAGCCACAGCCCTCCACGGGCTCTCTCTGACATGATGCCATTAACCTGGCCATCTAAAAACTAATGAAACAGTGGCTCAGCCTAGAGAGCAGACTTTTTCCAGGCATTGTAACCGACTACCCCCAACAGAGCTGCGACGGGAGAGGAAGCGGGGTGCCCACCTAATGCCCACACAAGGCAGGGCTACGATGAACGAAGAGGGCAGAGAAGAGGACGCCAGCCCTCCACAGCAAGCTAGAAATAATGTGTGATGTTTGCCCCATAATAGAGCAGGATGGCCATAGCTCTTGTCCCACCTGCAACTGCCCCTCCAGAAGGTCCTCTGCTCCCCCAACCACCAGCTGCCCTCTGTGGGGCTTCCAGATAACTCTGCTCTGGCCACTGCTCCCCTCCTGTCAGGACCAGCAGCCAACCTGGCCCCTTGGAGGGTCCTTGGGGGTCCTTCATCTGAGCGCAGTGCTCCCTCTGCAGTCAGCCCATCACCCTCACAAGGTCAAAGGCCCACCTGTGATGGGGAAGCAAAAGGGAGTTTCCCACCTGTCCCTGTTGCTGTTTTGACAGCCCCGCAAAGTGGTGTCTGCTCTTCCCTGTGTGATTCCTGCCTGCTGGGCCTGGCTGTTACCCTTCCTCCTCGTCCTTCATTTTCTCAGAGAACCCGCACTCCCTCCATGCCTGCGGAGGTGGAAATCCCTTGCCTTCTGGGCACTCCCAGCACCTGACAGGCTCTGAGCCAAACCTCTGGCCCTCTTCCCACCCTGCCTCTGGCAAGAGGCCCTGCTTGCTGTCTGCAGCCCTGGGAATGCTGGAAGCCCCATCCCTCCAGAGAAGTGGTGAGGCCGCTGGGCACGTGGAGCATGGTTGGCTGGCAGAGAGCTCTGCTTTGCTCTGCAGTCTTCACCATGCAAGCCTGGCAAGTTTTAGGCCGACTTGAAATGTGTGCTGGAACCCAGAGCTTTGGGCCACTTTGGCCAGTGTCATCCACCCTGATGAGAAGCCAGCTGCCACGCAAGAAGAGGGACACTAGCCGCCACCCCAGCAGCAACCAGGACCCCCAGGGGTCCTTCCCCTGGAGTTGCTGGCTGGTTGGGGGTCCCAGCATGGCAAGGCCTGCAGCTACTCAGCCTCAGGGTCAGGACTCCCACCCTTCTGTTTTGGTTTGGACAACAGGACAGAGCAACCCCAGAGGCACTTGCAGAGAGCTGAAGAGCCAGGACTCTGCTCTGCACTCGGTGCCCACCAGGCAGCCATTGCAAGCCCCCCTTTTTCCCTCTCCAAGATAATAGAACCACAGACTTGTAGAGTGGGAAGGGACCCCAAGGGTCATCTAGTCCAACCCCCTTCAATTTAGGAAACTCAGCTAAAGCATCCATATCAGATGGCCATCCAACCTCTGAGGGAATCTACTCCATTGTCCAACACTTCTTCCCCTGATAAAGCTCTTCCTAATATTTACTCAGAATGCCCTTCCTTGCAAGTTGAATCCATCTATTTGGGTCCTCCTCTCTGGAGCAGCAGGAAGCAAGCTTGCTCCATCTTTCACGGGACAAGATATTTGAAGATGGCTCTCCGTACCTCATGGTCCTTTACTGCGAGGCGAAGGGAGTGGGAATAGCTGGTCTTGTTCAGAACAATAGTGAACCAGTGAGTGTAAACCTGCCTGGGATGCACGTGCTTTTGCTTTCAGCATTCACACATAGCACACGGGCATTCAGCAATGTCCCAGGTTAAAAAGAAGACCCCGGTCCTGCCGACTTCTGGGAAACTGCAGCAGCCAAGACGCACCCTCTAGTGGCCAAATGCAGAGTGGCGGGAGGCCAAGGAATGTAATGCTGGATCCCCGCAAGTCCCGAATCAAAGGTGCAAACTTTTGAGCAGCATAGATCTGCACTGTTGCCTGGCAAAGTGAAATCATTCCTGGCTCCCACCCTGGTTCCTCCTAGCCTCTGAAAATAGCCCAGCTCTAAACCTGCTATCGCTCCTCTTTTCTTCAGTCCTCCAGAATGGCTGCTGCTTTGAAGAGTGGATGGTCTGCACACCTGGTTAAATGCCCAGCTGGCTGCCCAAACAAGAAAGGCATTTTCCTTGCCTGGAGAAAGTTACCAGGAGAGAACACACACAATACACACCCCTTCTCTGTGCTGCGGCTGCACTGCTGGCACATCCTTTGGTGAGCAGTTAGGCCTCCAAAGGGGCAGGCAGGTCGCCAAGACTTACCCCTGGGCACAGGCAAAATGTGAGGTTGTTTTGAAATCCGAGATATTTGATCCCCACATAGAACAGCTGCATATTCCTGCATTGCAGGAGGTTGGACTACATGATCCTCAGGGTCCCTTCCAACTCTACAATTCTGTGATTTAATTCTTTTAAGAGATACCACACCTTTTTAATAACTGTTTGATGGCCTTGCTGCTGTAGGCTGCTAAATACTGGAGATTTTGGGTGAAAGATTTAAGAGAAGGTACAGAGAGAGGAGGAGAAAGAGAGACACATATATATAGAGAGAAAGAGGACATTGGGGATATATCTGTAGAATAGGGCACAGTCGGCCCTATTAGTGCAATGAAGGACACCTTTCATGAAGTTCCCACAATGGTCTCATATTCCAAAAGTAAATGAAGTCGCATAGCTGCTCCACTACACAGAGAGGTTTGCGTTGCAGATGGTGTGTGCAAATTTAGGGACCTTGTGAAAGCATGCAACCCCCCCCCAAAAAAAAACCTATTAGTGATTACTTCTATGATGCTCACTTTTCTGTGCTAGCTGTGGGCAATCTTAAAATGAAAATATGCAGGGAAAGGGCCTGCTGGGTGATTGTAAGCCAATGCAAGAAGGAAATGCCACATGACTATCTCAGCTGGAGTATTGCTGCAGGAAAGGAACGAATGTCCCCATCATATGCACGTCTGCAGCTATTGTAAGGGGGGCAGAGGAGAGGAGGCAATGGTCCCTAAGAAAAAGCAGGCTCTTTCATGCTGTAGAAGAGAAAGGTTGTAAGTACCACTTGTTGCATTGGCACATCCGTCTCCTTGGCTTATAATATTTGAAACCTTTTATTGTTTTCTAAAGAACAAATTAAAAAGAAGTGTTCTCAGGTTCCAGTGAAGCTGGTGGTGACCTTGGGTTGTGTGATTCTGCCCTGTAGCTGTTGCTGGGGATGGAAGAGACACAAGGCAAACCTGATCCTTGCGTGAGGAAAGGGCAAAGTTCAGTTCCTCCAGGAGGCTGAGCCTTTGTCTCCCTGACTCTGGAAGAGAGGGAAATGGGCCAAATATCTGGAAGGATGACCTCACCCTCCCAAAAGCACTCTTGGTGGCTGCCACAGGCTGAACCTCCAAATCCAGCAATGTCCCTTGCTTGGGAGCAGTGTAAAATACTCATACGTTAGAAGGAAATCAAGGGGGATACTGTATTTCAGTGCAAGTTGCAGTTTGGGGGGTGGCACTTTCCTCTCTGGAAAGCCAGCTCAGCTCTGCCAGATGCAGCCTGCTGGCTGATGGACAATGGCAGAACCATTGCTTGAAGTGAAACTCTGGGGGATCCTGTTTAGTTTTCCTTGTAGATAAGAACACTGAGAGCACACTGGTTGGCCAGGATGCCACCGGCCAGTAGCTTCCCCATGCAAAAGAGATGCCTGCAGAATGGGGAAGCAGGAGGCGCCTGGCGGAAATTCTGCCTCCTGTTCTCCTGGGACTTTGGGATCACAGCTGCTGGCTTTGATCACTGGCTGATGTTCACACATTCTCATTGCCAGCTAGCCAGAATCCTGTTAGCACTAGTAGGGTCCAGCTCTCTTGACTTTTGCCTTACAGGCCTCACCCTCCAAAAGTACTCTGGTTGCTAGAGAAAGGTAGTGCCAGAAAGTGCCCCAATTCTTCCACACAGCACAGACCCCACCTTCCTTGCTTGGGTACATCAATGACAAGGGGGGGGGGACTTTGTTTGTTCCATGCACACACCCAAAAAGCAGTTCTTACCAACCCCAAATCCTGCAACGATCCAGTCTATTTACATTGACTCATTCCCTGTGGTTCAGAATATGAAGAGGAAGGGCATGGAGAAGCACCCAAGTTAGAAACTTGCTTCTTCTCTTTCATCCAAGAGGAGCTGCAATCCGCACCGAGGCTCTCATGATGAAGTCACACAGCTCCTGTTTCTCCTGAGTGGAAACTGTTGGACCATCCCAGCAAGGGGAGGGAGGGAGGGAGGGAGGGAACGCAGGTGCTGTGGAAAAGAGCTCCTGCACAAGCAGCAGCAGCAGAGAGCGGACAAGGGTCCAGGCTCCCCACTGCCCAGTCTCTCTCTAGGGCCCTGCCTGGCTGCCACCCCCCTTACAGGCTCTCCCTCCCGCAGACTCGGCAGGCTTGACTGAGCACCTGCAGTGCGGCCTCTAAACCTCAGTAAAAGAAACCTGGGAGCCCTGGACTTCTTCGCAGCCATGCCAAGGCCCCAGCGCTTATTACTGGCTGTGGCTGGGTAACCCCAGGCGGGATAAATATAGCTCCCTTGTGCCTGCTGGGCTGCTCAGGTTCCATTGACTGGTCTCTGCAGACATCCTCTGCAGCTTGAGGGTGAGGGTGGCAGCCAGCTGCAAACTTGTCTGCAACACAGGAGGTTCCTGGACTTGGGCTGCATCACAAATGCACCTCCCGCTTCAATTTCCGACTGCCTTCCAGTCAAGCCCCCTCACCCCTTTCCTTTTGAGACCTCATTGGGCTTCCGAGTTACTATGCAAGGAAATCAATGGTCAGAAGTGCATTGGGCCTAGCCGAGGGGCGGGGGGGCAGCTACCCCCCTAGATCAACAATAGAAATATTAAACTAACTGACCAATCACTTCGGTTCTGCCCCCCCCCCCGAACAAAAATCCTGGCTATGCCCATGCACCTGGGTGAAGGTAAAACCCAATTGAGCAGCTGAAAAGGGCAGAGAAGTTGGCAGGCGATGGAAGAAGCCATCTTCTTCTGCAAGAAGGTGGGAAAGAACAAGCTCAGAGGCAGAGATGAGTGAGCAATCCCACCAGACACTGCTGGGCTCCCATCATCTTCTCTGGCCAGGGCTGGTGGGAGTCACAACTGCCACCACAGGTGGGCTGCATTTGGCCAGGAATGTGACCTCCCAGCAGAAAATGAAGTCAAACAAGACCAGAAAGGACCTTGAGTCAACAGGGAGAGCGGATACAGCCAGGCGGAGGAGGATGGAACTGCTGACAAAGACCCTCCAAGAACCTGAAAGTCACAGCAGCCTCTGAAATACAGGCAGGGAGCGTTTTGCCAGAACCAAGGGAGAGAGCAAAGTCTTCGCTGCCCTTCCTGCCTCAGCACCAGAGGAACTGGGAAGCGGCACCTCAGGCCCATCTCCTCCCAATACTCCACAAACGATGCACAAGACTTCCTCGGAAGGGAAACTCAAAACACAACAACTAGGAACAGAGAACGGTGCAAACCTGGACTCCGCTCCATCAGACTCAAGCCAAAGGCAAGGCTGGCTGGCTGGCTTGCCAGGGGGGTCAGGCACGGAGCAGGACCACTGGGGTACTCACTGGGGAAAGCGAGGCTGCTGTTGGCTGGAGGGGGAAGCCCAGGAGCCCACCCCCAATCGCACCAGGAAAGAAGGCAGCTTTGGCCCTTCATCTTCATTTCATCCCCTCTCACCTCCCCACTGTCTGCAGAAGCGGCAGGCCAGGTAATGCAGGTAGCTCAGGTAGGGCAGCCCCCCCACCTCCATCCCTGCAGCTGGAGGGCCACAGGCGTTTATTCCTTGAAAACATTCCTTAAGTGCCTCTCATCAAACAATTCTAGGGCTCTGAACAAAGTGTGAATAAAATCAATTCACACAGCATATAAATACAATTTCAAGCCAACAATTAAGCATAACGAAATACAGCAAGACAAAAACCAACCCTAAAAGCTAAAGACAGGATAAGCACGGTTCTGAAAACACCCGTCTACTATCCAAAACACAAGCAAACAGGGAGGTCTTCGTGGGACACCCAAAAAAATGGCACTCCTGTGCAGGGCAAGCCAGTTCCATACAGAAGGGCATTCTAAAGCCAGGATGCCAACCCAGAAGGCCATCTCCGCCCCCCAAGGGTATTCCTGGGAGCAAGACGGGGCCTCTCAAGAGCATTTCACTGGCCTGGGAAGAGGCCCTGCCAGCCTTCCTGCCAGCCCTCAGCCCCTCAACAGGCCCCCAAGCCAGGGGCACTCAGGACTCAGCCCTGAAAGCTGTTTTCAATATACAGACAAGGGCAAAATGGGCTCAGCCAGTGTGACCTGATGGCACACCCCAAGATACCGAGGGGAGAATAATCTGGGATACAGAAAACCCAGGGGGAGAATGAAAGAGCTGGTCCTCATGGGTGCCTGGTCTTGCTTCTCTGCTCCACCTGGGCTCCAGCTGCAGGTGAGCATCAGCTCAGGTCTTGGCTCAGATGCAGACACCAGGGTCACCAAGAAGCTCTGTGTGCCCTTTGCCCACTTCCAGAGCCCACAAGATAGCAGGAACCTTTGCCAGGGGGCAAAGAGAGGGTCACCATCAAGCTCTAGAGCAGATTCCAAACCAGGTGCAATTTGGGGGCTCAACGTGTTTGTGTGTGTGTGTGTTCTACAAGGTCCAGCAGAGCCATAGCAAGGGCGCCCCGTGCCCCACAAAAAGTAGGAGGGGAGGGGATCCCCAGCCCCCCACTAGTCCCTTTTGTTCTTGAGAATGACAAAGGATGTCCTTAAAAGGAGGCAAATCCGCAGCCCTGGCTCCTCCGTGACAGTGCGAGGAGGCAGCAGCTGAGCTGGCCATGGCAGGGAGGGGGCTTGGGGGGGTCCAGTTACACGCCTGTTTCCATACTTAGCCATCCTGTGGCAGCTGGGCATATAGCGTCCAGCCTGAGAGACCAAATTAACTCAAGGGCAACCAAGGGGAACGCTGGCAGGCGGGCACACACTCTCTCCACCGACAGGTCCCCAAAAGAGGGGGGCAGCTGAAAGCACCACGAGGGCACAGCACAGCAGTGGCAGGATGCCCGTCTCAGAGCCAACCTTCTACTCTGGTGCGGAGAGAAGCCAGCCAGTCACCTTCTCTTTCCACCAGTGCAGGCCAGGTGGCCCAGCAGCAAGTCCACACTGCAGCTGTCCTCAGGTGGCTCCTTGGGCACTGGCAGGGGGTGGTGAAGGAGGCCTGCCAGCTTTGCCCCCCCTCCAACCCTCCCTCTCCAGAGGCAGCATGCCTGGCTGGCTCCCAGGGGGACAGGCTGAAAGGCACCCACATCCTCCTGCACACCCACCCGGCCCCTGCCTAACGCTGCCAGGGCCACCCACAGCCTAGAGATTCTGTGCCACCAAGCTGTGGCCCATTACAAGGGGGGGAGGGCAGAGCGGAGGCCAGGGGTGCAGGAGGGAGACCCGGGAGGGGACAGGGCGAGCCTCTTACCTGCCCGCGCCCCAAGGAGCAGGATCGGGGCCACGCAGCAGCAGAAGAGCCTCAGTCCATGCATGGTGGTGGCCTGGAAGTGCCTCTCCGTCCACCCCTCTGTCTCTGCCGCCGAGGCTGTGGAGCAGGCAGCTGGCCGGCTGGGCTGCAGTGGGGCCTGCACAGATGGTGCCTGGAGCTGGACTGCCCGAGGCCCCTCCCTGCCCGGCCACTTCAGGCCCCCGTGTCAGTCACCCAGGAGGCGCAGCCAGGCCCAAGTAGGGAGAGGGGAGGAGCAGCAAGCAGGCAGACGGATCCTTACAGCTGAAGCAGGCCATTGCCATTCTGGCCAGCACCAGTGGGGCACAGTGGCTAGGAGTCCTGGGCTATGGGTTGGGAGACACCACGGGTTGAACCACCCACTTAGCTAAGAAGCTCACAGGGTGTGAAGTGGCAGCAGCAGCGGCCACCTTTTCCCTCTCTGCCTCGCAGGGTTGTTGTGGGAACTCAGTGAGGACCCCGGAGAGACCAGGGTTCCAATCTCAACATGAAACTCCTTTGGTGACTTGAGGCCAGTCACTGTCTCTCAGCCTCTCCTACCTCGCAGGGCTGTTGTGAGGATTAAATGCAGAAGGGGAGAACCCTGTTCATGACCTTGAGCTCCGTGGAGAGAAAAAGGCCGTCTATTCATGCAATTAAGAGATAAGCAAGTGGCCAGTTCTCCTCATGCCGACTACGCCAAGGAGACAGGGGAAGGAGCTGTTTGAGCAAACCAGGGGTGGCCCCTGAGAGAGCCAAGGAGGCTCCTCAGCCTGGTGTGCTCAAGACAAGGAGCAGCAAGCCTGTGCCCGCCTCCCCAGCAGATGCACCTGCCGGTTGTCCCACTCTATAGATTCTTGTTGGCATCCGTCTTTCTCAAGAGACAAGGGGTGCGCCTCTGGGGGTGAAGCCAAACTGCTGCATTGGGGCAGCACCAAAGTGACCTCTGGGGTGCAAGCATATGGGGGGTCCCGGGCTGCCCAGACAACAAGACCCCCCTCTTGGCTGCACTGATGGGATCCAAAGGAAAACAGAGCAAGACGTTTGGCACCTGCTTGGCTGCTGGAGTTGCCAGGAGGAGGAATACAAGGCACCATCCAACTCTGGATTTATGTGGGTTTTCCTCCTGAGTCTTTTCTTCTCCCAAAGATATCCTGCAAGGCAGCAGAGGGTTAGGATTAGAGTTTTCCTTCTCAGGTGGGTGAGGCCCATCTGCCCCTCACTTCCCTCTACAGCAGAAGCTGCCTTCCTGGCCACAGGACCCACTCTTGGTCTTATCCGCGCAATCGGGCAGAGCCTGTCTTCACATGCAAGGGAATACATACATGCATGCATGTGTGCTGATATACCCTGGGACCCAACAGCAGAAGAGGCCAGGCAGCTGGAGACAGTCCTGGAGAAGATGTGGCACTTCAAGCGAGTGACTCTGGCCGCCTTCCTTAGTCCTGGGCACACGCTGGGCATCCTTCAGGAAGCAAGCAGCTGCTCTCCATCAGCCCCAGCTGGATGCCTGCCTCTTCCTTGGCTCATCTGTGTGGCTTTTCCAGTGCAACACCCCACTACCGCTGCCACCCCCATTTCCCTCCTGCCTTTCTGGGTGGTGGGCCTGTTTGTGTCCTCTCCGCACAGAAATCCATTTCCACACAGAGCATGAGCTGCACAGCCCCTCGGACGTCGTTCAGGGAGTCCTCTCTGGGCTCTCTTCCCAGGATTTAAGTAACAGCATGTGGGAAAACTGGGGTGGAGGTGGGGAGAGAAGCAGGTGCCCCCCTCCACCCACCCCCCATGCCAAAAGAAAAAGAGAACACTACCAGGTGGCAGGCTTGGCTCATCACTGCATGATGCACGCTTGAACATTGGCACGATGCTCCTTACCTTTGTTTCTCACACTATGAAGACCTCTGGAACTGTGGGCCAAAGGATTTCTGCCCAGCCACTGGCCAGTCCCTCCTGTGCCACCCTTGAGCTAGTGAGCAGCCTTCAAGGGGGTGGCCCCATCAGAAGAGGCACCCCAGGGCTCCCCATGCAAGTCACGTGTGAGCGAAAGATTCCATCAACGGTGTCGCCAAAAAAAATTACACATCCCTTGGGAAGACAGGCCAACTAATATCAGTGTACTGGCAGAAGCAAAGATCACCCGTGTTGAAGCAATGATTCTTCAACATCAACTTCGTTGGACTGGTCATGTGCAGATGCCTGATGATCGTCTACCAAAGCAACTACTAAATTCCGAACTTAAAAATGGAAAGTGCAATGCTGATGGTCAACAAAAGAGAGTTAAAGACTGTCTCAAGGCAAATCTAAAAAAATGTAGTATAAACACTGACAACTGGGAAACACTGGCCTGTGAGCGCTCCAGTTGGAGACCAGCCTTGACCAAAGGTGTCACGGGCTTTGAAGACACTCAAACTCAGGACGCAAGGGAGAAACGTGCTAAGAGGAAGGCACACTTGGCAAATCCACACCGTGATCAACTATCACCTGGAAACCAATGTCCCCACTGTGGAAGGACGTGTGGATCCAGAATTGGCCTCCACAGTCACTTACAGACTCATTGTTAGAACCGTGTTTATGGAAGACAATCTTACTCGGCTACGAGGGATCGCCAAAGAAGACGTGCACTTGAGACAAGGAAACCTCCTGGCCTCTCCTGGCATACACTAGACCAAAAGGCAGTCACAGGTCCCCAGAAGGAGACAGAGGGTATTCCTTTGCCCTATAGTTTCATGAAAGAACTTAAAAATCTTTAAAACTTGCTGGGCTGTCACCTAGACCTCTTTCAATGCCTGTGTCCTACACAGGGTTGGCGTTTTGGAATGTCTCCCTCTGGTGGGAAACCCGGAAATTGCAGACAAATTAACTCAATTCTAAGCACAACCAAATTAGAGTGAAGTATTCAAGCGAGCCCGGTATTGTAGGGGTGTCTGCCTGTGCGTGCATTTTTTGCTTCTCGGCTGTTCTAACTTGCCTTGCACCCTCCTTCCAGGACTGTGAGGTGTCCTCTTGTAGCAAACAGATACAGGGCAAGTGAGCTGCTCTGAACAGTGGGAGCCCAAGTGGTTCCAGCGCCAGAGTCCAGGTGAGAGCCCCCTCCCAAGCACAGGTGCTGCCATTGTTTGTTTTCAGACCCAATTCAAGGTGCTTGCATTTCTGTTCAAAGCCCCAAATGACTCAGGCCCCAAATACCTGCAAGGCTGCCTGCTTCCCTACACTCTCTCAAGTGCCGAGACTGGTAAAGGGGGCCCTCTTGGTTGTTCCTCCACCCTCTGGGGCTTGGGGGTGGCTGCCCAGGAGGAGAGGCCTTCTCTGTGGTGGCCCTTGAGCTGTGGGACTCCCTCCCCACGGTGCCATCCCTGGCACCTTCATTGCACAACTTCTTGCCTTTGACCCTTGAGTTGTCATGTTTTTACAGCTCACCTTATTTTTAGGTGATTGCAAGTTGCTTTGCACTGTTTTCAATATTGTACTTTCCTATCAATGTTTCTTAATTTAAGGGTGTATCGGATATTGGTGGGGGAGGACACTGTGATCCTTCTGGGGTAAGTTTGTCCACCTTTGGTCCCCACCCTGTCCTCCCTCCCCTATGGCTCCTAGAAGCCATCAGCACGTGACAGTGGCCACAATCCTGGCATGGCTTCGGCTAGCTGGCTCAACCAGGTGAGGGGAGCCGCTGGGTCTCAAAACCTAGGACTTTTCCTGCATGCAAAGACGACAAGCCATGGCAGATGAAGCAGACGAGACCAAGAGAGAGCTGAGATTCTAAACCTCTGCTGCCTTGCAAGGACATTATTGGGAAAAGAAAAGGCTAAGGAGTACATCCCACAGAAATAGAGTCCCTAAGACGGCTGGCTGGTGCTTTGTTTGCCTCCTTCCAGCAACTCCTGCAACTGGTGCCCAACATCCTGCTTTGCTTTCCTTTGGACCCCATCAGCGAGGCCGAGAGGGGCGGGTCTTGTCATCTGGGCAGCTCAGGACCTCCATGCACACTGCCCAGGCTTGTGCCCGGAGGGTCACTTCAGTGCTGCTAATGCAGCAAAAATAACGCAGAAGGCAGCAGATATGAGTTACTCTGCAGCCACAGCAGGCACCGTGATTCTCCAGTGGTTTGACTTCACTCCCAGAGGCACACTCCAGTCTCTCGAGACAGATGGATACCAAAAATATACAGTGGTACCTTGGTTTTCGAACGTCTCAGAAGTTGAATGTTTCAGTTATCGAATGCCGAAAAGCCAGAAGTACCTGCTTTGGTCTTCAAACGTGCCATGGAAGTCAAACAGGAAACGCGGCTTCTGTTTTGAGTTTTCCGCAAGTAAATGCTTCCGGAAGTAACTGCTTCAGTTTTCAAACGTTTCAAAAGTCAAATGGTCTTCCGGAACAGATTACGTTTGAAAACCGGGAAGAAGAGGAGGAGGAGGAGGAGTTTGGATTTGATATCCCGCTTTATCGATACCCTAGGGAGTCTCAAAGCAGTTAACAACCTCCCTTCACTTCCTCTGCCACAACAAACACTCTGTGAGGTGAGTGAGGCTGAGAGACTTCAGAGAAGTGTGACTGGCCCAAGGTGACCCAGCAGCTGCATGTGGAGGAGCGGGGAAGCGAACCCAGTTCACCAGATTATGAGTCCCCTGCTCTTAAGCACTACACCACACTGGTGAGGTACCACTGCATATAAATCTATCTTTTAATTTTATTCCCCCCCCCCCATGTTTTAGAGGTTCTTATTTTTATCTGTAAGCCACCTTGAATCCCTATCAGGGCAAAAGTAGTACAATGGTACCTCGGGTTAAGTACTTAATTCGTTCCGGAGGTCCGTTTTTAACCTGAAGCACCACTTTAGCTAATGGGGCCTCCTGCTGCCACTGCGCCGCCAGAGCACAATTTCTGTTCTCATCCTGAAGCAAAGTTCTTAACCTGAAGCACTATTTCTGGGTTAGTGGAGTCTGTAACCTGAAGCGTATGTAACCTGAGGTATCACTGTAGTAGTAGTAATTTGCTGTAAGCCTGCCCTGAGGCCTTAGGGAGAAAGGTGGGTAATAAATTATAATACAGTGGTACCTCTGGATGTGAACAGGATCCGTTCCGGAGCCCCGTTCGCATCCAGAGCAGAACGCAACCCGCATCTGCGGGTCGCAATTCCCTGCTTCTGCGCATGACGTCATTTTGAGCGTCTGCACACGCGCAAGCGGCGAAACCTGGAAGTAACACATTCCATTACTTCCGGGTCACAGCTGAGCGTAACCTGAAAACGCTCAACCTGAAGCGACTTTAACCCAAGGTATGACTGTAATAATTAGAGAAGATGCAGCCCCCAAGTCCACACCCCAAAGACCAACACCCCAGACAAAGGCATCTAAAAAACAAAGTACAAACTTTATTTTGTTTCTTTACAAAGGCACAAGCCTCATTTTTCCCACTTTCTTAACAAAATATAATAGCATCTCAATGAACACGAAGACCCGAAAACTGTAAAAAAAGAGAAAAAAAGAACAAAAACAAAACAGAAAAACCATATAAAAAAATGAAAGAACTGAGGAACAGCTGCGGCTGGGGAGGAACCTACCAAATACCAACAGCCCTAAACAACACTGGCCTAGGCCTCTAGCCAAATTGGGGGGAGCTGGGTGGGGGGGAACGGGGAAGGACGCAACAAAAAGCAACGATCACAGAACACGCACGCCCTCATGACCCAGTCGGACCCACGGAACAGATTAAGTGCTTCGAAAAAAAGGAGGAAAGAAGCCACGGGGGTGGGGGGGAGCCAAAAGTGGCCAACGTGGCAGGCTGCGGCCCACCCCAGAAACGGCGCCATCTTTGAAAAGGGACACCCCCCACCCAGACTGCAGCTAAGGCCAAAAACCTGAACTGGCCCCCTGAGAACGGAGGGAAGCCTGCCGTCCCGTGATGCAGGAGGGGACTGCGGCAGGGGCCCCCGGGGTGGCAGCGTGGGCACCGGCCCTGCTATGGGCAGGCCTTCCGTCGCCCCCGGGGTCCTTTTGCCTCCCCTGGGGGTGATGCCAAGGAGCCAAGCCCCGGGCAGAGCTCACGAGGAGGCAGTTCTTGAGGGGCCCTTGCAAGGCCAACTAGCAGGGAGGAAACAGGAGGCCCAGAGAAGTCTATCACAGAGATTTGGGGGGGGGGGGCGACTGGGGAGGCAAGGCAACCCAACAGGGCCTAGGAGGGTGCCAGGAGATGGGGGGCACCCGCCACTCTGCGTGGCTGCAGGCAATTTATAGGAACGTTCCCCCCTGAGTATTTGGGGCTCCGATCTGGCCCACACTGTCGCACGCAGGCCAGGCACTCTGAAACCCCCCGTGCTGCTGCCCCCCTCCCCTCCGCCCCCCTCCCCGTTGGCTTTGAAGAGGGCAAGGATTCGGCCCCTGCAGGTTCTAACGCTCCCGTTTACAGTATCGAAAGGTCAAAAAAGAGACCCGAATTCCATGGTATTTTGTAAAAAAATTCAGCGCAAGTTTCTCCGAAGTCCCCTCACCCACACCCTGCCCGCCTGCCCGCCCCCCCGCGGCCAGGTGGGGGTCAGGGCATCTCGGCCTTGCTGTGCTCCATGGAGTCACTGTCGTCCGCCTCGGAGTCGGAGGCCGTGTCCGAGTTGGAGGGCTCCAGGCCGGTCCGCGCAGGGGTCACGATGACGGCACGACGGCGCTCCTCCTCCTCCTCCTCCTCCAGCAGCCGCTTCTCCTGTGTCCCCTCGATGTGCTGGATTGCCTGATTTTTTTGGGGGGGGGGGAGACATCAGTGTGAGACAGCAAGCTGGCCCCCCTGAAGCCCCCCAACACACACCCAAGACTCTGTCTGCGGAAAAGAAGCTCCCAGGAGCTGCCTAAGATCAGAGAGCCCCCAGGAAGAGTCCTTGGCTATGTCCACCAGCAGACTGAGGGTCATAGAATCATAGAGTTGGAAGAGACCACAAGGGCCATCGAGTCCAACCCCCTGCCAAGCAGGAAACACCATCAGAGCACTCCTGACATTTGGTTGTCAAGCCTCTGCTTAAAGACCTCCAAAGAAGGAGACTCCACCACACTCCTTGGCAGCAAATTCCACTGTCGAACAGCTCTTACTGTCAGGAAGTTCTTCCTAATGTTTAGGTGGAATCTTCTTTCTTGGAGTTTGGATCCATTGCTCCGTGTCCGCTTCTCTGGAGCAGCAGAAAACAACCTTTCTCCCTCCTCCATGTGACATCCCTTCATATATTTGAACATGGCTATCATATCACCCCTTAACCTCCTCTTCTCCAGGCTAAACATGCCCAGCTCCCTTAGCCGTTCCTCATAAGGCAGGGTCCCGCAGGGTCTAACCAGTTCAGGGGCCCTGCAAGGTCTCAGGCGCAGGTGGGAGGGTTGCAGAGGGACCTTCCCCAACCCCTTTGAGCTGCCTGGGACTGGTCAGAATTAGGTCCAAGGAAGGCTCAGTGGTTCGAGCACCTGCTTTGCAGGCAGAAGGTCCTGGATTCCGTTTCTGGGGATTCAGTCCCAGGGAAAGGGAGTGTCCCCCCTCTTCTCCCTTCCCCTGACCCCAAAGGGATCTCCAGGGGAGCCCGTTGAGCAGCAAAACCTCAAAAGCGCCACAGGGTCTAAGATTTTGCGGACCTCAGACCACTTCCACAGAAGCTTTCTGCTACGAAAAAGGAGCCACGAGACCCGGCGTCGTTTTCTAACAGGAGTGCGTCTCAAAAATAGCAGACAAACCACACCCAAAATTGCACACGGATGAGACACCTCCATCTCCCGCCAGGCTTAGAGGTTCTCTATGGAGGGCTGCCCCCCTGAGCCCCCCCCCAACTGCTCTAGAAGGATCCAGCATCTCTTTCCTCGCCTGGAGCTGAGGAAAAGGTGGATGGGCGGGGTAAAAATAATGAATTATTATTATATTATGGGGGCTTGTCACACAGCAACTAACAACACAGAGGTGCAAAACTTGGTGCATTTGTGGGGGCTTCTGTCTTCCGGGGCAGGGGCAGGACACCTCAACGTCAGAGTGAACCCTCAGCACCTGGAGTGATTGGCTGTTGTCTCCAGGATATGGCTTGGCTCACTCACTTGAGCCATGCAGCGCTTCTGCAGCCCAATGCCAAGCTAGGCCATTGGCCCATCCCCACGGTCCCAGGACATCTCTCCTTGCCCTCCCTAGGGATGCCACTGGGGATCTGAACCCGGGACCTCCTGCGTCCAAATCCAACGCTCCCCTGCCCCCCCCTCCTCACGGACGCGGGTCTCCCCGTCTCACCTGAACGATGGTATCCAGATTCTGCCTGGATGTGGAGATAGTGTTGATCACGGAGGACGGGCCCATGGTTACCACGGTGACGTGGTGAGAGGGTGGCAGCGGTGCAGGCACGATCACAGTCGGGTGGTGGGTGGGGGCTGGGGGGCCGTGTGCCGACAAGAGCTGCGGGGGGAGAGAAAAAGAGACCAGCCGTGTCACCAGGGGCTGCCTCTAAGAAGGTCCTGCAGTCGGAGGCAGAATGGCTGAGCCTGGAGCAGATAAGACCTCGCGGCAGGGAGCTGGCTCTGGCCTAGAGAGGCAGCCATGAGCCACACCTGGCTCCTGACGGAGGGCGGGGTTCTCCCTTTGTCCAGGGGGACTCAGGCCCCACATGGCCACGTCTGGAGGGGAGAGCGGAGGCTGCAGCCTTGGCCTCCCACACCCCCCCTCCCCAAGCACAAAGGCAGCAGCGTGGGCTGGGCTTTGTTGCAGGCAGGTGGCCTATGCTGTGCCCCCCCCCCCCACGCTCCCCCTGCAGCTTGAACTCGTGGAGCAAGGGCTTGGAAGAGGCAGACCCCAGGGGTGGAAGTGAAAGGTGGGAGGAGGACTACATGGCTTCAGGCCTCTCCCTGCAGGGGAAGCCCAGAGTCAGTACAGGGTACGCCGCCCCCATCCTCCAGGAGGGACCTGCGGACAGCAAGCCCCCCCCCCCCCGCACCTCCAAGAAGATGTGGCAAGTGGGCAACCCAGGCAGGCAGGCATAAGAAGGGCATATTGCATCAGGGCATTGGCCCACCTGGAGTCCATCATTCTGTTTTGACAGCAGGCGCCCATTTGGGGACGCTCATGAGCAGAATATGAGCACCAGACCCTGTGGTTTCGCCCCACCGTCAAGAGCTGCAAAAGGCAGCTGAGATTTCCTACCACCACAGAAGCACTGCAGAAGCGGCAGCCAGGCCTGCAGGGGATATGCCACGGAGGGGAGGGCAGTTCCCACAAGACCCCTGCCCCCCAATTCCAGCCGGAGCTGCAAGGGAAAGCCTCTTGCCAAACGCTCGGCGGCTACGGATGCGTGGAACCTGGCCGAGCGTCAGTGGCTTGCCAGGGATGGAGCCCCCGAGACTCCTGCCTGCCCAGGTGTGCAAGGACCCTCCCAGGGGGGCGGGGAGAAACATTGCTGCAGCAGCCAGGCCCCCAGGTGAATGCTGAGCCCTCCGCCGTCCAACTCCCTTGGATTTCAGCCCCCGCAAGTCTCCCGGGGGACTCTGGGGGGCTGAGGCAAGAGCGCTGCCCCCCCAGCGCATCACAAGGGGGCTGGGTGGGAGGCAAGCCGCGCACTCACCTGGGGGCGGCCCTGCTGCTGGTGCTCAGGTGTCTCCTGGCGCAGGAGCCTCACCTGTTCCTGCTGCTGCTGCTGCTGGAGCTGAACCTGCTGCGCAATCACCTTCAGCTTCTCAGGGTACATGTGGGCCTCTAAGGAGCGCACCTGCCGGGGGACCAGGAGAAGAAGGCCCTGTCATGGGCTGGGAGGGCACGGCAACACCCCACAAAGGCCACAGAGAGGGCCAGGCACTCAGTGTGCCAGTCGGGTGCACAACGGGCACATCCTGTTCTGAACCCCATTCGCAAGGGAAACCAAATTCCTTGGCCAAACCTGCTACTCTTGGCTCTCTCTGTTCCTCCAGAAACATTCTGGGGCCTTCACTGGTTTGACAGCACCCTGAAGGATGCGGCCCCGGGAGGTTGCTCCTCCTGACTGTGGGGCCAGGGAAGCGGTCCAAGCAATCTCCCCTCCCAGCCAAGCCCACGGAGACCCCACGGCCCAGGCGATGCCCCCATCCTCTCACCTGCTCCTCCAGCATCAGGCGGACGGAGCGCTCCTTGTCCAGCTGTTGGCGCAGCTCAATCATCTCCCGGCGGAGGTCCTCGGCCTTCTCGTCCTCCCAGATGTCTGGGGACCCGATGCCCTCGTCCTTGTCCTCCGCCCTCCGCCGCTTCGGGGAGGAGCCGCTGAACTCCTGGCCAAGCAGATGCAGAGTGAGCCTCAGGGATGGGGAGCCCTGCCCTCCACCTCCTCCTCTAATGCAGCCAAGCGGCCACCAAGCAAGCCACAGGCTTGTGGCAGCTCCAGGGAGAAAAGGAGCACATGCAGAGGCCCCCCACCCTCTATGCATAGAGGAGACCACCCCCCCCCAGTCTGGAATGTTATAAGTGCGCGCTCTCTCTCTCTCTCTCTCTCACACACACACACACACACACACGATGGAGCAGCCTCAGCAGATACCTGGATGAACCTCTTGAGCTGGGCGTTCTGCTGCAGCAAACGTGTCTTCTCCTGTTCCAAAGAGAAGATGTACTCTGCTGTCTGCTGGAGAATCGCTGCCTGGGAGGGGCAATTGGAAGGGGGGGGGTGCAGAGTCAAACATAAAATCCAACATGTATTATCATCATCATCAAAATGCAAAATAGATGTGCAAAATAAATAGTTAAAACATTTATATTCTCCTCCCACAGACACATTGGTCTGGCACCTGAAAGTGTAGGATGAAGGCGCCAGGCGAACCTCTCTAAGGAAAGCATTCCACAAATGTGGAGCCACCACAGAAAAGGCCCTCTTCTCATGTTGCCACCCTACGGACCTCCTGTGGAGGAGACACGCCAAGAAGTCTCAGGTTCACATGGAAAGAGACATTTCTTGAGGTATTGCAGTCCTGAGCCATTGAAGGATTTCTAGGTCAAAACCAGCACTTGGAATTGGGCCCCAAAATTAATTGGCAGTCAGTGCAGTTGGGCCAGGATCAGTGTAAGATGCTCAAACCGTCGTGCTCCAGTGAGCAACCTGGCCCATCTCGCTCTATAGGCTGAGGGAGCCGGCGTTTGTCCGCAGACAGCTTCCGGGTCATGTGGCCAGCAGGACTAAGCCGCTTCTGGAGAAACCAGAGCAGTGCATGGAAATGCCATTTACCTTCCCGCAGGAGCGGTACCTATTTATCTACTTGCACTTTGACGTGCTTTTGAACTGTTAGGTTGGCAGGAGCAGGGACCAAGCAACGGGAGTTCACTCCATTGTGGGGATTCGAACCGCCGACCTTCTGATTGGCAAGCCCTAGGCTCTGTGGTTTAACCCACAGCGCCACCCGCGTCCCCTATTTCTATATATAGCTGTGTGCTTTTTGTAATATTTTAAGTTGTCTGCTGCTGCTTCAGTTATTGGTATGCTGCTTAGATATGATTTTAATATATTAAGCGGTACAGCGAGTTCCACAGTTTCACTGCGCTGCGTGAAAAATTCCTCCTTCTTTTTGCCCGTCTTGAGCCTCCCAGCCTTGGGCTTCCTGGGATGACTCCTGAGTGCCTCTATATGGTTCTCCTCCTGCCTTTGCTCCAAGGAGCAGAAAAGGCAGCCCAGAGGGTCTCTTCTCCCTCCACCCCAATTTTATCCCCATAACATCTCCGTGAGGAAGCTCAGGCTGAGAGCTGGTGACTGGCCAACCTGGAGGTGGGCTTTAAAAATGACAGTGTTTGGACCTTTCCGCATAGGGGACTCTTGCCATCCCCTTGAGATACTGGCGGCCCTGTTTTGAACTCTACAATACCCCTTTTGAGGAGAGCTGGCCTGCACTGTACACAGTATTCCAAATGCAGCCCCATCATTTGAACGATGGCCTTATGGTAGTGGCAGTAGTGTTGTTATCTATTCCTTTCCTAAAGATCCCTAGCCTGGAATTTGCCTTTTTACAGCTGCGGATCACTGGGTCAACATCATCTTTGAGCCAGCTGCCACGACCATCAGTTCAGACCCCAGGAGCATCTATGTGAAATTAAGATTTATTTATTTTTGCCCAAACGTGCATCATTTTGCCTTTGTTTATACAGTCATACCTCGGGTTACAGCCATTTCAGGTTGCGGACCGCCAAAACCCAGAAGTACTGGAATGGGTTACTTCCGGGTTTCAGCAGTCACGCATGCGCAGAAGTGCTAAATTGCGCATAAGCGCCAAATCGCAACCTGCACGTGCACAGACGTGGGTTGCAAACGCTGCTAGTTGCAAACGTGCATCCCACACGGATCGCGTTTGCAACCCAAGTCTCCATTGTACACTGAACTGCATTTGTGATTTTACCACCCATTCACTCCTTTCAAAGCTCTACTCTTCCTGGTTCAACCACCCTCAACAATTTAGTGCCACTGGCAGACTCGGCCACCTCAATGCTCACATCAAGCACAAGATTGTTTATGAACAAATTAAGAAGCCCCCATACCAATCCTTGGGAGACTCCACTTTCTACCTCTCTCCATTGGCAGAACTGCCCATTGATTCCTTCTCTCTGCTTCCAGTTTCTAACCAGCTCCTGCTCCGCAAGAGGACCTCTCCTCTTATCGCGCGGCAGCTAGACTTAGTACAGTGGACGCTCGGGTTGTGAACGTGATCTGTGCGGGAGGCACGTGTGCAACCCGCAGCTGCGCACTTGTGGGTTGCTATTTGGCGCTTCTGCGCAAAGTGAAATTTAGTGCTTCTGCACATGCGCCAAAACCTGGAAGTAACCCGTTCGGGTACTTCTGGGTTTCGGTGCATCCGTAACCCGAAAAACCGCAACCTGAAGCGTCTGTAACGCGAGGTATGACTGTACTAAGGTTAAACTCAAGTGGAATCCTAGGAGACAGGAGCCTCCAGCCAAGCTCCTTGCATCTGGTACACAGAAAATGCCAAGCCCAGCTGCTCCCCATCCCAACCCCTGTCCGCTGCCACAATCACCAGCAATTTTTTTTTTTTTTGGGGGGGGGGTCATACGTGGCACAGCACAGAAGTCTCCAGCAAGGACTAGCAGGCAGCCCCGATGAAGAGAGAGCTTTGTGCGCCTGACCCTTACCTTGCTGAGCTTCTCCCCATCCGTGTGGGGGATGAGGGTCTTCAGCGACTGGAAGCCTGCGTTGATGCTTTGCATGCGGCGCCGCTCATTGCTGTTGGCGATCTCCCTGCGTATCCGCCGCTCCTGGTCCCTTTGCGTCTCTGGGGTCAGCGGGATGTTGGCCAGGCTGCGGGGGAGACGAGCAGCTTTAAGGGAGGCTCAGTCCCTCTGTGGCCCTGCACCCCTGGAGAACGGCTGCCCGCCAGCGGGCCCCAGGGCTGGGGGATGCCGCGGCTGCCCAGAGGGTCTTGGGCTAAAGCTCCGGCCCGCTCTGGTCAGCACAGCCAACAGCCAGGGATGGGGGAAGTCAGGACACACCATTGCAAAGAGGACAAAGGGTCTGATTTGGCACAGAGTGAGATCTAACACACAATTTGACTGAAATGCCCGGTTGGGTCCTGTCCTGAGAAATGAGCAGGGGCTCGTTTTCTTTTAATGCCTTTAAATGAAACGCCAACACCGCGTTGGCCTCTAAAGCAGATCCCTGCAGCCTGGGAACTCGAGTGCTCCCATGGAGAGATGGGGACCCACCTTAGAGGGCTCAGGCTGGCAGGCTAACTCCACCCTGAATGGCACAAGCTGCCCCAAAGCCTCAGGACCATTGCCTAGAGGGACCCGCAGGTAGCTGGGAGGAGGAAAAGGATGCGACCTGTCTGGCTGCAGCCAACAAGCGATGCATTATCCCCCCTGAACGGAGAGCTGGCCCAGGGATGTGCCGGGCCTCAGGCCAACTAATATGCAGCAATGACTTTTTTAAATAAACAAAAAATCACTTTGGGGCATACCAAAGAGTTAAGACAGAAAAGTTTTTTAATATGCCCAACTATTCAATGCAAAGTCAACTCGCAGCTGCAGGACTGTCTCCCAGCAGAAGACCCTCACCAGGCGGGGTGGGGGGTGCGCTCCAGGTTTGGCAGGCAGCAGGATCCGACCGAGGAGGAGAGAGAGGCTAGAGAGAAACTGGGGGTGCTTTTTACACCATTGCTTTATTCCTTTCTTTGTGCATTGTGTGTAGACTGCAGATATCAATTTAAGGAGCCAGCCTTCAAAGGGCCTTTGGTCAAGCAGGTTCCCAGCACAGGGCAAGAGCCTGAACATCTGTTTGACTTAAGTCCACCCCGCAAGGTGCTGGTCTTTTAGACCTCCTCCAACTCTTTAGAAAAACTCTCCTCTGTCTCCGGACTGAGATCTTGGACCAGGCAGAAGTGCTCTCTGCTGGCGCTAAGAGAAGCCGGAGGAGGACTGTGCAACTGGCCGCTACCTGGGAGCAAGAGGGAGGGGTCGCGGGAGGCCACCTGGACGCGCAGAGGAATCCCGCCACCACCTGGGCTCCAGCTGGCACCTGAAAGCCACCGTTTGCCAATGCATAAAAGGCGGGGGGGGCAGTTAAGCCAGGTGTATGTGGCGGGAAAAGAGTCTGGGGGGCAGCGACCAGGGCGGAATCACTCCCCGCCAGCAGCGCTGGACCCTCTGCCCCGACCAGCCCGTGCTCCGGCCGCAGGAGCTCAGCCGAGCTCGCCGGGGGACCAGCGGGAAGCGGGGCTGCCCCACTGAGCAGCGCCCTCCTCCACAGGCAGGGGGTCCCGCGTCCCCGCCGGAGCCCTCCCGTCCGAGGCGCCCCGGGAGCCGAGCGGCAAGAGGGCGGCGAAGGGTCCCGGGCTCCCTTTGTCTGGCTGCAGCCGCTCGGCTCCCTTCCCGCTGCCCCGGGCGGCGTCAGGGCTCCGTCGGGCACAAAGGCGGCCCGGCGGGCCAGGAGCGCGGCGGCCCCACGCGGAAGACGCGGCCCTGCAAGCCAGCAGGCCGGGCCTTCCCCGCGCGGCCTCCGCCGCCCCAGCCACGTGCGCGGCTGGCCGGGAGCGCCCGGGCGCCTTTGTGCGGAGCGGCGGCGGCAGCGGCAGCGTGGCCCGGCCGAGCGCAGCACTACATGTCCCGGCAGCCCGCGGCGGAAAGGCCCGCCCCTTCGGAGGCTGCACAGTCACCGCCAGGCTAGGCCCGGCCGCCGCCGCCGGAGTCCCCACGCGGCCGGGCGGCGGCACCAGCGCCCCGGGGAGCCCCGACGGGGGCGGCCGCCCAGCCCCGAAAGCCCCCCGCCCCGGGGGAGGCCGGCCGGGGCGCATGGAGGCGGCGCGCCGAGGGGAAGGCGAGGGAACCGCGGCGGCATGGCTGCCTTGTGCCCTCCTCCCTCCCTCGCCCGCCCGCCCAGCTGCACGCCTTCGCCCTCGCCGCGCCCGCCCGCTCGCCCGCCCGGCCCGGAGCCCCTCGCCGCCGCCGCGCTCCCTCGGCGGGGCTGGGGCCGGGCGCGCAGGCAGGCAGGCAGGCAGGCGCGGCGAGCGCAGCAGGTCGGCGGCGGCGGCAGCATGGCCGGGGCGCCCGCTCTGCCTGCAAACAGACCCACGTGCTCCGGCCAGCGGCCCTCCCGCCGCTCCGGGGGGCGACCGGGCGCGTCCCGAGGGAGACCCCGCCGCCCTCCCCGCGCAGCCCCGGCCCGGAGCGCACGGGGGTCCCGGGCAGCGGAGGCTCCCCCGCTCGGCCGGCCCGTCGCTCGGTGCCGCGCTCTCTCCCCCCCTGGCCCGGCCCGGCCCTGCGCGGCTGCCCGTTTCCCGGGCTCGGCGGGGCGCACACCCACCTGCACAGCCCGCCGATCACCTCCTTCTCGGATTTCCTGAAGTGCTGCAGCGACGGCACCTTCTGCGCGGGCACCATGAAGTACTCCATGCCCGGCCGGGGCGCGCGGCAGGCGGAGGGAGGGAGGGAGCGGCGCCCGCGGGGATCGGGGCCGGGCAGGGGGCGGCGGGGGCGCGCGTGGGGGTGCGCGGCGGCGGCGGCGGCGTGTGCGTGTCCGTCCCCCGCCCGGCGGCGCCGCTGCTGCTGCTCCTCCTCGGCTCGCTCGCTCCTCCGTGCGGCTCCGGCTCCGGCTCCGGCTCCTCTGCTGTGCGCGTCTCCTCAAGGCGGGAAACAGCTGGTGCGAGCGCAGCGCTCCCTCCCCGCCGGCGCCGCCTCCGCCAGCCACCGGCCCATGTAAACAAAGGACTATTTGCCGCGGCCCCCGCGCCCCGCCGCCGCCCCCCGCCCGCCCCCCCGGCCCGCGCGCGCCCCGCCCGCCGCCCCCGCGTCCCCGCGCCTCGCCTGGCCCGCGCCCGCCCGCCCCGACGCCCGCCCGGCCCGCGGCTGCCTGCGCCACTACCGGGTGATGCGGCCCATCAGCTGACGGCTTGGCACGGAGCAGCCCAGCGGGAGCGCACGGGCGGGCGGGCGGGCCAGGCAACCCCGAGGGGCCACCCCCCGACTTCCGAGGGGAAGCCACCCGCGTGGCCTTCGGGCGGCAGGCGCCGCGGGCTCGGACCCCCCCCCCCGCCAAGCGCGGGCTCTGCCCCGAGGAGCTTCCCATCTGCGCGCTGGTTGCAAAGGGAAGGGAGCGAGCGGGAGAGGCGCGCCGCGAGGCTCCAGCGCAGCAGCCTTTCCTAGAGGCTCCGTTGCTCGCCAGTAAACACCCGCAGGAGCCCAGCCTTGCCCAGAGGAAGAGCCTGGCACTGGCGGAGGCTCTTCTGGGGAACCTCTGGCCCTTCTGGACCAGGATCTGCACAGCGCGCAAGGCAGGCAAATCCTCCTGGATCGGGGCCAGCAGGGACAGGCACCCTCTGCCCAGCCGGGACCTGGGGCATTTAATTGTGGCTTTCGGGCCAACTGCAGTTGGAATGCAGGGATATTTATTTATTACTGATATTAACATCATGCCCACTTTGAGGCTGCCTAAATTTACAAAGGCCGGACATCCATGCTGGCAATTAAAGCCTTAAAATGAGGCAAGGGAGATAATTTCTCCTGTGGGTGACACGGGTGACTCAAGGTTAACTAGAGGTGCAGCAAAAAGACTGCTAGCACATTTGCAAAATTAAGCTGAGTCCAGTATGGTTTCTGAAGAGCCAAGGGGCAGAAAATCCCACAAGTGGGGTAAAAATACAATAATAATACATTAGGAGTCCCCAGCAACTTGCAGCCCCTCCAGGACACGCAAAGCCCACATCCTGAGATGGACTTTCCCCTCTGCCTAACGGTTGGGCCGGCCCTTTCCTCACCAGCTCTTCTCCAGCTGCCTCCTCACTTAGCTGACTGGTTCCCTGCCCCTTTGCAGCTGGTGCCCCTTCTACTTCCAAGAGGTTGGGGAGGAGCCTGTGCTGTGCAGGTGTGTGTGCCATTTCTCCCCCCCCCAGGCAGCAGGTCAAGGCCCCTCTCCCCACTGAGGCCCTGGGGGGCCACCGGAAGGGGAGGCCAGAATGGGCTAGGCAGGCCAGAGGCCTGGTTCAAGTCTCCTTGGTCTGTGCAGGGCCTGAGCAGAAGAGTGTTGGTGGCACCCTGCAGCCAGGCTGGGTCTGCAAGACGGAGTTGTTGCTCTTGGGGAGCGGGTGGGCTCCGATGCACTTAGAGCCCAGCCCAACTATTGCCCTTTAGCGCCTGGCTGCCAGAGCATCCTTTATCTGACCAACAACTTGTCTTCTGGGAGGGCAACCTTTTCTAACTCGGCCTCCCCCTGGTCTCTTCGGATGTTCTGGCCCACAATTCCCATCGGCACCAGGTGGGGGGTGACCCTCTCCTCCCTGCCCCCATAAATGCACAGGCACACACTATCCTGCCTGGGGGAGAGGCAGGCGGGAACTTGCCCGCTGGAGGGGCAGTGCCAGGGACCCCTGGTTCTGAGCAGCAGATTTTGGAGAAGTGGTATTTTCTGCCTTACATCCTCTTGCGTTTTGTGGGGGGAGGGTTTCAACAGAGCAGCAGCAGCAACAACCCAGAGCAGGATAGGACCTTTGGGGCCTTTTGGGGTGGGGTGACAAATGTCTGCTCCCCAGACGACAAGCACATCATTTGCCTCTAGCTGGTCTGGTCTAGAGCTCCTTCCAGCACCCTTTTAACCCTACTGGGGAGAGAACTCAGCAGTGGTGGTGGCCGTGAGCTACTCCCGCCCCCCTCTCCCAGCCGGCAGGTGGCCACGCTCCACTCCGCCCTGGCCACTCACTCACCTTGGCAAGGGACTTCCCCAACCAGCTCTGAGGGCCTAACTGAGCTTGTCTGCCAACGCCCCGTCCCCAAAACAAGCCAGTACCCAGGAGGAGCCAGCTTCCGCCAAGCCTGGAGACTGGTTCACTTCTCCTGCTGCAGCTGCTCTCTGCTGAGAACTCTCCTGCATAGCTGGGGCTGGCTCTCCCCTCTGCTGTGGCCCTGAGACAGCTGACCCCACGGCAGCAGGAGCACTTGGGGTCCCCCCTTCTTCTGTTCCGCAACGGACGTGGCTCCAACTGCCAGGGAACTCTCAAGGCCCGGCATTCCGCCACCCCTCTTGGTCCAGGCCCAGGCTCCTGCCGCAGGGTGAAGGGAGAGAGACTCTCCCCACGCTCTGGCCAGTGACCAGAGGCAGCAGCCACACCTCAAAAGCCTCTGCGCCAAGGCTGCAGCTGCCCCTCTTGCCACCTCTCGGCTGCTGTGCCCGGCATCTCTCTTCATTTTGCCCCTCTCCCTTTCAGCCCGCAGGAGAGAAGGGTGGCAGAGGGGAGGTGCCCGTTGGTTCCTTTTCCCAGTGTGGCCTGGTGTGCCAGCTGCCAGCTCCCCCAGGAGGAAGGAGGCCTGCCCTCAGCCATGCATGCATTGGTTCTACCCAGGCTAGACTGCTGCAACGCATTCTGTGTGGGGCTGCCTTTGGATCATTATACCTCAAGAACCGCCTCTCCCCACATAAGCCAATCCGGACCCTGAGATCATCCTCTGAGGCCTTTATGTGTCTCCTCCACAAGAGAGCCAGAAGGTGGCAACACAAGAACAGGGCCTTTTCTGCAGTGGCTCCCCGTCTGTGGAATGCTCTCCCCACGAAGGCTTGCCTGGCGTCTTCATTTAGGTGACAGGCAGAAACATTCCTCTTCAACCAGGCCTCTGGCTGATTGATATTCTACAGGCTTTTAAATGTATTTGTGGAAGGGGGAGTATTGCTTTGTTGCTTTTGTTTTAACTTTTTATTTGTGCTTTTACTTTGTATTTTTATCTTGTGACCTGCCCTTAGATCTTAGGATGAAGGGTGGTATGTAAGTCTAATAAATAAAATAGAAATGATCTGGAAATGCCAGTGGTGTGGAATGTTGCTGTTTCTGCGCTGACTGAGGGTCAGATGATCAGAGCAGATAACACCAGTGCTGAACCAGTTCTGTGCTGGGGATGTATGCGTTTCCAGTTCAATGTGCTGGCTTTGTCCTTTAACCAGCTTGTGACCACGTCACTTGAAGGACCAATTGAAGGTTGCTCATTGGCTGCCTTTAAGGTTAGTTTGGTTGATGGGCAGGAGGGCGGGGCCTTCTCACTAGTGGCACCTCCCTTACAGAACTCCTTCCTTAGGGAAGCCCACTGAGCTCCAGTATTCAAAGCAGCCTCCAAAACTCGCCAGTTTTGAATGGATTTTATTGGTTCTAGTTAGTCATGCTGCAATTTTGTCGATTTCACTGGTTGAATTATTGCATTTGAACGTGCTGCTGCTTTTGCATATCTTTTGAATGTGAGTATTCCATCATCATCGTCATTGTTTATTATTTCTACCCCGCCCATCTGACTGGGTTTCCCCAGCCACTCTGGACGGCTTCCAACAGAACATTAAAACACAATAAAATTATACATTAAAAGCTTCCCTAAACAGGGCTGCCTTCAGAAGTCTTCTAAAATTCAGATAGTTGTTGATTTCCTTGACATCTGATGGAAGGGCATTCCACAGGGCAGGTGCCACCACCGAGAAGGCCCTCTGCCTGGTTCCCTGTAACTTGGCTTCTCGCAGGGAGGGAACCATGAGAAGGCCCTCGGAGCGGGACCTCAGTGTCCAGGCAGAACAATGGGGGTGGAGACGCTTCTTCAGGTCTACTGTACTGAGGCCATTTAGGGCTTTCAAGGCCAGCACCAACACTTTGAATTGTGCTCGGAAACCTACTGGGAGCCAATGTAGGTCTTTCAGGACTGGTGTTATGTGGTCTCAGCGGCCGCTCCCAGTCACCAGTCTAGCTGCTGCATTCTGGATTAGTTGTAGTTTCTGGGCGCATTGCAGTAGTCCAAGCAGGAGATAACCAGAGCATGTTCCACTCTGGGGAGACAGTCTGCAGGCAGGGAGGGTCTCATCCTGCATACCAGATGGAGCTGGTAAACAGCTGCCCTGGACACAGAACTGACCTGTGCCTCCATGGACAGCTGTGGGTCCAAAATGACCCCCAGACTGCGCCCCTGGTCCTTCAGGGGCACAGTTGCCCCATTCAGGACCAGGGAGTCCTCCACACATGCCCACCTCCTATCCCCCCCAAACAGTACTTCTGTCTTGTCATAATACTGTATTGCAGTGTGTCCTGTGTGTGTCTTTTCAACAGTTCACCCCCTTGGGTGGGCCTGGTCTAGAGAGGCAGCGTCCAAATATTTAAGAGAAGAAAGCTGGGCAGCCTAGAGAGACAGGGGTCCGTTCCTGCTGCTTCTTGCTAGGACTTGACTTGCTTAGCTTCTCGAGGGCCCCCCTTCCGTTTCTTGTCTTGCCGTCCCCCAGAGCCGTTGGAGAAGGAGGAGGCGGTTTCCAAAAGCCACCGAAGAAATCGGATGTGGATGACAGTCTGTGTCGCAAGAAGGGCACGGGAGGCTGCTGGAGGGGAGGAGGTGCGCGCAGGCCGAGCAGGGCCCCAGGAGCGGTCCTTCTGAGCTCCAGCTGCGGCTCTTTCTGCGCAGAGTTTTGTGGCACCTGAAAGCTCTCCCCTTTTGTGGCCTCGAAGGTGCCACGGGGTGCTGCCCCTTCTGAGGTTGCAGCCTCGAGGCTCCTGCCCGAACTCTCCCAACCAGGCGGGCAGAAGGCGGCTGCCACGCCAGGCGCTGCCTTTGCGCTCTCGTCTTGTTGGTTTCAGTTTCCTGCTCTGCAGCTGACGCGCAGGAGCTGCCTGACCCCAGCTGCAAGGAAGAGAGAGAGAGAGAGCCGAGGGGAATTGTCTAGTCAGGCTTGCTTGCCTCCGCCCTGCAGCCCCGCTTTATGCAAAGAAGCAGCGGCAGCAGCACCCTCGAAGCAGCGCCCTCCAGGCGCCAGGACCTGGTGCCCAATAAAATAATAACTCCTTGGGGTAGATTGATTGTTCTTTCCCCCCGACCCCAGTCTCTGCGCTCTGAGTCTTTCGGGTCCCTTCCGGCTTTACAAGTCTATGATCCTAAGATGGCCAGATGTTCTCCCCATCTTGGTTCCTAACTGGGACAACGCTGCCTCTGCCGTTGGGACAACAAGCCCAGCCCACTTCAGAAAAGTTCTCAAGGTGCCTGGCATTGAACCCAGGTGGAGGGGTCCGTTCCCCAAACACCCCTTAAAAAAAACAAAAAACTTTTATTGATAAATGCAATACTTACAAACACAAACCAGAACACTAAACAAACTGATTATACATAGATACCTGTACACCTCTCAACTTAGATTACAAAAAAAGAAAACAAACATACAAACTAGACATACAGACATAAATTTGGACTTGCCTCCACCTATATGTGGCTTTCTTCGTCTCTTTTCGCTGTGTTATCAATATTATTTTTGACTATCTTATACCCATTTCTTCTTCGTTCCCCAAACATTCCGTCACACTCCAACGTGACCAAGGAAAGGCGTGGGCGGGGCTATGTAGATGAAGGGGCGGGGCTATGCAGATAGGCAGCTTGGTTCTCGCGGGCTGAGCTCCCGAGGGTCCTGGCGGGGCGGCTTCGTGGGGCGTCCGCGCCGTGAAACGCGTGGCTCTTGCACGACCCGCAGAGCGAGGGACCCTTCTCGTGGGGCTCTCAGTTTCTTGGCCTTTTCACGACCAGAATGACTGCCTGCAGGTGGGATTGTGGCCAAAGGATAGAGGGCTGCCCTTTCGACCGGGTTGAGAGAGAGAAGGGCGCAGCTGAAAGCCCCTGCTGAGGGGGCAGCACAGGAAAACCCTCCAGTTGGGGGGGGGAGCCAACTGCCTGGCCCCACGCAACCCCCTTGGCTGGGTGCATCGCTGAGGAGGGGGGGGGGGAGAGAGCAGCCCGTCCGCCTCTCTCGCCCGGAGGCACGAGGGATGGAGGACGTGCCTAGGGGGGCAAAGGAGGCCACGTTCTCCCCCTGCCACTTTCGTCTCGCTCTTGGGCGAGGCCATCTGCCTCTCGATCTCCCACATCGGCCAGGATGTGAGCAAAAGAAATAGAAATACTTAACTGACCAACTGCGAAAAATTTGCCAAGGGAGGCGAGCAGGAGCCTTGGCTTCCCCCTAGTGGTCCGAAATGTGCACTGCAGCCTCTCAAAGCAAGCAAGGAGAAGCATCTGGTAATTCCAGATGTAAGGAAGTTTTGTTTTTTAAGGGTTGGTGTTTTATTATGTTTTTTGTATCTGTTGGAAGCCGCCCAGAGTGGCAGGGCCACCGAGTCAGATGGGCGGGTCAGCCCAGCTCCACGGACTCAAGCATGAAGCTCACTGGGCGATTCTGGGCCAGCCTGGCCCGACCTCACAGGGTTGTCGCAGGGATTAAGCGGGATAGCCCGAGTCTGCATGGCAGAAAGGCTCAAGTATATTTTGGCGATGTTTTGCCAAAATTTATAAATTAAAATCCAACCTTTGTTGGAAATGTAACAAAGAACCTGGAACGATAATTCATATGTGGTGGGATTGCAAGGAAATAAAGAAGTTTTGGGGAGTTTAAGAAAATGCTAAAAAAAAACCTTGATAAAAAATCCCGAGGGTTGGTGGGCAAAGACATACCACATATGAAAAAACAATCTTTTTATATGCAACAACAGCTGCCAGGGTAGTGATTGCCACTAAATGGAAATCTCAAGACACACCAACAAAGGAAGAGTGGATTTGTAAATTAAGTGAGTATATAGAATTGACAAAATTAACTTCAATTACAAGATATCAATCAAATCAAAAATTAAGAATGGAGAGGAAGTATTTCAAAGATTATATGCCAAAATATTGTTCTAGAAATGACATGCTAATAGGCTTAGAATAAAAAATGTAAGCAATAACAAAACCAGTAAAGAAAGAAGGAAAAATCAGAATTTAACAAAAATAATTTATTATAGAATGTAAGGGGGGAAAGGTAGAAAGAAATATAAAGAAGTCGAATTGCTGTGGAGGGAAGTAGAGGGTGGGGGGTGGGTTTTATAATTAAGTGTATAATTATGCAGCTGTTGTAATTTAGATATTATATTTTATGTGAGGGAATAATTGGGAATTTTGGTTATTATGTATATATGTTAAGTTTCAGTAAAGATCTTTGGGGGGAAAGAAAAGAAAAAGGCAGGCCCAACTACACATGAGATGAGGCAGGCAGCTTAGGAAGCCGTTTGTTCCACGTCCTATTTTTTGCTGCTGTCAGATTCTACCCAAATGGTGCTGCAGGCAGCTAACGATGATGGTACAAATATACTGTAATAACAAAATGCAATAGAGCAAGGGTGTCAGGACTGCAGAGAATAAATGAGAATACTCTTGCAAAAAAGGAGCAAGCAGAGAGTGAAGCCCGCTGAGAAGAGTGTGGACCGTCTTATTATTTGTTTGTTTTTTAAACGCTAATGAACTCTGTTTTTTTAAGTAGATGTAAAATGGCCCGTGGAATCCACCCACCCTTTCTTCTGCATGGGCAATTGGTTGTGGAAGGGCTTGTTCCTGAGCAAGAGACTGAAGAAGGGGTCAGTTGGCCCCCTGGCTCCCTGCCCGGGGAAGGCTGGAGAACTGCATGGATCGATTGGTGGGTATTTTGGGACTTTTGCTTTGATTGATTCATTGCACTTTATTTTTCATTGATACACCATTTGCCATCCCAGAGGTCTTTGGGCCAAAAAGCCAAACATAAATAAACCCAGACAGAACACTTCCTCTGCCTAAAAGCCAGGCAGGGGGCCGGGAGCACTCAGTCTCTGGAGGGAGATCGGAGGAGCTTCGTGCTGAACAATCTCCCCATACAGCTGCTGGGGTGAGGCAGCTGTACTCAGGCGTCATCTTTTAAGGGCCACCAATGAAGTCCCCTTGCAGATGGAGGGGTCCTCCTTCAATCCCTCGCAATGGCACAGAGGCGGTTGCAGCGTGCAGTTTTTAGCATTATTATTATTATCATCATCTCCTGAGCATCTTCTGCCAGGGATCCTTTTTGGCTATGGGGGTGGGGGGTTGCCTAGTTCCTTTGCCCACACACAGAGGAGGACCTCCGGGGGGCATATTTGGAGGTTTTATCAATGTGCACAGGGCATTGTCCTGGGAGGCAAGGGAGATAAGACTCCTTGCCCTGAAGATGGTGGGTTGCCAAGGTCAGACACCCCTGCCCTGGGGCTCTCTAAGGAGCACTGAAACATCAGGGAGAAAGCTGGCAGGAAAGCACACAACCCTGTTTCCTCCTTAGCCTCCAAGGAGCTGTGGAAAGCCCTAGGTGGGTGGTATGCCCCCAGCAGCGTCTCCCATACACAGTGGCATAGCATGGGTTGCCAGGGCCCAGGGCACCACCCACTGATAGGCTGGAACGAAGGGGCAATAGCTCAGCCACCTACCCGAGTGGCAGCCATGGTGACCTCTGAGCTTCAAGCATGGCGGAGACCAGGAGGGGGAATTGGTCCGGAGTGAGACTCTTTCTATTTTTTTTTCCTTTTAAAAGTCCTTTATTTATACAACAAGAAAGACAAACAAACAAAAAACACAAATACCAAACCACACACAAATCACAAAAATAACCACAGACACACAATATTCCTAGCAAACAACAAAACATCCATTGGTCTTAACACCAAAGACCCAACCTCCCGTCTATTCCATACTTCAAATTCATATTACTTATTGCCAATATACATTTTGTTTATAATTAAACTTATTCTCATTAAAAATAATTTCTTATATCAACCTTACAACTATTACTGAAGTTCCTCGAATGCTGCAACAGAATTTAAACTACTATATTTATTTTTCAGATATTCTTTGAAAACCTCCCATTTAGAAACAAATTCCTGTTTTGATTTATTCTTTATTTTTTCTGATAAACCATCTAATTCAGCATTTTCTGTCAGCTTTAGGATCCAATCTTGAATAGAGGGGATTTCATTACTCTTCCATTTTGCTGCAATCAAAACTCTTGCTGCCGCCGTGGCATATAAAAAGATACCCTTCCTCTTTTGTGGAATATCCAAATCTGTTATTCCCAGGAGGTAGGCCTCTGGTTTTTTATTGAAAGAGATCTTTAGCATTTTTTGCAATTCTGCATGTATACTCTCCCAGAATACCTGTATTTTCCTACATATCCACCACATATGGAAGAATGTTCCTGAGTCTCCGCATCTCCAACAATTAC
The DNA here is from genome assembly GCF_965153285.1 of Podarcis tiliguerta. Taxonomy (NCBI): domain Eukaryota; kingdom Metazoa; phylum Chordata; class Lepidosauria; order Squamata; family Lacertidae; genus Podarcis; species Podarcis tiliguerta. Next base: position 53,094,532 of record NC_139547.1, on the reverse strand, counting down.
TTGATACATTTTTATACATTTTTGAAAGCTTCCATGGTGTGAGATACCCTCGATGTTGCATTTTTTGAAAGTTCTCTCTAATCGTGTAACAATTTGTGAATTTCCAATTGATCTTCCATAAATTTTCCCATTGGGCCATGGTTATTGAGTGGCCAAAATCCTGGGACCACCTCACCATTGCCACTGTTACCTCCTCCTCCTTGACTGTCCAGTCAAGGAGGAGTCGGTAAGTTTTGGAAAGAGTTTTTCTTTTAGAATTTACAAGATCAGATTCGAATCGGGAAATTTCTGTTGAGAACCCCTTTTGTTTATCAGATATAATTTTTTCAAATAACTGATGGTATTGGAACCAGTCTGAAATGTAGTCTCTTATTTCATCAAAGTTTTTTAATGAAGATAACCAAGTGAGACTCTTTCTAAAGCCCATGCAGAGGGTCCCTAGCAACAAGGCATCACCCAAATCTGCCCCTCAGCCCACCCACACAAACATTGGGAGATTGGTTTGTGAGGGGGAGGACGCACTACTACTGTCTTTTATGTTTTCTTTTGAAATTTTGCACCCCTGAATTTTGCTCCCGGGGCAACTGCCCCATGGCCCTGCCCAAGTTATGCCACTGCCCATAGAGGTGGTTCTGGCTATGGCATAAGAAGCCCTAAACAACAAGTGCTTCTGGGCTTCATTTATTATTGTTGTTGTTGTTCATTCAGATGGGATTCAAGCCAGGAACTCCCACGTGTGGATGGAGGGTGGCGGGTGGAGTGTCCTTCCTTTGAGGCCTGAGGAGGTGCTGGAGGCAACTGGAGAGATTCAACATTCAACATTCAAATAAGAAAGGAAGGAGAATAAGAGAGGGAAGCAGCTGGAGGAGGAGGAAGAGGATGTGGATGCCAAGGGAGGAGGGGTGGGAAAGAGGGGCAACTGCGGGGGGGGGGGAGAAGAGAAAGTCTGAATGACGCGTGAAAGGGGAAGAAATTATGGAAGATAAGGAAACATAAAAAAACTGGTGGAAGAGAAGAGATGGGAGGGGCAACTATAAACTTAGCCTTTCCCCCCTGGAGCTTCTGCATGCGCAAGTTCTGCCGAAAAGGCCACTTAGCTTGAGAGAAACTGAACTGCGGGACTCCCTGCCACAAGGGGAAAGGCTGCAGCAAAGCAATTGCTAGATTTGTGTCAATAGAAAAAGGTACCTGAAGCTGCCTGCTGACAATATTAAATTCCACCTCTGTTTGGGGCTGGCTCCATTCCTGAACGGCCATTTTTGTGACGCGGGGGGGGGGGGAGGGGGCTCCAAAATCTTCCATTCTCTCCAGGCGGGTAGAAAGCTGGAGGTTTAAGCTCTTTGGGGGAGGCCCTTCTCTTGGTCGCCCCACCCTCACTGGCACGCTTGATGGGGACGCAGGAGACGGCTTTCTGGGCGGCAGCTGCTCCTAGACAACTTTGGAACTCGCTGCCTCAAGAAGCCAGACTGGCTCCCTCCTTGTTGTCCTTCTGTCAGCAGGTGAAGACCTTGTCCTGAAAGGCTTTAGGGAAGTGGCTGCTTTTAATGAAAGGGCAGGGTATAAGTACAGGATACAACCACCACCACTTTGCTCTATTAGTTATGCACTTGCCATGTGCTGGCACAGATAGCACTGATAGCATTTTGATGGGGTGGCACTCTTCTGCAAGGCAGGGGGTGGGTGCCAAGCACTGGCCTCCTGTCCCTTCCCCCACTTTTAATTAGTATAAAACTCTGTAGCAGACATGAGCTCCTTGCAGAAAGCAGAGCTTGGAGTCGGCTGACGGGGCAGCTGGGCATGTTGCATGGCACTGTGCTGGCATGACCTTAGCCATTGCCCACCACTTAAATTTCCCAGGGGAATCTGACTTCGCTGTGGCATGGGCCTGTGCCCAAAGTGCTTCCCAGTACCTAGCAGCAAAGAGACGGGTGTCAGGCAAGGGACCTGAAGGCCCCAGGGGCCACCCGGCTGGCGCTGCCAAGGTCCTGGCGTGGGCCCCATGGCACAAATGCTGCTCAAGCCTGGAAAGCCCAGCGCAGCCACCTGGCTGGGGCTAAGGAGGTCTGGTCAGCTGCCCAGTGGGAGATGCCATGGTGAAGGCAGGCAAGCGACACAACGCAGGGAGTCAGCAAGCTGGCTGTGTCCTCCAGCCCTTGGCCAGCCTGCAACCCACTGGGGGCAGCCCAGGTGGCAGCTTGGAGGTCAGAGCCAGCTGCTGCTCTGGGCGTCTTCCTCCACAGACAGGTGGCTGGGGAGGGGGGGTCCTCCTCCATCCTACACAGATCAGCTGGGCTTTGCCCAGTGATGAGGAAAGCCCCCGCCCCTGCCAATGCTGCCATCCTCCCCACTTGAGACGGTGCCAAGCCACCCTGGATTTGGGCAAGGTGCCCAGTCAACCCCAGAAGGTCCTCCTGCCTCCCTATGGCAAGGATGTGTGTGTGGGGGGTCATCACTGGGAGAGCAAAGAGAAAGAGCCCTTTGTTTCAGCTTTCCCCAAAGTGGAGAGCGGTGGCGGACACTCAGGGGGCACGAAAGGACCCAGGAAGCTTTTTGCTTCATGTGCCCGCTCCCATTCCTGAAGGAGAAGCCCACCCAGAGATTCCGGGCCCTGGATCTCCCCAAATGGGCAGTCTCCTGGGGAGAGGGGGTGGGCCCCCACAGCAAGGACCAGAATTGGGCGAGAGCAACCATTGGCACATCCTTGAGAGAGGGACTCGGGTAGCTGGCCGTTGCCCCTTCCTGCGTGGGCCGTTTGTGCCTTTCTCAAAAGCTTTGATCCTGCTCTCCTAGCTGAATGAATAGTCCTGCAGGATGAGTGGGCCAATGGCCCTTCTAGGCCTATGCGCTGTTTTCATTGTGGCAAAGCGGCAGCCGCCCCAAAGGGAACCCTGAAAGCAGGACCCCCGTGACTCCCAGAGACTTGGCATTCAGGGGGCATGATGGGCAGGGCAGCTAGGAGACTTTGAAAGCCCCCACTGCCTGTGAGCTTGGCTAGACCTCTTTTCAGGCCACCCCAGTTGGTGGCCATCACGGCCGTTTGTGGAACAGAATCCCAGAGTTATGCGTAAAAATAGTACTTCCTCTTGTTTGCTGTGCATCTTCCAATGCTCAGAGTTCTAATATTATGAGGGAGAAGAATTTATCGCTCTCCATTCCATGCACAATTGGTTACACCCCCCGCCATCCCTCATACTTGCCTTTTCTCTAAAAAGCCCCAAATGTTGGGACCTTTCCCTATCAGGGAGTTGATCACTTTTGTTTGAGCCTTTTCCAACTCTACAGCATCCCTTTCAAGGGACGCATCCAGAACTGCGCACAGGGCTCCGACTGCAGCCCTGCCAGAGGTTTGTTTAACCGCACGGTGATTCCTGAGGTTTTATTTTCAGTTCCTTTCCTAATGATCCCTAGCGTGGAATTTGCCTTTTCCTGCAGGAGTTAAAATCTTTATCAAGCCATCTGCTGTGGCCCCAAATTCTCTCATTCCTGGTTAATCACTGCCAGTTCAGACTCCAGAAGCATATATGTGAAATTACGATTTAGTTGTTTATGTCTTGGCATTTGCCATTTCACCTCCATTCACTCAGTTTGGAGAGGTCACTTTTTGATTTCACCACCCTGAACAATTTTGTATCATGGGCAAAATTAGGCCCTTCACTGCTCACCCCGAAGTCCATTTCATCTGCCAACAAGTCAAAAAGCACAGAGGCAGTGTGGTCCAGGAGTTAAAGCCTTGGGTTGTGATTCAGGAGAGATCAGGTCTACTGACTGCTGTTTTGCTTCCTTAACTTGGCTGGATACTCATTTTGCTGACTGGAGAGACCCGCGGGGAGAGGCCCCCCCAATGAGCGGGACAGTGGAGTAAATCCGCACCCCAGATTTTTTCCCCTTATCCCCCGGGTTCAGATCCTTGGCTCAGCTATGAAGCTCCCTGGGTGACCCTGGGGCCAGTCGCTGCCTCTCAACCTAACCTACCTCACAGGGTTGTTGTGAGGATAAATCAAGGAGGCCAGAAAAGAGGGGCGCATTAATGTAGTCAGCATTACAAGGTCCGCAGACAGATCCCCCTGTGACCTCTGTCCACCCACAAAACTGTCCCTTTATTTCTCTCCTCTGCTTCCGTTTCTTAACCAGCTCAGGATCCCAAGAGGACATTGTTCTGGATTGCCAAATAAATCCCCGTCCCAGGCCTGCTGCTCAGCTGGTCTTGGAGGGGGTGTCCTTGGCTCAGCCCCCCCAAGGGGAGAAACAAGCCGCTGGGCAACAGCAGCTGCTGCCTCCGCCGCCCCGATTGCCCTTGGGTTGCCATGGGGAAGCTCCGCGGCAGATCAGACTAAGCCGCCCCCCCCCCCCCCGCCAAGAGGCCTTGGGAAGGACGGGACCTCCTCGGCTCCCCTCCCCGCTGTTGCCTCCGGGAGGGCGGCCGGCCGGCCGGGCGTTTCCTCTTGGTCCCATTTCAAGAATGCGCCCCCCCCCACCCGCTCCTGTCCCTGCGCTTCCTCGCTCTGGGCGGGGCGTGCGCTCCCTTCCCCGGCCCCGCTCCCAGCATCCTGCCTCCGGAAGGAGCTGCTGCTGCTGCCCCCGCAAGGCCGGCCACATGTGCCAAGGAGGCTGCTGCCGCTGCCAGCGCCGCGCAGTGCCCCCTCCCTCTGAGCAGCGCCAGCCTGACAGCCTCCCTCGAAGACAGAGAAGCAGGCGGCGGCGGCGGGGGTCTTCCAGGGTTCAAGCCCCCGTGCGCCCTGGCAGCCTCTGGGGCTGCAGAGCCCCGCGGCGCCGGCGCCCCCCAGCACTGGCCCTATCTATGGGGCAGAGATTGCGCGCAGGGGACACCCGGCTCCTAGAAGCCAGGGGGCAAGCAGCTGGAAGGCTGGCTCGCCTCCGGGGCCCCGAGAGTCGCCTCTCTCTGACCCAGCAGCTCCGTCCGGTTTCCCCTTCGCCCACACCTGGCCGTCAGCAAGGGAGAGCGCCTCTGGCCAATGGAGGCTTCTCGGCGGAGCCATCGTGGGAATATTGGAGGGCGGGGAGGGGAGACGGGGCAGCGCTGCCTCTCCCTCCCTAGCAAGACGCGGCCGGCGAGGGTCCGCCTTGCTTTTGCGCATCCCACTGCGGCCGCGATCCCATCTCGGAACCGCCTCAGGCCGCCGGCGCCTTTGAAGCCTCTCTTCCCTCCTGCTCGCCTCCGGCGCTGCGAGCCGCTCTTCCTCCGGGCCGGGAGGACCCAGGCGTCCTGCGAGAGCCCCTCCCCCCAGCTAGAAGCGCAGCTGCGCATCCCTGCGCTCTCAAGCGGGGATTTGAGGAGGGGGCGGGCTGCAGAGAGAGGAGGCTCCACCCGCGCCCTGTATTGCGTGGTGGGGGGCGCCTGGATTCCTGGGGAGGGGGGAGGGACTGCGTCTCCTTCTCTGCTCTGCCCCCTCCCCCTCGGCGGGGAAGGGGGCGGAGCCGGGAGGGGGCGGGCATGCGCCCAGTCCCTCCCCGCCCCCTCCGCGCGGTGAGAGGGAGGGAGGGAGGGGCGCCTCCTCTCCAGCCTTCGCAATGGAGACGTTGTCGGAGGCCGCCCCAAGCGGGTCCCTCTCCGCAGCCGCGCGCTCGTAAATCACGCGCGCCGGGAAGGGAAACACCCTCCGCGCGCCTGGCTCCCCCCTCCCTGCGCGCAAGCAGGCGCCCCCCGCGCTCCGCAGCCTCCGCCTCGCCCCCCGGCGCCGCCTCCCTCCCCTTCCCCGCCTCCCCAGGCGCAGATGTGGCGCTGCCGCGGCCCGCCCCGTCGGTGCCGGTGGGGGTGGCCGAGGCAGACGCCGGGCAGATCGCCTCCCGGAGGAGGAGGAGGAGGAGGTCGCTGCTCCCGCCGGTGAGATCCCGCGCAGGGGAGCCGGGCGCGGACAAGACCAGGCCGGGGACCCCCAACCCGACCTGCGCCCGCCGCCGAGGGCGCGCACAAAGCCGCCTCCAGACGCCCCCGGCCCGGCCAAGGTAAGAAGGCGGCGAGCGGGTGGGGAGGGGGAGGCAGAATCCGGTCCCTGCGGAGGGTTTGGCAGCTGAGGGGCCCCCACCACCCCGTGACCCTTCCCAAGAGGGGCCGACGGGGGTCCCCGGCGCTGGCAAAGGGACGGGGCGGAGGAGAGATGCGCGCCCGGCGGTGCGCTTGCTTCTCCCTTAGCGCTATTGTCCTTCTCGGCCACCCCCCCCCGGTGTATTTGATCCGCAACCGAGAGAGCTGCAGGGCGGCGTCGGCGTCCTCTGTCTTCTCTCCCCCACCCTACATCCTCCGCCCTCCCCCGGCGTCGCTGGGGGTCTCTGCACTATCCGGCGGGGGTGGGAGCAAGATATGCGAGGAATGCCAAGCGAGCTGGCGGGGGCACCTTCCTGCGCGGAGCGAACAGGCACCGAGCCCAGCGAGGGAGGGAGGGAAGCGGGCGGGGGGGGGGAGAGCTGCCTCGCGTGAACCTGCCCTTCGACCCCCCCTTCCAGTCAAATATTAAAGGGAGGCAGAGTTAAGGAACGAGGACCTGCGGAAAGAGAGCAGAGCCGGATGGCAAAGCCACCAGGGGGCCTCTGAGGATGTGCAGAGCGCGCTCCTCCGTCGGCAGAGACCTGGGGCCGGACTAGCGGGCCAGAGGATGCCTTGGACAGGTAGTCCCCCGCCAGCACCCCTTTGTTTAGACAGCAGCCAGCGCCTCTGAGCTGCCAGGATGAGGCCCCCAGCTGGCAGGCTGTAGTGGAGATTCCTGCATTGCAGGGGGGTGGATCAGGCGATTCTGGGGGCCCCTTCCAACTCGGATTCCCAGCCTCTTTTGTCAAGGGATGGTGCAGTCTGGCGGCTGCGGTGGGGGTTTGGGCCTGTGTCCCACCTCGCAGGGCCCTGGGACAGGAGGCCCTGAAAGAGGAGCTTCACCAGTGGGACTCCCACCACAAGGTCAGACAGGCCTGGATCTGGGGCGGACTTGAGACAGGGCCCTGGGGACCCACCCCATGTTTCTCTGCCGCTGCGCCTCCCCCCACATCACAGGGGCTTTCCAGAAGCGTAACAAAGACGGGTCAGCTGCTTGGCATGCAGAAGGTCTCTGGCCCCCTCCCCACCGGCACCCCCAGACAGGCTTGGAAATGACCCTTCCCAGGGAGCCCGCTGCTGCCAGTCAGAGCCTGCATGACTGAGGTTGATGCGCCGCCATTGTTCGATTGCTTGCCATGGAGGCTGCATTTGTCTGGGGCGGTGCGCGGAAGTGGCTCTGTGGTGTGGACCCCCCTGCTCTGACCTTGCTGACAGTAAGGAGCACAGAGGAGTTGGGGCCTTCTCCCCGGATCATGCCCCTCCCTGCCTGGTCTTGGAGACGCTTCCTTCCTTGCTCAGCAGCAAAGGGGTCTTCCTGGGCCTTGCAAGATCCCGGTGCACGTTTGGTTTTGAAGCCCTGCTTGACGGAACTGCAATTCTGTATAGATTTTTTAAAAACGGGGGGTACACTTTAAAAAATGGCAAAGGGCACTTGGGAGTCCCTGCCCCCCCCCCAACAACCTTTGGGCACAGCCTGGCAGACAAATAGCCTGGGTTAAGAATGATGCCACTGCCCAGGTTGGCAGCCAGGGGGCGCTGTGGCCTCAGAGGTGCCCTCCCTGTCTAGAGGGCTTATCTCAAGCTGGGGATCTGCCCTCCTGCCTGACCTCCCCACTGGGATGGGGGGGCACTTCTCCTGTTGGCAGGTACCTCTCCTCTGCCCTCCTTCACCTGAGGAGCAGCTGCAGAAAGTGATGCTCCGGGGGGGGGGCCTCCCTTTGCCTAGCCTAATCCTTGGCTCTATTTTCCTTCTGGCCTCCTTGTCTTCATCTCTCTGAGATCCAGGCCAAGACTTTCATTCTCCCGTCCCCCAAAGGGACCCCCTCCCACTTCCTCTCCATCATCGCTGTCAGTTTGTTGCTTGTGGAGTCTGGCTCTTGGGATGTGAATATTAGGATTGCCCTCCGGAAACCTCAGATTTTGCTTTGAACTTTGAACTCCACGCTGTTTCCATTCAGCCCACCTTCCCCTGAACTGGCTCTGCCCACTCGTCTACGCTGCCTGCCTGCTGCTGGTCTTTCAGCCCCTCAGCCCTGCAAGAGAAGCCTCCTGCCCCACAGATCTGGCCCCCTGCTTGCCAACCCCATACTTGCTGAAGGCCAGAGTCGGCCACAAGGCAGAGCAGAGCCAGGAGGTGGGCATGTGAAGAAGGCGGACGTGTGCTGGCATGCGCTGGGTTGGCCAAAGGGAAGATGGGGGGAGGAAGAAGAGGAGGAGGAGGAGGAGGGTCCCAGCTGGCCATTATTGGGGCTGGAGTGGTCCATTTAGCTTCAGCTTGCCACCCTGGGCAATATAATAAATGAGTTAAATTTGTAAAAACGCTGAAAACAGTTTTGTTTAGACAAGCCCCCCCCCCCCCCCAAATGCAGATGTGTTTTTAGTTTATTCCTGGTTTTAATGTTCTAATTGGTTTTTCCCTGACGATCTTATTGTTCCGTTCTTTTCGTAAACTCATTTGAATTTTTTTATTTTTTTAACAATCAAGCGGTATATACATTTTCTTAAATAAAATAAATATCCTCCCTCGCGAACGTTTCGAAAGAGGAAGAGGCGCTGTTTGAAGCCAGTGGCAGTCACCGCATCCCTCTGCAGCCAGCGCTGGAAGCGAGTGACGCCAGGGCACAGATCCATTTCCCCAGCGATCCCAAGCCCAGCCTTATTGGACCTGGAGGCCGAGAAATCCTTGCTTTCTGGGTTCTCAGCCAGAGCTCATACTCCTAGATGCCTCAATCACCTTGCGACCGACTTTTCCCTCCCCAAATGCAAGAGCTTCTTCCCGTGGCCTCAGAGGTCGTCTCTGGGCCTTTCCTGTAGCTCTTCCTGGCCCCCGTTCAGGGACACCCAGTGGACATGTGCTCCCTCCTCCAAACATGGCTGCACCAATGGGCTGACCTGCATTATGTGCAGAACCTACCCAGATGGGCTCCCTTTCCAACTGCAGGGAAACTGGAGCTGAGCTCTCCTGGGGGGCTCCCCCAGTGGGTGGGTGTGGGTGAGGCGGCCATAGAACTCCATCTGCGTCCGATAGGCGATATGTCCTGCTTGCATTTGTGCCAAAGGGCTGGCATTTCTGTGCAAGAGGCGGATTTCGTGGACAGGGACTTCCCAAGCTGTGGAACTGGGTCTTTTTGAGCATTAGAATTCTCTGGGCGTGCGTATTCAATTTTAAAGAGCGTGCTTGTAGTCCTCATGGCGTAGAAAGACTTTCAAATGTAGAAACTGTGCCTCTGAAGAAGTGTGCATGCACACGAAAGCTTATACCCAGAACAAACTTAGTTGGTCTCTAAGGTGCTACGGGACAATTTTTTAAATTTATTTCAAATGTAGAAACAGTTGCTTGCAGAGTAGAAAAGAACCATGGAGCCAGAGCCAGGACTTGCACGGCCAGTTGCTAAAGACCTTGGCGCACACAGGCGCCTGGGCAGGCGAGTGGGCAGATTTGGATCGCAGTCCCTGCAGTCTTTCCCCGTCCGGAGAAATGCATTGCCCTCTCTAGGCTGGCAGATGCCCTGGGAGGGAGAAGACCTTGCTCAGCCACCAAGGCCTAAGGAGAACTGGCTGCAGCCAAAGGGGACCCACCTGGAGAGGTCAGTCAGTTGAGCCTGTGCCTCTTCAGTCTTGGGATCCTGGGTTTGAGCCCCATGTTGGGTGAAAGATTCCTGCCTTGCAGGGGGTTGGACTAGATGACCCTGGGGGTCCCTTGCAACGCTACAAGTCTGTGATTCTCATAGCGGTCAACCGACTGTGGAGCCAGAGTCCAGCCATCCTGGCTGGTAGCCCTCGGTAGCCCTTTCCCCGCCAGGAATCTGCCCAGTCCTCTTTCAAAGCCACCCAAGTTGGGGGTCTTAGCTGCCTCCTGTGGGAGAGAGTTCCACCGTTTCACTCTGTGCTGCTGCGTGAAAAAGCCCTCCTTCCTTTTTGCCTGTGCTGAGCCTCTCAGCCTGGGCTTCCTGGGATGAGCCCCCAAGTGTCTTTGTTTTGGGGGTGTTTGCTGTTTCCCCAAGGAGCAGAAAAGGCAGCACAGAGAGTCTCTTCCCCCTCAGCTCCATTTTATCCTCACCACAGCTCTGTGAGGAAGCTCAGGCTGAGAGTTGGTGACTGGCCAAACCTTTGCGCTTGGTGACCAAGTGGAGATTTGAACCCAGGACGCTCTGCTCTGAGCCTCCACCACTCTGCTCTTCCTGCAGGAAGCAGATCAGAGCTGTGTCTTTTACCCCAGGTGGCCCTTGGCTCCACAGGGTGCCCTTGGGGAAGACGGTGAAAAAGGAGGAAGCTGGTGCCCTTTCATGGGGGCCCAAACCCTCCAGCAGAGGGCATCTGCTGCCCTTGGCAACGCCACCCACCCTTGTTGGAATATGCCCTGGGTCCTCTCTTTGAGCTCTGGCACAAATGGATGCCCTGTGCTTCCGCAGGGATCCCTGGAGAGATCTTCCCAGGGCGGCTGGGCTCCCTGGACCCTCTTCCTCTCCCCTTCCCCATCTTCTTCTTCCTCCTCCTCCTGTTTCTGTAGCCATCCCTTTATGCAGACCAATCCTTCCTGCTGGCAGTTTCTCCCGGCGCACCAGGGCAAAAGTTCCCTCCTTGTCCCCGTGACTGTGGCCCCTTGACCTCCTCCTCCTCCGCCACCCCCTCTCCCCCCCCTCCCTCCCTCCCTCCCCCCCCCCCCAATTCCTGGCTGGCTTTGCATCACAGCTGCGGCTCTGCAGACAGCCTGGGGCCTGGCAGCCTCGCCTTGGCAGCTGCCCAGGTGGAATGCTCGGGATACCACTGGCTCCTTCTCAGCACGTCTTGCATCCAGCCCGGCCTCCCTCTCTCTCTCTCTCTCTCTCTGGCTGTGTGCTGAGGTGGCAGAGGCGGCTGCTGCTCGGCTAAAGCAGAGGATGATCAGGGCAGAGGTGCCAGGGCAGGTGCCCGGACAAGGCAGGCAGGAGCAACAGCCTCCAAGATGGGCCCTGGCCTGAGCAGAGCCGGCCTCCAGCCATCGTCCTAGGCTGCTCTTTGAAGCCCAGGACGCAGCAGCCCACCCCACGTCCCCAACATCTGTCCGACACCAATGTCTCCTTGGGAACAGCTGGGCTGCCTTGTGGGCGTTGCCCTCTTCCTTTCTCTTTGTGAACTTTGGCTCCTCTCCCAAGGGCCCCAGCTGCAGGGAGGGAGGGAGAGAGGCCGGAGGCCAAGGAGGATCTGCTTTCAGCCAGGCAAAGGTTCCTTGTCACTCACAATGCTCCCCCCTCCTCAGCCATGGGGAGCAGCCCAGCCTCTGGGTCAGGAGAGAGGAGGGCCCAGCTTGGTTTGGAGCCCTGCTTGACCCGTCAGGGATGGATCGACTTACTTAGTAATAATCATAATAATTGTATTATTTATATGCCGTCCATCTGACTGGGATGCCCCAGCCACTCTGGGAGCTTTCCAATAAAATATCAAAACACCATAAAAAACATAATAATAATAATAATAATAATAATAATAATAATAATAATAATAATAATAATAATTTATTGATACCCCACCCATCTGGCTGGGTTTCCCCAGCCACTCTGGGCGGCTTCCAACAAAAGATTAAAACACAGTAATGCATTAGACATTAAAAGACTTCCGTAGAAAAGGCTCCCTTCCAATGTCTTCTAAAAGTGGCATAGTTTATCTTCTTGACATCTGGTATGACCTTCATAACCCACCTTTTAGGACAGCTCCTTGCAAGGGGGATTCCCCAAAAAACCTGTCACCTGTCCTGGCCACCTGTCCTGGGTGCTTTAGCTGATATTTCAGCATTGCAGGGGGTTGGACTGGATTACCCCTGGGGGTCCCTCCCAACTCTCCAGTCCTTTGATCTTATGCAAAGCCCTTAAATGGGACCTCAAGGGAGGTGCAAGCGTCTTGGCCAAAACCACAGGTTGCTGGGGTGGGGGACATGACTCCTTCAGGCCCTTAGCTTGGCCTGGATGAGAGCTGTGCTGGGAGAGGCTGTCATTTCTGGCACACACCCCCCCCCCCGGCCAGCTGCACAGCCATCAAGGCTGGAGTCCAGTGTGAGAAATTAGCCAGGCACATCTTGCTACTAATGGTGCTGACCTTTAAAGCCCCAAACGGCCTCGGTCCTGTATACTTGAAGGAGCGTCTCCACCCCCATTGTTCTGCCCGGACACTGAGGTCCAGTGCCGAGGGCCTTCTGGTGGTTCCCTCCCTGCAAGAAGTGAGGTTACAGGGAACCAGGCAGAGGGCCTTCTCAGTGGTGGCACCCTTCCTTCAGATGTCAAGGAAATAAACAAATATTTTACTTTTAAAAGACAACTGAAGGCGGCCGTGTTTAGGAAGTTTTTAATGTTTGATGCTGTATTGTTTTTAATATTTGGTTGGAAGCCGCCCAGAGTGGCTGGGGAAACCCAGCAAGATGGGCAGGATATTATTATTATTATTATTATTATTATTATTATTATTATTATTACTATTATTATTATTATTATTATTATTATTTGGGTCCAATTGCAACTACTTAGAGTGGTACTTAGGTTGGCAACCACAGTTTAAAAACCTCTACTTTAGTCCATAGTTAATATTTTTTTCCATTTCCACGGTGTGTGTTTCTCCTTCTTGCACCCTGAGACAAGTGTGTTGTTCTAAGAGCTACAGTCAAGCAACGTAGCTGGAATCATAGAATCGTGAAATTGCAGCGTTGGAAGGGACCCTGAGGGTGTAGTAGTTAGGAGCGGTAGACTCATAATCTGGGGAACCGGGTTCGCTTCCCCGCTCCTCCACATATAGCTGCTGGGTGACCTTGGGCCAGTCACACTTCTCTGAAGTCTCTCAGCCCCACCCACCTCACAGAGTGTTTGCTGTGGGGGAGGAAGGGAAAGGAGAATGTTAGCCGCTTTGAGACTCCTTAGGGTAGTGATAAAGCGGGATATCAAATCCAAACTACTCCTCCTCCTCTTCTTCTTCTTCTTCTTCTTCTTCTTCTTCTTCTTCTTCTTCTTCTTCATCCAGTCCACCCCCAGTGAATAGACCACTGTGGGCAACCTCAACTTAGCTTTAAGGGGCCATTTGGCGCCTAGCAATGATGGAGATCTCTTGAGCTGCATAGATGTGGTGTTGCTTCTTTGTCTCTTGTCCCTGCGAGGGGCACACAGCCTCAAGGGGTGTGTGTGTTGGTGCCAGGAGAACAGCACCTGTCTGGTCAGCCGCAGCAGGTGGCAAGGGGCCAGCTGGGGTCAGCGTGCCAGGCCAGGGAGGGGGAGGCAGCGTGGCCAAGCAGCTGTGGGCTGGCTCTGCCCTGCCTTGAGAGGTCTGTGGATGAAGGGTAGAGGGCGGGAAGCCTCAGGGAGGGGCAGAGCCCAAGTGGACCGGGGCAAGATCCAAGAGGCATAGCGTGGCCAGGACAGAGCGGAGGAGGAGGAGGAGGGATAGGCGGCACTTTGAAGAACTGGCTGCAAAGAGACGCGGGATATAAATAGAGTCCACCTCCAGCCCATCAGGCGCAGCCTGGGCCTCGCTGGCTCTCCAGAATCTGCAACCACCTACAGAATCCCAAATAACAGCAGATGCTGCGAACCAGAATTCCTTTTGCCCAAAGGGATGAGAGAATCAGTCAACAACTTGCGAAAGACTTTGTTGAAACTGATTTTTCTTACTGTGATCCGTAGTTGTTTGCAGTACTCCTTGTTATTTCGTATACGGCTGCAAATTTGTATGAGTTTAATACGGATAATAGTTGGGTCTGTTTTGTTTTGTATCTTGTTACCATGTTATGTAGTTTGTGTTTTTATGTTGTAAAGCACCTTGCAATCTCCAGACGAAGGGCAGAATATGAATTTTAATAAATAACAATAACCACCTCTATTGATGGTATAGCTGTCCTGGGTTTGGGGCAGGGCCTCTTCCCGGTGCTACCTAGAAATGCCATTGGCTGTTGGCCCTGGGACCTTTGCATGCAAACAGGTGCTCAGCAGCTGACCCCAACCCTTCCCACGTACATTCCTGGCTACAGACTCAAGAAGGTTGCCTTCAGTCCCCTGGAGGTCCCATTATACCTGGGGTCAGAAGATGGATTGCCTCTGCCAGCCTCTCTGATCCACGTGAAAGGCCAAGGCCCAGGTCCTGCTGGGTCTTCTGCATTAGCTTGCAGGATAGTAGTAGTAGTAGTAGTAGTAGTAGTAGTAGTAATAATTAATTTATTATTTATACCCCACCCATCTGGCTGGGCTTCCTCAGCCACTCTGGGCAGCTTGCAACAAAGATGAAAAATACATTAAAATGTCACACGTTAAAAATTTCCCTGAACAGCCTTCAGATGTCTTCTAAATGTCTGGTAGTTGTTCTTCTCTTTGACATCTGATGGGAGAGCGTTCCACAGGGCGGGCGCCACTACCGAGAAGGCCCTCTGCCTTCTGCCTGGTTCCCTGGAACCTCACTTCTTGCAGGGAGGGAAATGCCAGAAGGCCCTCGGAGCTGGACCTCAGCGTCCAGGCAGAACGATGGGGGTGGAGACGCTCCTTCAGGTCTACTAGCAGCCTGTTCTGCTTGGGTCTGGTCTGCCCACACCAAGGCCCCGTCTTCAGGTCTGGAATTAAGGGGGCTGGTGCAGAGGGGCCTCTGGGGATGCAGAAGAAGGCCAGTCCTTTGCTCTTCCCTGTTGTGGGAAGACATTCAAACGTACAAAAGTCAAAAGAGCCTGGCTGCTGCTGGATCAAGCTCCGGGGACCCAGCTAGACCAGTGTCCTGTTCTCTGGGAGGCCAACAAGCAGGTTAGAAACTCAGGTATATACCGTAAGCTAGGCTCCAAATGGCTCCTTAAACCAGGGTGACAGCCAGGTGCAAAATATGCCTGGCGGATTTCGAACGCTGGCAGTGAGACACTGCGAAGCGAAGCCCCCCAAGCAGGGACTGAGCCTCAGAGCCCCTTCCCCTCCTGCAGATTCCAGCAACTGCGATTCAGAAGCCTTGCTCCCAGGGCTCAAAATTCGCCAGGCGCCAGAGGTCCATTTTGCACCTGGCTATCAGCCACCTGCGACCAAGTGAATATACCCAGGTGCCTGGCGTCTCCACCCTCTGGAGGTTCCTGCCTGGGGATCCTTGGGTCGGGACTGTTTTTACCCATCAACAGCGCATTTTATCTGCATGATCAGAACAAATTTTGGGAACCGAGCCATTTGGTCCCCAGATGGCAACTAGACATTCCGCTTTGGCGACCATAACCCTGGTTTAAGGAGCCCTTTTGCGCCTATCTCATGCATCCGAGTTTCTGACACTGCTTGCTGCCTCCAGAGCCATTGTGGCTCCTTGTCCCCAATAGTGTTCCCCTCCCCGGAGCTGAGAAGCAATCGGGATGGCAGAGCAATCTCTTTTCCCTGCTCCTCACTTGCAGCACCCAGCAAACAGCATTCAGAAGCCGACTTTTTGCTCTGGTGGGCAAAGGTGGCTGCCCATCTGCCATGAAGGAAGCGGATAGGGATGGCTGAACTTTCAGCTTGGCCTCATGCTGCGTGTGTCACATGTCGGTGTCCCAGGTAGATGCTACCTCAAGGAAGACCAGCTGATGGGAGGGCCAGGGAGTGTCTTCTAGGAATGGGCACTAATAATAATAATAATAATAATAATAATAATAATAATAATAATAATTTATACCTCGCCCATCTGGCTGGGTTTCCCCAGCCACTCTGGGCGGCTTCCAACAAAATATTAAAATGCAGTGGTCTGTTAAACATTAAAAACTTCCCTAAACAGGGTTGCCTTCAGATGTCTTCTACAAATCAGATAGTTGTTTCCTTGACATCTGATGGAAAGACATTCCACAGGGTGGGCGCCACCACTGAGAAGGCCCTCTGCCTGGTTCCGTGTTGCTTCACTTCTCGCAGGGAGGGGACTGCCAGAAGGCCCTCGGAGCTGGACCTCAGTGTCCAGGCTGAATGTTGGGGGTGGAGACGCTCCTTCAGGTCTACTGAGCCAAGGCCGTTTAGGGCTTTAAAGGTCAACACCAACACTTTGAATTGTGCTCGGAAACATCCTGAGAGCCGATGTAGGTCTCTCAGGACCAGTGTTATGTGGTCTCAGCTGGAGGTCAGGCACCAGGTCTGAGAACCACGAGAGCATGCAGGAGGTTGCACCAGTGCTCCTCCTAGTGTGTGTGGGGGGGGGGAGGGAAGCTCCTCTGCCTGCTCACTTGGAAGAGATTCGCACTCGCCACAGGCGAGGGAGAAAGAAAGGATTGTGTTCTTTGGCGGAGCAGAAGCTCCTGGCAGCTCCCTGACCACATCCAGCTCTTGCCTGGCTGCGATTGATATGAGTCAGGACAGGATGGAAGTGGCTTGAAGGGGGGGGGGATGGAGAGCAGGGTGTGTTGGGTCTGTTCATCAGGCACATTTCCTGTTCCAGTCGGGGGGGGGGGCTGCAGGAGGAGGGGCAGCAGCCCTGAGCCTCAAAGTTTCCCATCCAGAGCCCCCAGCTGTCTCCCAGGCAGGCCCTGACCCAGCAGTCCAATCCCTGGAGCGATTGGGGGGGGGGGAGGCCCAGAGGAGCCCGTGTCTGGGAGGCTGTGGGTCCTTCTGGGTCAAGGAGAGCATTCCAGCCTCTGTCTGGAGAAGGAGGGGCAGCTGCCGGCCAGCACTGGAGGGGCGTCGTCACACAAGCTGCAGAGATGGAGGCAGCCTCCCATTTTTCCGCAAGCCAGGAACCTCTCCTCCTCCTCCTCCCTCTTCTCCTCCCTCCCCCCCCCGTCTTTGGCCCCAGGGTGGGGGCTGCCTGCGCGCCCCCCCTGGAAGTCGAGAGAGGTGGCCCTCACCCTTCCAGTTCCTCTGGATTCCAGGCTGGGAGGTTTGTTCCCAGGAATGTTGTGCTGGGGGCCAGTTTGGTTTGGCAGCCTCTGCTTCCCAGAGAGGCTTTGCCTCCAAAGCGCCCCACCCCAGCTGGCTCCCTGGAGCAGCTCAGGAATCCACTGGCTTTTGGGGGGGGGCTGGGAGACTCGGGGCTTGCTTCGCACCTCGGTGGCAGCTGCACCCTGGCTCATTCCTGAGAGACTCTGCAAGGCTCTGCCAGGGTGGGGCAGACGTCCCCCCTCCGCCCAGCTCCTGCCTGGCCCCAGAATCAGAGGCAGATGTGGGGCCCTCTTGCAGACCTGCCTACATTTCTTTGCTGCCTTGAAGCCTCCCTCTCTGCCCTCCCCCTTGCAATGGGGGAACAGAGCCTCTGGGGCTGCCAGCTTTCCTTCCCCAGCAAACAGCCTTGTGGAAATGGGGGGGGGGGCATTTGCAGACCCCCTGGTGACCTGACAGCTGTGGGCGTCTCTCCCCCCTCACTTGGCTCTTCTGGCGAGAGGGAAGTGAGGGGATTGGGCTTGATCCCCAGCTGAACTTTCTTTCCCCTCCTGTGTGGGGCACAGGCCACAATCCCTTTGAATTGCGGTGGGGGGAGATATTGGGCAGTAAGTGGAGGGGGCTGGGTGGGCCTGGTTGTCAAGGAGGAGCTGGTTCCTGGGCTAAGGGGTGAGCGCAGGGACAGGTCCAGGGGACCGTCTGAGCAAAGCCTCCTGGAGGGGCTTCTGCTATAATAATAATAATAATTTATTAATTATACCCCGCCCATCTGGCTGAGTTTCCCCAGCCACTCTGGGCGGTTTCAACATAATATTAAAATGCAATAATCTATTAAACATTAAAAACTTCCCTAAACAGGGCTGCCTTCAGAAGTCTTCTAAAATTCAGATAGTTGTTTATTTCCTTGACATCTGATGGGAGGGCATTCCACAGGGCAGGTGCCAACACCGAGAAGGCCCTCTCCCCGGTTCCCTGTAACTTGGCCTCTCGCAGTGAGGGAACCACCAGAAGGCCCTTGGCACTGGACCTCAATGTCTGGGTAGAATGATGGAGGTGGAGATGCTCCTTCAGATATACTGGACCGAGGCCGTTTAGGGCTTTCAAGGTCAGCACCAACACTTTGAATTGTGCCCTGAAACGTACTGGGAGTCAATGTTGGTCTTTCAAGACCGGTGTTATGTGGTCTTGGTGGCCACTCCCAGTCCCCAGCCTAGCTGCCGCATTCTGGATTAGTTGTAGTTCCTGCTGTCGGGTGTAGTGGGGTTTGTGATGGGGAAGGTCAGGGCTAGGCAAGGGGAGTGTGGTGTAGTGGTTGGAGTGTCGGACTAGGACCTGGGAGAGACTAGGGTTTGAATCTACCCACTCAGTCATGAACCTCACCGGGTGTGACCTTGTGGGGGGGGGGCAATCACTGCCTCCCAGGGGCTTTTGTGGGGATTAGGTGAGGAGGGGAATATTTGAGCTCCTGGATAGCTCAGCTGGTTAAAATCATGGTGCTCATGAGGCCAAGGTTGTAGGTTTTCTGAATCCTCGAATGTTAGTGTTAGAAGGAACCCCAGGGGCAATCTAGTCCAACCCCCTGTGATAAACTCAACACTCCGTCTCCCATCCAATCTGAAACCATACCTGACCCTGCTTAGCTTTGCAAAGGTGCTGCCAGTTTTATTACTAGCATCTATCCCCATACGGGACAGCTGCATATCCCTGCATTGCAGCGGGTTGGACTAGATGATCCTTGGGGTCCCTTCGGACAATTCTTTGATTGTATCCTTGGAGGTGGGCTATGAATGCAATATATAAATCAATGGCTCAGGGGCTCTTTCAGCCAAGGGGGCTGCTTCTCCCAGCGCCTGAGAAGGGAGGGAGGCTCAGTGGAGGAGGCCAAGGGACGGGGCCAACGTGGCTTCATCCATTTCACTGCATCTCCTCTGAGTAGGACCTGGTGGGACACAGAGCCAGGTGTGGCAGAATTAGGCGGCTGCTGAGATGCCTCTGCATCTGCTTTGCTGCTTATGTAACAAGGGAAACTGAGCTGCACTCCCTCTGTGTAGAGGAATTGTTTTCACTCCGGCTTGTTTTTTCTGGCCCGAGCTGCCCTGGGGCGTTTTCGAGAGAGAGGCTGAGGAGGAGAAATGTCCCCCTATCAAATAAATAAGTAACTCTGGCCGAAGGAGAGGGTCCCAGAGGCTTCCTGTGGCCAGCGGAGCTCTGACCTGTCTATGGAAGAGGCGAGGCTCCAATTCTCCGCTCTTGGGGGGAAAGCCAAGGAGCCAGACGGGGCCCTCCTTGCCCTCTGGACCCCTTCTTATTTCAGGCACAGACTTGCTGCCCCCCAGCCTGCTTCCAGGAGGGGTCAGCGAGGGGCACCCTGGGGGGGGGGGTGTCTTCCTATAGGGCCTGCAGTCGCCTGGGCCTCTGCCAAGGATCCTGCCTCCCTCCCTTGGCTGCATGCAATTAAGCAGGGAAGTGGAGCAGCCTTTGGGGAGGGAGGGGGCTCCCCTCTCCTTGCTATTGCTGCAGCAGCAGCTCCCCACCCGCTTCCGCCCTCCTCGCCTCCTTTCTAATGGATTCCTCTTGCAGCTGTGCGACCCCTCCAGCTGACACATGGCGGGGAGGGAGAGGAAAGGCCTCTTCCGGCTGGGAGGGGCGCCACCACGCTTGGCCCCAGCCAGCCAGAGCTGCCTCCTGCCAGCTGCTCCTTCCAGGCAGAGTCCCCAGCAGGCCCCTCTCTGGGGTGGGGAGTAGGGGGAGGGAGGGGCCCTCCTGGGACGACATCCACCTCCCCTTGCGCTGCTCTAGCAGTCGGGGAGAATGCTGGGAACAGTAGTTTGCTAAGGGGACGGATCTCACAGAGATACAGCTTACACCATGGGTAGGCAAACTAAGGCCCGGGGGCCAGATCTGGCCCAATCACCTTCTCAATCCGGCCCGCAGGCAATCCGGAAATCAGCATGTTTTTACACGAGTAGAATGTGTCCTTTTATTTAAAATGCATCTCTGGGTTATTCGTTCATTCCCCCCCTAAAACATAGTCTGGCCCCTGACAAGGTCTGAGGGATATTGGACTGGCCCCCTGCTGGAAAAGTTTGCTGACCCCTGGTTTACATCACCCCTTTAGTTCCCAGCACTCTTCCTTACTGTCAAAGTGGTGTAGTACTGCCTTAAGCCTTAGGACTAGAATAATAGAATCAAGTTGGAAGGGACCCCCCAAGGTCATCCATTCCAACCCCCTCCAATGCAGGAATCTCTGCTAAAGCATCCCTGACAGGTGGCCATCCCACCTCTGCTTAGAAACCTCCAAGGAAGGAGAGTCCACCATCTCCTAAGGGCTGGCATAGGAAAACTCCGGCCCTCCAGATGTTTTGAGACTACAATTCCCATCATCCCTGACCACTGGGTCCTGTTAGCTAGGGCTGATGGGAGTTGTAGTCCCAAAACATCTGGAAGGCTGAGTTTGCCTAAGGGATTCTGCTTCCCTGTCGAGCGGCTCTGGCTTTTCAGAAACTTCTTCCTGATGCTTAGTCGGAACCTCGTCCCTTGCCACTTGAAGCCCCTGGTTCGAGTCCTACCCTCTGGAGCAGGAGAAAACAAGCTTGCTCCATCTTCAGATATTTGAAAGTGGCTCTCCTGTCTCCTCTTTTCTTTAGCCTGGAATTTAGGCGGATTTGGGGGAGCATGACTGGGTGCGGAGCCTCAGGTGTGCTGCAGGAGACACCACAACGATGGTTTAGAACGGCGCATGAGCAGCGGAGAGCACCTAATTTTGGCTGCTGACCTTTGAAACCCCAAGGTCCCCTAGAGCTGTGGATGTGAGCAAAGTCTAGCTGCCTGGCCTGCTTGCGACCTTCCTCTGCTGTCCCGGATGAGCCCCACCACAAGAGGCTGGAGGGCCTCCCCCCCCCCCAGCTCTCTTGGTTGGTATCCCCCGCCTTCTGGCCCCAAGCCCTGGTTGGGGGCTGGGGGCACCAAACCCCTCCTGTTTTTATATCAAATCATGAATTTGCCTCTGGCCTCCTCCTTCGACACAGTTCTCCTCAAGGACACAAACGCTGTGGGAAAGGAGTAAAGTTGTATTGTAAAGCAGCATGAGACAAGAAATTTAAAACATAAGACCAGTACAGGGAAAACCCAGGGAAAATAGTGTGTTTGTTTTTTGAAATCATTTTTATTTGATTTTACAGATATAAATTTATAAATTCTGAATTAGAGAATTCAGAATTCTCTGAATCTCGAGACTCCGTGGGTCCTATTGTCAACATTTTCAGCTGCATATTATTGCATACTCTATATTTTATATCCCTCCATATTAATCTATGTTTGTTACATTACAAGTGAAATTAAAATCCTGCTAATGTTTTCATCTGCTTACAGTGGTCTCCTAAGTAAATTATAAACTTCTCCCATTCTTTTAAAAAGTTTTTGTCCTCTTGATTCCTGAAATGGGAAAACTAGTTTTGCTGCGTTTTATTTATTTATTTATAAAGTTTACATAAAACAATAAAGTTGTGGGTTGCTTTTTTAAAAAAAATTACTTCGAAATCTATTAAATCAGATTAAAATTCACACTAGCATTTCTAAACACCTGGGCTTATCTAAACAATGTTTTTAGCTGGTGCTGAAAATGGTACAGCATATCAATCAGCAGGGAGTTCCAAAGTTCAGGCACCTCCACACCAAGTGAAGGGGTTGTTATAATTGTGAAACTGGCAAGTGGCACCTGTAGCCAATTCTGCCAATCAAAGCGGCCTAGTGGCCTTCTATGGGTTAAGGCAGGGGTAGGCAAACTAAGGCCTACGGGCTGGATCTGGCCCAATCACCTTCTCAATCTGGCCCATGGACAGTCCAGGAATCAGCGTGTTTTTACACGAGTAGAAAGTGTCCTTTTATTTAAAATGCATCTCTGGGTTATTTGTGGGGCATAGGAATTTGTTCATCCCCCCAAAAGAATAGTCTGGCCCCCCACAAAGTCTGAAGGACAGTGAACCAGCCCCCTGCTGAAAACTTTTGCTGACCCCTGGGTTAAGGTGATCTTGCAGGGTAAACTGGTCCCAAGCTGTTAAGAGATACTTGAACCTGGCCCATACTGACCTGGCAGCTCCTGGGCCCTGGCGGGGTGAGCCCAGAGAGAGGGTCCCTGCCCCAAGGCGCTTCCCATCCGCAGAACCCCATGGAGGGCGTGGGGAGGGCAGCTTGCACTCCTTCAGTTCAGCTGGGTTGGTGGCAGCTGGCAGAAGGGCTCAGCCTCAGAGCAAGGGTCCATCTCCTCCCCGGGAGGTTTTGACGCAGAGGTGGGCTGGCCATCTGTCATGGATGCTTTAGTTTAAATTCCCGCATTGCAGGGGGTGGACTAGATGACTCTTGGAGAACCCTCCAGCTACCATTCTAGGATTCTCTCATGTCAGAAGGTGATGACCTCTCCTTCCTTGGTGGTTTGTAAAATGAGGCAGCATTTTAAATTGCATTTCAACCTGTACAATGGTACCTCGGGTTAAGTACGGTACTTAATTCGTTCTGGAGGTCTGTTCTTAACCTGAGGCACCACTTTAGCTAATGGGGCCTCCTGCTGCCGCCGCCGCGCCGCCGGAGCACGATTTCTGTTCTCATCCTGAAGCAAAGTTCTTAACCTGAAGCACTATTTCTGGGTTAGTGGAGTCTGTAACCTGAAGCGTATGTAACCTGAAGTGTATGTATTTTAAATTATCCCCCCCCCCCTTATGCTTTTACTGTGATTTTATTGGTGTTAGCTGCCCTGAGCGTGACTCTGGCCGGGGAGGGCGGGGTATGAATAAATTTTATTATTATTATTAAGCAGAGGTTGGATGCCCACCTGTCAGGGACCCTTGAGCAGAGATTCCTTCACCGCAGGGAATTCATACAATCATATAATAGTGGAGTTTGACTAAATTACCCTCTGGGGACCTTTCCATCACAATTCTAGGATTCTGTGCCATTTTAAAGTGTGGTGGTGGGGGGGGAGTTATTCTGTTGCTTTAATTTTGATTATGTCTTTTGTGGTTTTATATTTTGATTTTATTTTGTGATACGCTCTGAAACCCCCGGGGAATAGGGCGGTATATAAATTATTATTATTATTATTATTATTATTATTAATATTATTATGTCTTAGCCCAGAAGTGTGCCGACTCCGCCGCCGACGGCGCTTTTGTTTCGAGGGTGGAGAGTCCGGCAGCGAGGGGGGGGGCAGGGTGCGCTTTCATGCAGTCGCCTCGGACCTCCCAGCGCGCGGGTGGGCCGCCCCCCCACACCTAGGCCGTCGGGGCCCCTCTGCCTCGCAGGCGTCGGCCCGGCGGGGGCTCCTGCCTGGGCCTGCCCCCCCCCCCCGGTGCTCCGGCTCCGCGGGAGGCGCTGCCGCATTCCTGCGCGTCTGAGCCGCTGCCGCCTGCCGTGGCCCGGTGCCAGCCAGGCAGGGAGGGCAGGAGGCGGCCTCCGCCAGCCGGGGGGGGGGGTGGGCGAGGGAGCAGGTGCCACCTGGAGCTTGCTGGAGAGGGGAAGGCTCCGGCTCCCGGCCCCGCCACCCCCAGCGACCCTCCGGTGGCCGCATTGGCTTCCTTGCGCTCGCTGCCCGTGCGCCCCGTCGCGTCCTGCGCCTCTCCATTCATGCGCTCTTGGCGGCGGCAGTGGCCGGGCGTTCCCGGGCTGCCTGGGAAGGCAGGCGGGGCCGGAGCCGAAGGAAAACAGACCGAGCCGCAGCCCTGCCCAGCCCGTCGCAGGGCACTTGGCAGCCGGGCCAGCGAGCCTGGCCGGAGTCCCCGTCGAGGCAGAGGCAGCTCGGGGTCACGCAGGGGGTGGGGACCCTGCGGTCCCGTGCCTCCGGGAGGGAAAAGACGAGGCAGGCGGGCGCCCCTGAGCATACGCAGAGTGCCGTGACCCAACTCCCCGCGAGGCGGGGCTTCTGGACGGGGCGTGGGGCCTGGACGTGGGCTCAGTTTGTTCCCGGAGCTGCGAGGAAGATGCGCTGCGCCGGGTCTTGAGCAAGCCGTCCGAGCTGAGCCTTCCCTCTCCTCCGGTCGTGCCGTCGGGCAAGGAACGGGCAGGGCGGGGTCCGACAAATCCTGGGGGGTCTGGAGGACAGCTTCCTTCTTGCCGCCGCCCGCTACTTCCCTCCCTTTCCCCTCTGGGTGGATGTCCCCAAAAAGCGCCTCCCTCTCGCCAAGCTGCTGGAGAAGGCAGGAGGGCTGGTGACTTCTGTGGAATTGGGGCCCCGATGCCTACGGAGGGGCAGGGGAAGGGGCAGGCAGACGCCCCCGACTGCCAGGACTCATAAACAAATCCCACCCCGAAGTCCCCCTTTCCACCCATGTTCTTGGAGATTCTGCCCCTGGGACCTTCAGAGCAGCCTCCATCCTTCTAAAAGAGCATCCCAGGTGGGTTTTAGCCCTGTGTCCCCAGTGAGGAAGGTCTCCTGGACAAGTCTCAGTAGAAGCATCTGGACTAAGCCAGGGATGGAGGCACGTGTGGACCTCCCAGTGTTTGGACTCTCAGGGTGTCAGATGGTGATGAAGATGATGGACGTTAGTGTCTAACAACATCCGGCCTTAGGCAGCCCCCTCCCCTTCAAAGCAGGGAGAGCCAACATGACTCCCACTCCCAGGTGTGGGGCGTAATCTCTGGCCCTTGGCAGAGCTGATGGGAGCTCCTGTCCAGCCACACCTGGAGAGCCAGCACAGGTGAAGGACAAGGGGAGAACCTGCAAGAGGGATGAGGCCAGTGGCCAATGGGGTGGGAGACCCACAAGCAGGAACCGGCACAGATTTAGGGGGTGCAAGAAGGAGGGGGAGCACCCTAACCCCGCAGAGCATTCACCTGAGCGCCATGTTGAAGGCAACACTGTTATTTCTAACTCAGATTATTTGCCCTTGATTAATTGATAAATGGCATTAATGTAAATTTGTGGAATTGGGGTGTTTATTGGAACCTCAATTTAATGGAAATAACTTGCCTTTATGAAGCAGGGATGCGGGTGGCGCTGTGGGTTAAACCACAGAGCCTAGGACTTGTCAATCAGAAGGTCGGTGGTTCAAATCCCCACAACGGGGTGAGCTCCCGTTGCTCTGAGCCTGCTCCTGCCAACCTAGCAGTTCGAAAGCACGTCAAAGTGCAAGTAGATAAATAGGTACCACTCCGGTGGGAAGGTAAACGGCGTTTCCGTGCGCTGCTCTGGTTTGCCAGAAGCGGCTTAGTTATGCTGGCAACATAACACGGAAGCTGTATGCCAGCTCCCTCGGCCAATAAAGCGAGATGAGTGTCGAAACCCCAGAGTCGGTCACGACTGGACCTAACGGTCAGGGGTCCCTTTACCTTTACCTATGAAGCAGTAGTATTCCACCAGACCCCCTCACTTCCCAAATTTCCCAAATTTCCACACTTTTTCCTGCCCCACATACAATTTACACTCCCATGAATTTACAGAGGGGGTATTTCTGTCAATAATCCTCTGCATCACCCAGCCCAAAAGCACAACTGCGGCTACAGATGTGAAGGCCACATCTTGTGGGGTGGGGAACCACATAAAAATTGGGCTGTAAAATGTGTTTCCCAATTTTTCAATCCCAATTTTCCAGAAAATCATTGATTCCCCACCCCCGGGAGGAGATAGTGGCACTCTGCACATGTGTAATGGTACACTTTCCTAAGTAAGTGCTATACAAGTCCTACTGCAATGAAAACGTCGAGGTTAAAAATTGCCGCCGTCCCAAATCACACATTGCCAGTACCCATGAGAGTAGCATTTCTTATTTAATTTGAAACCTGCGGTTCTAATTGAAATGGATATTGATGGCAAGAGATGGCAAGTGTGAGTGGATAAACTGTTACAGGGAAATTGGATGGGAGAGGCTG
Source organism: Podarcis tiliguerta (assembly GCF_965153285.1). Lineage (NCBI taxonomy): Eukaryota > Metazoa > Chordata > Lepidosauria > Squamata > Lacertidae > Podarcis > Podarcis tiliguerta. The sequence continues at coordinate 53,068,825 of NC_139547.1, read as the reverse complement.
AGATACCGCCCCCCCCCCCCAGCCTTGCCTCACCAGTAAACAATTTGGGTGGCTGGTTACCAGTGGGGGTGGGCTCTGGCTGTGTCTGCTGAAAGTCCCAGGCAGGATCTGGAGCGAAAGCCCCCGCCCCTTGCCCTGCCCAGGTGAGCAGCTGGCAGGAGGTCTGCAGACCCGAAGGAGGCACCCATCACATCTCCCGGTGCCCGCATGGGGCAGATGCACTCCGGTTGTGCCGAGGTCTTTCTGCAGACATTTTTTTAAAACCTGGGAGGGAAGGAAGAAGTGAAGTTTGGGGCCCAGAGCAAGACAAGGGAGGCAGCCTCCCTTGTGACTCTTTGATCTGCCAGCCTCGAGGGGAGGGGCAGAGCGACTTTGTTCTCTGCTGGTGGTGGTGGGGAGCCCTGTGACCAATGCCCTCTGCCAGCCTTTCCTGGAGCAGCTGCTGCCCCCTGCTGGCCAGTTCTGGGGAGCCACAAACCCACATTGTTGTTGTTTAGTCGTGTCCGACTCTTCGTGACCCCATACACCAGAGCACGCCAGGCCCTCCTGTCTTCCGCTGCCTCCCAGGGTTTGGTCAAACTCATGCTGGTAGCTTCGAGAACACTATCCAACCATCTCATCCTCTGTCGTCCCCTTCTCCTTGCGCCCTCCATCTTTCCCAACATCAGGGTCTTTTCCAGGGAGTCTTCTCTTCTCATGAGGTGGCCAAAGTATTAGAGCCTCAGCTTCAGGATCTGTCCTTCCAGTGAGCACTCAGGGCTGATTTCCTTAAGAATGGATGCGTTTGATCTTCTTGCAGTCCATGGGACTCTCAAGAGTCTCTTCCAGCACCAGAATTCAAAAGCGTCAATTCTTCAGCGATCAGCCTTCTTTATGGTCCAGCTCTCACTTCCATACATGCCTACTGGGAAAACCATAGCTTTTACTATACGGACCTTTGTTGGCAAGGTGATGTCTCTGCTTTTTAAGATGCTGTCTAGGTTTGTCATTACTTTTCTCCCACATAATTGGTTTTAAAAACCTCCACTGAGAGTCCAATCTGCACATTTCCTTTCCTGATGCCCAGCGGGACCATCCTGTAGTGCAACAGCTGGCGCAGGGCGGGGCCTGATCCAGAGTGGTGCAGCTGCTCCAGCTTCTCTCTCTCTTTTTGAAAATATTTTTATTAGGAATTTAAATACAACATATTAGCTTACAACGTATCATCCTTAGTCCCCCCCCATAAAACACCCCCTCCCCTCCCCCCCAGACTTCCCTCAGTTCCAATCTCTGGTTTCTCTATAGATGCTATTCTCTGCATGTTACAAAATTGTATAAATCCTTAATTTATTTGACTAGTTATTATCAATAAAGAGTTTGTGAGTGTTTATTCAAAGCCTGCCAAGGAGTCCAGTTCACTTTGTTGCTTCTTTAAATACTTTGTAAAAGGTTCCCATTCATCTTTAAAGTCACAGTTGTCCTTGTCTTGCAATTTGCATGTCAGTTTAGCCAGTTCTGCATAGTCCATCAGTTTCTCTTGCCATAGTTCTTTGGTCGGGATTTCCTCATTCTTCCATCCTTGTGCTATTAAGACTTGCGCCGCCATTGTCGCGTACATGAAGGTATTTTTCAACTTCCTTGGCGGGTCTTTCCCTACAATCCCTAACAGAAATGCTTCAGGTTTCTTAGCAAATGTTAGATGGAACATTTTCTTCAATTCATTGTATATCATTTCCCAATTTTTTAAAATTTCATTACAATCCCACCACATATGGTAAAATGTCCCCTCCTTTCCCTTTCTCTCTCTCTCTCTCTCTGATATACCACCAGGTTGAGGAGCCCCTCGAAGCATCCTCCTCCCCGCTCCCCAATTGACAAGAGTGGCCCCTCCCTGGCCACTCGCCATGCATTCCCTCGACGAGCCGCTGGACCTCAAGCTGAGCATCTCCAAGCTCCAGGCGGCACAAGCCAAGGGCGACCAGACCCTGGGCGGCTCCAGGCCCCGATCCTTCCGCCAGGACTTCCGGATCCGGGAGGACAGCAGCCCCGACTCGCCTCATTCCCCACTCGACGGTGAGTGGCCAAGGGGTGGGGGGCGGATGCGAAGGGAGGCTCTGCTGGAGTCGTGGAACTGGGGCGGGGCAGGGGGGTGCAGGGAGGAGCTTCTTCATTGCATCTCTCCCCCTCCTTTGCAGGCCTCCAGTTGCACCCCAAATGCCACGACAAGAGGGACACCCGCTTCTCCTCGCCCCCCACCATCGACCTGAGCCTCTCGCCTCCTCCTCCTCCCGGCTTGGACTCCCCCGGCGGGGGCCGCGCCTCGCTCTCCCCCGACAGGCAAAGTGGCGGGGAGTTGGTGAGCTCCTCCGCCCTGCGGGTGAGTTGCTGGGGGCAGAGGAGGTTGCTGTGCCCCAGGGTCCTGCGCAAGGGATGTGTCCCCTATTCTGGCCCATGTAGGACCACTCTGGATAGTTAGCCTTGGTGAAGACTTGACGTTTTCATCTCCCAAAAAGTTTTTGATTTGAGTTACCATTAATGTTGTATTTTAATCTTGTTTTTAAGTTGTATGTCAATCAATCTGTTTTTATATTGGGTGTTAGCTGCCCTGAGCCTGGTCTAGGCTGGGGAGGGCGGGGTATAAATAAAATTTATTATTATTATTTATTATTATTATTACTACATGGGTGGCAGCCGAGTGGCAAAAATGTTCTGGCACCTTCCCTGGCAGCAACCCAGTGAGGCAGCTGAATGGGAGGCAAGGCAACTCTCAAGGACCAGAGCATGCGGAACTCCAGCCCACTGAGAGGAAGCCAGACTCTGGCTGAGCTGGGAGGTCGGGGGTTGGGCTAGATGACCCATGGGGTCCCATCCAACTCTGCAGTTCTATGGGTCTCCTGCAGGGGTGGGTGGGCATCCTCTCAAGGGGCAGATGGGATAGATGGGGAGGGGGAGCCTCCTGCCTTGCCCACCTTTGCCATTCCTCGCCAAAATAGGAACCTGCAACCTGTCACGTAAAGTAATTGTTGTTATATTTAAATATTTATATGCCACCCATCTGACTGGGTTTCCCCAGCCACTCTGGGCAGCTTCCAACCAATTAAAACATCAAGCACAGTAAAACATCAAACATTAAAAACTGCCCTAAACAGGGCTGCCCTCAGAAGTCTTCTAAAATTCAGTTAGTTGTTTATTTCCTTGACATCTGATGGGAGGGCGCCACCACCGAGAAGGCCTCTGCCTGGTTCCCTGTAACCTCACTTCTCGCAGGGAGGGAACCGCCAGAAGGCACTCAGAGCTGGACCCCCGTGTCCGGGCAGAATGATGGGGGTGGAGACGCTCCTTCAGTAGGGCCCCTTCAGGTATACTGGACCGAGGCCATTTAGGGCTTTCAAGGTCAGCACCAATACTTTGAATTGTGCTCAGAAACGTACTAGGAGCCAATGTAGGTCTTTCAGGACCGGTCTCGGCAGCCTCTCCCAGTCACCAGTCTAACTGCTGCATTCTGGATTAGTTGTAGTTTCTGGGTCACCTTCAAAGGTATCTCCACGCAGAGTGCATGGCAGTAGTCCAAGCGGGAGATAACTAGAGCATGCACCACTCTGGTGAGACAGTCTGTGGACAGGTAGGGTCTCATCCTGCATACAAAATGGAGCTGGTACACAGCTGCCCTGGACACATCATTGACCTGCACATCCATGGACAGCTGTGAGTCCAAAATGACTCCCAGGCTGCACCCCTGGTCCTTCAGGGGCACAGTTACCCCATTCAGGACCAGGCCAGGGAGTCCTCCATACCTGCCCGCCCCCTGTCCCCCAAAAACAGTACTTCTGTCTTGTCAGGATTCCTCCTCAATCCATTGACTGCCATCCCAGCATTCCCAGGCTTTGTGAGCCAGACCATCAAGCCCTCTGCATTGCCAGAAAAATGCAGGGGACCATTCTGTTCCTTTCCAACCGCCCCCCCTCTCGTCCCCCCAGGACCTCCAGTCCCTGCGCTACATCGATGGCCTCCGCAGCTCCTTCCAGTTCTTCCTGCCCCTCAACTCGGGGGGTGCCTTGCACCTGCCTGCCTCAGCCTTCCTGGGGGCCCCCAAAGAGAAGCGCCTCTCCCCAGAGATGCAGAAGCAGCTGGTGTGCCGGTGGTCAAAGGTGAGCCGTGCCTTTGGGGTGGGGGCGCCTCTCCCTCCAGGGCCCTGCTGGTCTCTGTCGAGGCTGAAGCCCACCCCCCTCTGCTCCTTCCTTCTCCAGTGCAACCAGCCCTTTGACCTGCTGCAAGACCTCGTGGACCACGTCAACGACTTCCATGTGAAGCCGGAGAAGGACGCCGGCTACTGCTGCCACTGGGAGGGCTGCGCTCGCCACGGAAGGGGCTTCAATGCCAGGTAAGCCAACTGCTCACTGCCCAGGCATCTGGGGAATGGGAGAGAGCCCTGATCCTGCCTCAAGGGGCCTGCAGGCTTCCCAGGGACCATGCGCAGCAGGCAGAGAACAGCATCTCCCGTAGAGCTGTGCTGAGCAGACATCCAGGCAGCTTCTGGCATCACTGGCCGCGGGTGCGAGCTGCAGGCTGACCACGCCTCGGATGGGCACCACATTGGCTACCCGTGGCTCAGAAGAGGGGCGGGCAGCAAAATCCGTCGTGTTTGAGCTCCCCAAATTCGCTTGGCTTGCGCAGAGCACAAGGCTCCCCTTTAAGACTTTGGGAGAATTTTCAAGTCAGGCTGCCCATTTTGGTTGGCATGGGGCTGGGGGTGGAAAGCCCTTCATTAACCCCGTGGTTCTTGGATGGTGGCTCTCCAGGGCCAGGCTGCTGCCAGCAGTGCCCCTTCCCTCCAGGACAGCCTTTGGGAACTTTCCAAAGAATGGTGGAAGCCGCCTTGGTTTGGGGCCTCCTGCTTAGAGGACGCTCTCTCTCTCTTCCCCTCTGGCAGCCCTCTGGCTGTGGGGAGGGACACGGAGCCTCGGGAGTGGCCAAGCAGAGGGTGGGAAGCCCGGGGCACCTCCCTGCTTTGTTTGGCTCTGGACTCGCCCCAGCAGTCTGCAGCGCCAACAGTCGGGGTGACCATGGCAGCTGCAGATTCTTTGCCCCTGTTGAAAGCACTCTGGGAAGAAGTCTCTGCTCCCCTCCTCCTCCTCCCCCCATCTTGATGGGCTCCTTCCTTCCCTCCCCAGGTACAAGATGCTGATCCACATCCGCACGCACACCAATGAAAAGCCCCACCGCTGCCCCACCTGCAACAAGAGCTTTTCTCGGCTGGAAAACCTGAAGATCCACAACCGCTCCCACACAGGTGAGTCTTGAGGCCAGGGAGGTGGGCGCACTTTTGCAAGCCCCTCGGGCAGAATCCAGGTGTCCCTTCTGAGCAGAGCAGCTGCCTTGCAGGGGACAGACGGGCGACAAAGCTTTCCAGGAAGATTGGGAAAGTTCACGGAGGAGGAGAGGGCTATGGAAGACTATGAGCTGCAGCAACTATGCTTCTGAATATCAGTTGCTGGAAACCACAGGAGGGGAGAGTTGCTCTCTTGCTCCAATCCGGATTGCTGGCTTCCCACAGGCACCTGGGTGGCCACTGGGAGAAGAGCCCTACTCTCATGTTCCTATAGAATCCTAGAAGTGAGGCAGGGGGCGGGACCCCCATCTAGGCCAACCTCCTGCAATGCAGAATTATGTTCCTAAACCTCTGACTTCCAAGTCTCCCTGCCCTCTTTCCTTGGGAGAATCTGAGATGCTGGTGGCTGTCAACTAGAGTCTGCCATCTATAGTTTGGAGTGTGCCACAGTTTGGAGCAGAGCTTTCCAGACTTTTAATGTTGGTGACACGCTTTGTAGACGTGCATCATTTTGCGGCACAGCAATTCAGTTTTACAGTCAAACCTTGGTTCTCGAACAGCTCCGTTTTGGAATGTTTCGGCTCCCGAACGCCGAAAACCTGGAAGTAAATGCTTTTTTTGGAACCCAAATAGATGAGTACAATAAGTTGCGTCTCGGAAGTTGAACGGGCTTCTGGAACGGATTATGTCTGACATCTGAGGTTTGACTGTACTAGAAAACTGGAGGTTAAACCCCTTTCCAGCCCTGGGAGGAGTGTGAGGAGCGTTAGTGTGACACACCTAAACTCTGCAACCAACACACTAACATGTCACAACACACAGTTTGGAAAGCTCTAGTTTAGAGTGCCTTCTGGGCATCTATTGAAGGATGAAGGGGGCACAAAACGATGGCCTCGCCAAGCTCCATCCTGGCACCTTCAGTTGTGCTCCAGAGGCCGACAGCAGGTGCAAATTTCGACTGCTGTTTTCAAGGAGGCCTTTCCCTTACTATTCCGTGTGTCCCTCCTCCCCCCGCAGGCGAGAAGCCCTACATCTGCCCCTACGAAGGCTGCAGCAAGCGCTACTCCAACTCGAGCGACCGCTTCAAGCACACCCGCACGCACTACGTGGACAAGCCCTACTACTGCAAGATGCCCGGCTGCCACAAGCGCTACACCGACCCCAGCTCCCTGCGCAAGCACATCAAGGCGCACGGCCACTTCATCTCGCATGAGCAGCAGGAGCTGCTGCAGCTGCAGCCGGCCCCCAAGCCCTCCCTGGCGGCCCCCGCGGACGTGCCTTACCTCAATGGGGCGCAGATCATCATCCCCAACCCCGCCGCCCTCTTCGGCAGCCACGGCCTGCCCCTCCCGCTGGCCCCCGCCCCACTGGACCTCAGCGCCCTGGCCTGCGGGGGGCTGGCCGGCCTCCACAGCCCCGTCCTGGCGCCCCTCAACCTGGCCAAGAACCCCCTCCTCGCCTCGCCCTTCGCTGCCAGCAGCCTGGGGCTGCCCGTCGTCTCCTTGCTGGCGGGGGCCGCCTCCGCCAAGGCCCTGCCCGAGAGGAGCGCAGCGCGGCCCGGCAAAGGCGGCGGGGGTGGGCAGGGGGCGCCGCAGAGCTGCAAGGAAGCCAGCGGGAGGACTGAGCGGGGCCGGGGGGGCGCAGAGGGCCTCTCGCTGCTGCCTGCGGGGGGTGCCCTAGACCTCTCCACCGGCATGAACTCGGCGGGCAGCTCGGACGGCCTGCCCCCCGGCTGGGTGGTGATCCCCACAGGCTCCGTGTTGCTAAAGCAGGCCGTGGTGAACTGAAGGGGGGTGGCGACCCACACCGTGGATGGGGTGGGGGGAATCTGGGACCGGCCGTGGCCAGCAGAGGACCCCAGGCAGCCCTGGAATTGCTTCTGGCCTGCACCGAAAGGTGCCCCCCTCTCTTCCCCCACCCACCCACCAGACACACACACACCCCATCTCTTCCCCCCACCCCGCTATGGCTGCTGGGGCCGGCCAATCCCCTCGGCTTCCTGGACACCCACGACGGAGGAGCCTGGCTCTCCTGAACAAAGCAATAAGCAGCATTTCCCTGAGCAGCAGCCGTGACTCCCCCTTCTGCCCCCCAGCTACCTCCACACAGGCATTGCGGGGGTGGTCTAGAGGACCCCTTGGGGTCCCTGCAGCGGGTCCAGGGCCTTCGCCCTCTCTGCATACAGAAAAGGAGGGCGCTGGCTCTTTCTCTCTCCATCTCACGCCAGAGCGCCTCTTAGCGCCCCCCGACATGCTGGCTTCTCTGCTGCCACCCCCTCCACACCCCCCCTGGTCTACTGGCCTCCCCTCTGTGCCTGTTGGCTCGGGGGTCTTCCGCTTCCAGCACTTGGCTGCTGTTCAGGGAAGGAGAGCCCCCACCCAGCTGAGATTTGAGGAGCTCCCCGTCCCCCAGGGTTGAGCTGCCTCCATCTCTCTTACTGAACAAAAGCAGCCAGGCCTTTCCCTGGCCCAGCCCCCCAACTGACAAGGCACACCCAACGGCTGTGCCGCTCACCAGCCCTTCTTCTGCCTCCCCCCCCCAACTGACGTGGAGGAACTGAAATATTCACTTCCCCCTATTAGCCGTTCCGGACGTTTCAAAGCTGACCTGCAAATCTCCCGGCCTGGGATGGCCTTGCGTGGGAACAGCAGCTGACAAGCCTTCCTTGGTTCTTCTCCCACCCGAAAGACAGCCCCTGCCCCCCCCCAGCAGGCAAGGACATCTCTCCCATCAATTTCCTCTGGCCAAGATCCGTGTCGATAGATGGGGCCCAGAAGGAGCAGGGAGGTTGGCTGGTCTGTGTTTCCTCCAGGAAAAGCCCTCTGGAGGCACAGCTTGCCCCCAAGGCAAGGGGTCCAGGGAGCCCCCTCCCCCCCTTGGAGACAGGAGGGATTGGGAAGGCCCCAGGATCTGAGGATCAGGACCGGGCACCAATGCAGGGGAGAAGAGCAGAGGCCAGGAGAGATGGATGCTGCATCTCACCTGCAGCAAAGGCTGCCGCGTCCTTTAATGCCCCCGTCTCCACCTGCAGAATGGGTCTGTCATCAAACTGCCCCACCCAACAGGGCTGTTGCAAGGATTGCTCAGGCAATATACCTGCTTTGTGGGGGGGGGGGGGCAGGAGGCCACGCAGTCCCCAATTGGGTCTGGCAGTGGGATGGGGCCAATATTAGCAGCACAAACCTGTCCTATTGGCAAAAGAGTCAATAGGAGCAAGACCTGAGGGTCGCCAGTCTCACCCATTGGCTGAGGCTGGGGCAGGGGCCTGACTCACAGGGCCAGAAGGGGGTCTTCTGTAGAGGCTGGAGGGACCCACTGCAAATGGGGCACTGCTCCAGCCCCGACTGGGGCAGCTGTGAAAGCCACACTTATTCCTGTCTGTGCTTCTTGGTTTCTGAAGGGGGGGGGACATCCTTGCCGCCAGTCCCAGCAGCAGCAGCAGCAGGAAGGCCCCCTGCTTCTCCCCCCAAGCGCCCGCTTCTTTGCTGAAGGAGCCTGCTTCACCTCGACTGCCCTCCTCAATTTGGAGGGGTCCCTCTGCTTTTCGCTCCGGTCTCCCCATACAAGGGGGTCCCCACATACCTCTCTCTGCGCCGCTGTTTCAGCGGGACCCCTGCTCTGGGCTTCCACACAGGCAGGCTCCCTGGGCCTGCTGCTGCTGCCCCTTCTTCTGACGCACCCCCCCCCCCGCAGGTGCTGGCAGGGGGGAGGCCCTGTACCAGGCCCTCCTAGCGCTGCACGGGGCGCCTGGGACCACGCACTGCCGCTCAGCCGAGGGGAGCTGGCCTCCCAGCCACGCAGTGGAAGAAGGCTGAGCACAGGGCCAGACATGCGCAGAGCCCCACGCGCCCCGGGGCCTGATCCTGACGCAGCACGCCTTGCTGACTGACCAGGCCTGCGAGCCGGTGAACGTGTCCATTTCCTTCCCCGTCGTCTGTTGTCGCTCACTCCAGGCCGCCAGTATTTTAAGCCGTTTCTAAGTGCCTTTCGATTGTAGTTTCTGTTGGATTTCGCCCCGCCCCTCTTGCCTCCATCACTGTTAGCGTAGTTGACGACAGGAAGAGATAAGCTACGACCCAGGCCTCTGCGACAAGAGGATGGCTACTATGACGGAAATAATAAAAGTGGATCTTGACACTTTGCCCGGCGCTGCCTGCTGTCTGTCTCCTGGGGAGGGTGGGGCAGGAGGACGGGAACCACACCGAAATAGACGTCTGTACACACACCAGGGTTTCCCAAACGTGGGTCTCCCGCAGTTGTGGGACTACAATTCCCATCATCCGTGGCTAGCAGCACAAGTTGTCCGGGATGATGGGAACTGTGGTCCAAAACAGCTGGCGTTCAATGTTGGAGTGCATTTGTGAGTCTGTGTGCAGACCAGGGGTTTCCCAAACGTGGGTCTCCGGCTGTTTTTGGACCACAGTTCCCATCATCCCTGAACACTTGTGCTGCTAGCCAAGCATGATGGGAATTGTAGTCCCACAACTGTCGGAGACCCACGTTTGGGAAACCCTGGTCTGCACACAGTCTCACAAATGCACTCCAACATTGAACGCCCATGCAAATGCACACCAACACACACACACACACAGCTGGGCTCTGCATGCTCAGCCAAACCAAAACTCTGGCACTGAAGGTACAGCAGATCCTGCCTCCTGGAGCAGCACATGGCTTCCTGCCTCTGCCGACCTCAGGGAAGGCCAGGAGCGCATGGGAAGATGCTTCCTGACACAGAAGCCAGGCCCTGGCCACATCTAGCTGGGAACTGTCTGCATCAGGGATAAGGAACCTGTGCTGCCCCAAAAAGCTCCCGGACTCCCAGCACCCTCAGCGGCCAGGTGTGATTGCGCCTGGAGCTCCCCTACCTGCCAGCAGCTGCCCAAGGTTTCAGGAGAAGGCCCTTTCCCAGTTCTGCCAGGGCAGGCCAGGGATGGAGCCTGGGGCCTTCTGCCTGCGAGGAGTTGCGGGAGCAAAGTGGGGCGTTGGGATGAGCTGCCTAGGAATTGCCTGCAGGCTCCCACAGGCTGTTCCGCATGCTTCGGATGCAGCAGCAACTGCAGAACCTAGCACAGGGGTCGGCAAACTTGCCGCGCCTCGGCCCGGTGTCTCCAGCGCCGATTGTGCAGAGGGCAAGGGAGCACATACGCGTGCGCACATGCTATTTCCGGCGCACTTCCAGGTCGGAGGAGCACTGGAAATAGCTTGTGTGCATGTGCGCGGGCCTCCTCCGACCCAGATGTGCACTGGAAATAAGGCTTGCGCATGTGCAAATAACACTTAACGCATGTGCACCAGCTATTTCCGGTGCTCCTCCGACCCGGAAGTGGGCAGCCGTGCAGCGCAGTGCCGGTAAGAGCGGGCGCCGGGGGTTGCCACGGGCCGGATAAAAGAGTCCCTCAGGCTTAAGTTTGGGGGCCCCTGACTTAGCAGCTGGGTGATGACTGCAGTCGGTCCACAGGCTGGGCTGCTGCTCACAGAGCAACAAGCTGCCTGGGCAAATGCCTCTCTGAAAGCTTTGGGAAGCAGATTGCAGGTTTCTTGCTTGGCCAAAGAAGGAACTCCTGGGAAGGAGGGACGCTCCAGCCCCTGCCGTGGGTCCCATCCTGGTGCTGCATTCTGCACTCCCCCCCCCCCAGTCACCCCCTGGCAACAGACTGCGAGGCCGAGAGCAGCAAGCTACACAAGGGCAATTTATTGGCTAGCTATACTTTAGACGGGGAGGCCGGTGGGAATGGGCTCTGCTACGTGTCTGGCTTGCGCTCTGCGTCTTGTTCTCGCCGCTGCTGCGACTGGATCCGCAGCTCCTCGTCCAGGCGCTCCTTGGCTCTCACCACCTGCAGGGCACAGACTTGGCACTCAGTAGCTGCTGCTGCTGCTCCAAACAGACGGCAGGAGGCCAACACACACAGAGGGCGAGGGCAGTGGCTGTGCCAAGGGCATCCGCCAGAGGGCTTTCAAAACAGCTCAGGAGCAAGCAAGGAAAAGGGGGGCGGGGGTGGAGGAGGAAATCTCGGCTTTGAGGCCTCTGATCTCTGGGAACCCCAAGGAAATGAGGGGGCTTGGCTAGAAGGAAGTGGGCACAGGGCAGAGGTCACTCAGGTTGACACTCGGGACACATTGCATTTTATGTATTTTGGGTAAGTTTGGATCTTTTCAAAGGATGCTCAGCTTGCCAATGAACTACACGAAAGGGAGGAAAGCCTCTTAATTGCATCCCTTCCACCTAAGGGACTGCCAGCCCTGAAAGCACAATTTTATTGTATTATTATAGATGATAATAATCCCTGACAGGGACTCATGGCAGCTTACAGATAAAACAAGAACAGCTAAAAACATAGGGGGAAATCACAATCATTAAAAACAATAAACGTTAATAAAAATATATGGATAGGATCTATTAAAAACATACAAACTTCTAAGTGTGAGGCGAATGTGCAGTTTCCTGTGGCTTCCTGGGGGGAGGGGGCACGAGCACAGTTCCACCTCCCCAACTCACCTTGGACTGCAGGTAGAAAGAACCCCCCACGGATTTGTCGTTCACCTTGAATAAATGCTCGTAGTTCTGCCAAGGAAAAGCAAACAATACGCACATGACCAAACTGCCCGGCGGCACAATTAATTGCCCCGTCCCTGCCATGATCTGGGGAAACCAGTGGACCAAGGGAAGTAGGAGAGCGGCCCGGCTGGACCGGAAGGAAAGGGCCAGTGTTCTGCTCCCCTCGCTGGCTGGCCAGAGGCCTCCGGAGAGCCCGCAAACAAGCCACCCCCTGCCCCCGCCATGCACGCCACCCCCTGGTCTCTGCAGGTGGAGGTACCACTTAACTGTCATGGCTAATAAGCATGGATGGCCATTGCCTCCTCTTTGAGTTTTAATTAATACCTTTTGAAGCTATCTAAGCCATGGGGGTGACTTGTGGCAGGGAGTTCCACTGATCCACAGCCCTTCTTGATGTTGCTGGACTCGGGCTCCCATCAGTTGCAGCCATCCTGGCCAGGGATGGAGTAGGGCTTAAGAGTGTCAGGCAGGGACCTGGGAGACCACGGTTTGAATCCCCGTTCGGGCCACGGAAGCCTCCTGGGTGACTTTGGGCCAAGCTAATGCCTCTCAGCCCAACCCACCTCACAGGGTTGATGCGAGGACTAAATGGGGGTGGGGGTGGGGAGATCCATGCAGGCCACCTCTGGCTCCTTGGAATAAAAATGCTGGCATATAAATTCAAGGAATAAACAAGCAACATCTGCAGGAAGGCTGCATGGGTCAGTTGTGAAGAGACTCAGCTTTGGGATCAGCCACTAAGTTCTCGCCCTATGAGAAATACTGCTTCCCGGGGGACCCAAAGGAATATGAATGCCCACATGGGGGAAGGCTGGAACTGGGTGGCAGAGCGGCTGCCTTTCACGGTCCCTGGTTCAGTCTCACTGGCATCTCCAGGTCGGGCTGGGAGAGACTCCGGCCTGAAATCCTGGAGAGCCGCTGTGGCCTGTCAGTGGGACAGATTCATAGAATTGTAGAGTTGGGAGCCGACCCCCTTGCGATGCATGAATCGTTCTGCTCAATGTGGTGCTCAAACCCACAACCCTCAGATTAAAATCTGTCTCATGCTCTACTGACTCTGAGCTCGGTGGACCAATGATCTGACTTGGTATAAATTATTATTATTATTATTATTATTATTATTATTATTATTATTATTATTATTTATTCTTCATACCCTGCCCATCTGGCTGGGTTTCCACAGCCACCCAGGGCGGCTCCGAACAGAATATTATTATTAATAATAAAGCAATCAAACATCAAAAACTTCCCTAAAGAGGGCTGACTTCAGAAGTCTTCTAAAAGTCAGATAGCTGTTTATTTCCTTGACATCTGATGAGAGGGCGTTCCACAGGGTGGGCGCCGCCACTGAGAAGGCCCTCTGCCTGGTTCCCTGTAGCTTGGCTTCTCGCAGGGAGGGAACAGCCAGAAGGCCCTGAGAGCTGGACCTCAGCGTCCGGGCAGAACGATGAGGGTGGAGACGCTCCTTCAGGTGTACTGGGCTGAGGCCATTTAGGGCTTTCAAGGTCAGCACAAACACTTTGAATTGTGCTCGGAAACATACTGGGAACCAATGCAGGTCTTTCAGGACCAGTGTTATGTGGTCTCGGCAGCCACTCCCAAGTCCCCAGTCTAGCTGCCACATTTTGGATTAGTTGTAGTTTCCGAGTCACCTTCAAAGGTAGCCCCACGTAGAGCACATTGCAGTAGAACAGTTTCCTGTATCTCTATACAAAAGCTCTGAAAGCAGAATTGTGGGTCTCAATCACCAAGGAATGAGCCTTGAGCTCTCCCCAACAAGCCTGAAAAGTTGGTATTTACCTTCTGAATGTCCTCTGGGTTGAGCTTGCCGACGTTGAGGATCTGCTGTGCCTCCTGCAGGCTGAGGCCAGAGATGCTGGAGGCTGCTTCCGACTGAGGCCCTGAGCGCCCTCGCGCGTCTGCCGCTGCTTGGCTGGCTGCTTGGAAAGAGGGCCTCGGTTACCCTCTTGGTTCCCCCACTCTGGACAGCGGGGCTGGCAGTGCTCATGACGCAAACGGGCTCAGGGTGGCCTTGCCAGCTGGGCTGTCCTTGGGAGGCACCCAGCCCAGGGTCACAAGGCTGGCGTTGGCTGGTCCAGAACTTGGAGACGTCAGTGACAGCTACCTGGGACCCCCACAGGGAAAGCAACGGGCCACATTGCGCCAGGTCAACGGAGCACGGGAAGGCCCTGTGAGCAAAGAGGCAGCCCACAGCGTCTCCCCCCCCCCCCAAACAAGCAAGCATGGCAGAGGAGAAGGGGCAACCACATGGCACTTGTTGCAGGAATTTATGTATAGGTTTGGGGGGTTTGCCCCTCCAGCAGATATCATGCACATGCAGCCCACTACCAAAATCAGCACAATCACTTTTGTGACTTTTGTGACTTGTCCCTACAAAACACTTCATCACAGTTTCTTCCTATCTATTCAAAGGGCCTCTGTTGCACGATACCAAATGTAACAATTCACTGATCAATGTATCTATGTACTGGCTCACTGGGAAAACTTCAGAAATTCATATAGACATGTGAGCTCAGCTACTCAGCAGCCCCTCTGCCTGAGTGATAATCCCTGGCATCCTGATACCTGAGTGCCAGACAGGTAGCCCTTCCAGAAATAACAAACCCAGATGAAGACAAAAGGGTGGGATGAACTTGGCTGGGAAACAGGGAAATGAAAAGATCTCTTTTGTTCCACTTGATGGGTGTTTGGTGGAGGGCAAGGGGAACCATGGGGCAGGGTCCAGGATGCTCAGATTCCTGCTACCGGACCTCCCCTTTCAGGATGTAACCTTGACGTAGTTTGAGGGAGTGTAACATGGGGATTAGCAGTTAATAAAAGTTTGGGGGCTCTTTTGTTCGGGGCTTCCATCTCGTTCCACCTGGTGGCAGGTGGGAGTCCTGTTGCGACGGTCTTCAATCAAGACCAAGCCTCCTGGCTGCTGTTTGGCTCTGCTATTCCTGGCTGGTGTCCTTGTTTTTTGTCCAAGGGAGCCCTCAGATTTCTCTTAACACACTTAACACACTCACCTGCGAACTCCTGCCGCAGCGCCCGGGCAAAGGCTCTGCCCACCACCTGCACCCCCACGAGGACGATCTGCGCCAGGTACTTGGCCTGCCAAGGGAAGAGTCACCAGGGTCAGGCCATTCGCCAGGCAGTTGCCACCCCTTCATGCTCTGTTGGTGTGTCGCTCACTTGACCAGGTTGCTCCTGCCCTTGGGAACCAGCCCCCTTCGGTGCTCGGGTGGCAATGGCCGCCAAGCTCCCTGGGTCTCTGTTCAGGGGGCAGCGCAAGGCCCACCCCAACCCCGAAGGGGGATGCCAGGAAGCCGCGGGAAGGGGGGCGCTTAGTGGGGACCTGAAGTTCTCTCTGGGGAGGGGGTCTTTAGGGTGGGGGTGGGCCCAGAGGAAGAGGCCCTAGGCGGGGGGGGGGGAGAGGAGACCCCGGATGCTGGAGACTTTGCTCAGCCCTGGCCAGGGAAGCGAGGAAGGAAGGGGGGACTGAGGGCGAAGGAGGCAGGTGGGCTCACGCTCCACGCACATCACACAACCTCAGGACCGTGGAGCTGGAAGGGACTCCGGAGGTCATCTAGTCCAGCCCCCTGCCACATTTCCGCCCCACGTGGGGCTCGAACCCGCGACCCCGGGGTCCAGAGACTCGAGAGGCGCCAAGTCTCTCTCTGGGCAACGGGAAACAAATGGAATTAACAGAAGCAAAACGGAGGCGGCGTGGTGGGTGGGGAGGGCAAAGGGAGCCTCGGACGCCTGGGTCCCTTCCTGGGGCTCCGAGGGACAGGGCGGGGCCAGGGGGGCCACGAGGGTCCCCTCCGTGTGGGGCTGAGCGGGGGGGGGCGCACTGCTCGGACGCCTGGGTCCCTTTCCCGAGGGGGGGCGGGCGAGGGGCTCCCGGACCCCCTCCCTCCCCCCCCCCCGACTCACCATGCCTCTCCCCCCTCCTTCCCTCCTCCCTCCTCGGGCGGCCCAAGGGCGAGATGATCCGGCGGCTCCGGGGAAGGAGGGCACCATAGAGACGAGCCGGGCCGGATGGAGAGGCCTCTTCCGCCTTCGCGACCGGAAGCGGACCCCGTAGCGGCCTTGGGGCCTAGAGCGCCGCCCCGGGGTCGAGGGCGGCCCCTGGCGGCCGGGAGGCGCGCGCAATGCCGGGATCCCCGCCGAGTTGGAAGGAAGGGGCACTTAGTGGCCATCTAGTCCAGCCCCTCGATGCAGGAGCCGCGGCCAAAGCATGCCTGGCAGGCGGCCTCTTTCTGAAAGCCTCCCGCGAAGGAGAGTCCGCCCCCCACACCGTATGAGGAGCTGGAGTCATGGAAGTGCGGACTTGGGAGGGGCACCCAGAGACCATCTAGTCCAGCCCCCGGCAATGTAGGCAGCGGGGACGGGGTGAAGCGGAGCCTGCACGCCCGGCTGTTAAAAGCACAGGAGCAGAGGGTGGGAATGTAAAAAAGTCCAAAACGTCTGGGAAATGATATATAATGAGATGAAAAAGATGTTGAAATTTACATTTATTAAGAAACCAGAAGCATTTTTGCTTGGCGTTGTAGGAGATGATATTAATAGACAGGACTGTAAGCTGTTTTTATATGCAGTGACGGCAGCAAGAATATTATTGGCACAAAAATGGAAGCAAGAAGAATTACCGACGATAGAAGAATGGCGGATGAAATTCATGGACTATGCAGAACTGGATAAATTAACAGAAAGGATTCGAAACCTGCGGGACCAGAGATTCTTAGAAGACTGGAGTAAATATACAAACTATTTGAAAAGTAATTGTAATGAATGGAATACGCTAGTAGGATTGCAAGAAGATCTGTAAGGAGGATTACTTGAAATATTGCAAGAAAGACTATGAGGAGAACTATTAGTTAATGATAATTAAGAGTAATAGAGAAATTAAGAAATGTAGAATAAGTGATAAAGAACGGAAAATCATCAGAGGTTGTTGATGGAAGTCTAAAATATTGTATAAGCCAAGGAGTTATGTTGAATGATTGTTGAAAATGACTTGTAAAAAATCTCAAAAAAAGTATGATAAAAAAGAAAATAATAAGAATAAGGTGGCAACTCTGCCGGTGGCGCCAGACTAGCCGGCACAGCAAAGGGTGGCATTTTCTTCAGGGAACAACGTCCGAGTCTCCGAGGGGCCTGGCTGCAGTCGGAGCAGAGCAGGCAGCCCCGTCCAGCAGTTCAGCGCCCAGTTTCCCACTGCGGCCAGCCAGTCCTTCCTGGGACCTTTCTCTCTCCTCCGCTGGCTGGGCTGCACTGGTGCCCTTTGGGCGGTCATCCCCTCCTCTCGAATTGGGCTTTCCCACCCTCCCCAAGTTCTAGACACCTGGGGCCTTTGCAGGTATTTGCTTACCTTTAAGAAAACAAAATTGTACATGGAACTGCGCAACCAGTCGCAACTGTGTTTCATGGTTTGGGGATTTGGAGTAGGTTGAAAATGTGTGTGTTGCAGCTGGACCCACCAGCCTCCCCCCCCAAGCGCATACCCACAAGGTCAACCAAGGACACAGCTAAAGGAAAAGGCTTTGGGGTGGAATATAGGGGGAAGCTGCCCCGCCCACTTCCGAAGGAGGCTCTGCTTTGTCGTGGGAAAGCCTTTTCTTTTATTATGGTTTTTCCTTTCCTGACTCCTCTAACCACAAGGGCAAATTTTATGTTTAATACGGCTGCTTTGCACTAAAGCAAAAGCAGAAAAAGAGCTGTTTTGATGCAAATGCTGCGCCCTTTGGAACAGGGGTCAGCAAACTTTTTCAGCAGGGGGCCGGTCAACTGTCCCTCAGACCTTGTGGGGGCCCAGACTACCGTATTTTTCGCACCATAGGACGCACCGGACAATAGGACGCACCTTGTTTTAGATGGGGGAGAACAAGAAAAAAAAATTCTCCCCCTCTCTGCCCAGCACCCCTTCAGCGAAGCGGCAGGAGGCGCTGAGCAGAGAGAGGGAGAATTTCCCCCCTCTTGTTTTCCCACTCTAAAACAAGGTGCCGTTTAAGGTGCGTTCAGGCGGCTACCTTGGAAGCCTGGAGAACGAGAGGGGTCAGTGTGCACCGACCCCTCTTGCTCTCCAGGCTTCAGGTTCCTTTCAACCTGCTCTTTGGGGCTGGCGGGGGGAAGCCCACTACCAGCCCCAAAGAGCAGGTCAGGGAGCAGCGGAAAGGCGCAGTGGAGACGCTCCTGCCATAGCTACGCGTCACCTCTCCAGCCGGGAGAGGGTCGCGGGGCTATGGCGTCTTCGCTCCATAGGACGCACACACATTTCCCCTTCATTTCCATAGGACGCACACACATTTCCCCTTCAAGTGCGTCCTATAGAGCGAAAAATACAGTATATTTTGAAAAAAAAAATGAACGAATTCCTATGCCCCACAAATAACCCAGAGATGCATTTGAAATAAAAGGACACATTCTACTCATGTAAAAACACGCTGATTCTTGGACCATCCACAAGCTGGATTGAGAAGGTGATTGGGCTGGATCCGGCCCCCAGGCCTTAGTTTGCCTACACATGCTTTGGAAGGACAGGAGCAAAATGAAAGTTCGGAAAGTACAGACAGGTGAGGACTGTCCCCAGGTGGAGAAAACCCATGCTTACAATGTGCTCCAGTGCACGCGAACTCCTCTTACATGCACAATTATAGTGGATTTAAATCTCTTGTCTGATTATTCCTGGATTCGGATAAATCTGAATTTAATGGGGGCGAAGAGCAGCTGCCAGTTGTTGGAGGAGATCATGGGGCAACCCCAAAAGGAATTGAGGCACGAGGGGCTTCAAACCCACAGAAATCTCCTGCGTGGATGAGCCCAGGATTTGTCACCGGAAAAACCCAGGATTCCCAAGCCCAACTTCTTTCTTGACCTGACCCAGCAGCTTCTGGACTTGGATCATAAGCAAAGCCCTGCTGGATCAGGCCCAAGGGCAGCAGCGCGCAGGGACTAAGGAAGGCAGGCATTTGCTGACATGGAGGAGGAAGTGAGAAGTACAGTGGTGCCCCGCAAGACGAATGCCTCGCAAGACGGAAAACCCGCTAGAATCATAGAATCATAGAGTTGGAAGAGACCACAAGGGCCATCGAGTCCAACCCCCTGCCAAGCAGGAAACACCATCAGAGCACTCCTGACATATGGTTGTCAAGCCTCTGCTTAAAGACCTCCAAAGAAGGAGACTCCACCACACTCCTTGGCAGCAAATTCCACTGTCAAACAGCTCTAACTGTCAGGAAGTTCTTCCTAATGTTTAGGCGGAATCTTCTTTCTTGTAGTTTGGATCCATTGCTCCGTGTCCGCTTCTCTGGAGCAGCAGAAAACAACCTTTCTCCCTCCTCCATGTGACATCCCTTCATATATTTGAACATGGCTATCATATCACCCCTTAACCTCCTCTTCTCCAGGCTAAACATGCCCACCTCCTTTAGCCATTCCTCATAAGGCATCGTTTCCAGGCCTTTGACCATTTTGGTTGCCCTCCTCTGGACACGTTCCAGTTTGTCAGTGTCCTTCTTGAACTGTGGTGCCCAGAACTGGACACAGTACTCCAGGTGAGGTCTGACCAGAGCAGAATACAGTGGCACTATTACTTCCCTTGATCTAGATGCTATACGCCTATTGATGCAGCCCAGAATTGCATTGGCTTTTTTAGCTGCCGCGTCACACTGTTGGCTCATGTCAAGTTTGTGGTCAACCAAGACTCCTAGATCCTTTTCACATGTACTGCTCTCAAGCCAGGTGTCACCCATCTTGTATTTGTGCCTCTCATTTTTTTTGCCCAAGTGCAATACTTTACATTTCTCCCTGTTAAAATTCATCTTGTTTGTTTTGGCCCAGTTCTCTAATCTGTCAAGGTCGTTTTGAAGTGTGATCCTGTCTTCTGGGGTGTTAGCCACCCCTCCCAGTTTGGTGTCATCTGCAAATTTGATCAGGATGCCCTTGAGTCCATCATCCAAGTCGTTGATAAAGATGTTGAATAAGACCGGGCCCAAGGCAGAACCCTGTGGCACCCCACTAGTCACTCTTCTCCAGGATGAAGAGGAACCATTGATGAGCACCCTTTGGGTCCGGCTAGACGAAAGGGTTTTCCGTTTTTCGATGTGCTTTGCAGGACGAATTTCCCTATGGGCTTGCTTCGCAAGACGAAAATGTCTTGCGAGTCTTGAGATTTTTTTCCGCTCCCCACCCCCTTTTTCTAAGCCGCTAACCCGCTAATAGCCTTTTAGCAGCTAATCCGCTAATCCCTTAAGCTTTTAATAGCCGTTAATAGCCGCTAAACCGCTAATAGCGCTAATCCGCTAAGCCGCTAATAGGGTTGCTTCACAAGACGAAAAAACCGCTAGACGAAGAGACTCACGGAACAGATTCTTTTCGTCTTGCGAGGCACCACTGTACTTTTCCCCTGGGAGAGTGGCGCCCCTTTTCCCAGGCACAGAAGCCACAGCCCACCTGCCCGAAAGTCTGCAAGGGAGAACCAGGGTCTGTAAGGCATGTGGGGGCCTCAGGGGGCCTCCAGGGGCCTGTGTGACACCATCACCCGTTCCAGGGTGCAGAAAGGTCTACCCGGCTGGGACGGGTGCTCTCCATCCCTCGGGGGGGGGGGGGAAGAGTCGCTTTGGGCAGAAGGCTGGTGTTTTGAATAACAGACACAAGAGGCAAAAGAGCTGAAATCGACATTCTTTCAAGTTACACTGACAGGGCAGACACAGAAGGCGAGCTTTGCCCAGAGGAAAAGCCTGGCGAGACAATTTGTGGCGCGGTCGTGACGGAAAGACACGCATGCCCTCGTAAAGGCAACCCTAGAGCTGCAGGGGGCAGAAGGAGCCCCCCAAGCAGCCTTCCTCCGCTCCCGAATGCGTTTGGAGACCCCCAAAGCCACACGCCCCTCGTGGATGGGCCCTCCGGAGGGGCTGGGGGCCTGGCAGGCACACAGCAGGTCCAAAGTCGACTGGGCTCAGCAGCCAGAAGTGCCGGTCGGACTGTCAACGTGGAAGCCGAGGCAAACTTCTGCCTGGGGGGGCAGGAAGCGGGGCAGCAGCCCAGACGAAGGAGGGTCCAGGGGGAGGAAGGAAGATTCAGCGGGCAGGATCTCCTTGGCATCTTCGTCGAGGCGTGGGCAGGCGGTGGCCCAACCCAGGGTGGCAGTGTTGGCGCAGAGAGGGGGAAGAGGAGCCTGGAAGTCAGCCTGCTCCTCCCGGGGGGGCCTGAGGTCTGGGCACCCTCCAGTCCACGGAGGAGAGGTTGGTTGCAGGGGGTCATCCAGGCAATAAGGCCACTGCATGCTGTCCCTGGTCGAAGCGTCCGCTGTTAGTCCTACGGAGGAGGAGAGGGAGAGAGAGGAGGGATGGATGGATGGGAGAAGCCAGACTGGCCACTCCTCTGGGGCGTCTCTTGCGCTGGGGGTGCTGGGAAGGGCACCCTTGCCCACAAGACCACCCTTGCCAACTTGGGAGGGGAAGGGACACTGGATATACCCCAGAGGCCACCAGCCCGTTAGAATTCCTGCTCCATGTCTGCAGTCATGGGATTTTTGTCTTTCACATGACGGTGTATGTTTTGACTCCACAAAGTGAGAAGTGACGGAGACAGGATGTTTGTGTTCCTGTGTTCCGTGAAGTGGGACTATTGTCCTTTGCTGTCTGATGCTAGAGAGAGAGGGAGCCATGTTGCAATGCTCTGTGTATGTTTATATGTAGATAAAGTAGATTAGCCAAAATGCTGAGTTGCTGAGGTCTGTTACGCAACTGCACAAACTCTGCAGATCCCTAAGTGTGCCGATGTTTGTTGGCATCGGTCGCTGTGATGTTCGGGCTGAAGAAAGCTTTTGAAGCTCCCGAACGATCGACCAGGAGGCAGGGAACATGCCAGTTGGGCATGTGTCTCTGCCAGAGTCCTACTCGAGTGTAGGACGAGGTCCTGACAGCCCCCCCAGCCCAGCCCTGGGATAGGGAGGGGTAACATGGGCAAAGCTGCAGAGGATCAGATCAGAGTGCTCCCCCTCTCCCCCACAGCACTCCCAGCGGGTGCCTTTTGGACCACAACTCCAGCAGAGCCCTCTGGAGGGTTACAGCGCAGAGCTGGGGGCAGAAGCAGCCCAAAGACACCAGGATGGGCACAGGCGGATGGGCACGGCTCTCTTCCCCTGGGCATGGTGCTTCTGGGGGGCTCCTGCCCAGCTCTTACCCACTCCTCTTCATCCACTCCTTCGAAGGCGTCCTGAGGGAGGGGGTCGTCTCGGTTGCCCAGCTTGGCCACCATGGCATTCAGGAGCTGCAGGGGAGCCAACCGTTGCCAGGATGTGGGCATGAGAAAGGGCTGATGCGTCTGCCACCCGCAAGACTTTCCCCCTCCTCATGGTGCCCCCTCAACACTTCCCTGTGGGGTGTATTTCTACCCCTCCTTTTTCTCCTGAGGAGCTCAAGAGGGCGGCCGTGGGTCTCCTTCTCCCCCTCTAATCCACCCAACCCTGTGAGGAAGGCTCGGCTGAGAGGTCACCTTGCGATCTTTACCACCAAGTGGGGATTTGAGCCCTCGTCTCTCCTAGCCGGACACTAACCACTATGCCACACTGCCTCTCACCCGCTCTGTGGTCTTTAGGATGGGAGATGCAGCTGCTGCTGCTGAGTCTGAGGTGCCTCCCCAGGTTGCATTTGCCTCGCCCCCCCCCCCCAGTGACAAGGCCGTGGGCATCAGGGAGAGCTTGCCAGCCCCCTCCCCTCCTTCCCCTGCCCCCCAAGCCAGAGCTGCCAGCCCCGCAGGGTCCTCACCTCCTCCTTCTTCTGCTCGTCCGACTTCTCCTCCAGGTAGACGGAGGACGGCAGGTATTTCCGGCTGGGAGCCTCCTTCGGGGCTTCGCTCACTGCAGAAGGAGGTGGCATGGCGGGTCAGCGGCTGAAGGGGCCTGGAGGCAGATCGCCAGGGGGCCCTTTCCTCAGCCCCAAACCCACCTGGGGTCTCTCCAACACAGGAAAGGCCTGTGGTTCCTGCACTGGAGGGGGTGGACTAGATGACTCTAGGGGTTCTCTGGGAAGAACTATGGAGAAAGAACTGGAAATTTACAGCCTGTGAAGTATTGAGGGAAAATCTAATCAAGATGTTTTATAGGTGGTACTGAACATCTACCAAAATAGCTAAAATGTATAAGACGAAAACAAATCTGTGCTGGAGGTGTGATAAAACAGAGGGGACACTTATACATGTTTGGTGGACCTGTTAAAAAACCAAAAGCTTCTGGAACACAGTATATGACGAGCTTAAAAAAATGTTTAAGTATTACTTTATGAAAAATACAGAAGCTTTTCTACTAGGGATAATGGACACAGGTAGAACAAGAGAAGATCAGAAAATATTCCTCTATGCTACAGGAGTGGCAAGGATCCTAATTGCTAAAAACTGGAAAAAAGAAACTGTGCCAACGAAAAAAGAATGGCAAGACAAACTGTTAGAGTATATTGAACTGGCTAGATTAACAGAGGCAATTAGAGATCACACTAGACTAGAGTTTCAAAAAGCAGGGGTAAAATGACAGTAAGAGCTGTTTGACAGTGGAATTTGCTGCCAAGGAGTGTGGTGGAGTCTCCTTCTTTGGAGGTCTTTAAGCAGAGGCTTGACAACCATATGTCAGGAGTGCTCTGATGGTGTTTCCTGCTTGGCAGGGGGTTGGACTCGATGGCCCTGGTGGTCTCTTCCAACTCTATGATTCTATGATTCTAATGCAGAGAATACTTCACAAAACAGGGCCCTAAAATACATACCTGGACTTGTTTCGATTAATGTCTGCAGGAGACTTCGTGGATATTTAAGTTATAATTAGAAAAATCTTAATGATTATTCAGAAAGGAAACAGCTTATAAAAAGTAAATAAGGAGGCCAGATCCAGGATAAAGGAAGTCTTTTATTTGGTTGTTTGTGTTGTTGTATGTTATGCTCATTGTTTGTTATGTTCACGTTTAATGAGGGTGGATTTCTGTGTTGGGGGGTTGGGGGTTTATGTTATGTTGTAAATAAAACTTCCAATAAAATTTTAAAAAATAAATAAATAGATGATTCTAGGGGTCCTTTCCAACTCTACAACACTATGATTCTATAAACCCTGAACTCTCTGCAACAGTACACACACACACCCCACTGATGCGCTCCCCCTCGCCCCCTGCCACATACCTGGGGTCATGTCTTTTGGCCGGAGGCTGACCTTGCGGTGCTGACCATCAGAGCCGCCCAGCCAGGCAGCGGCCGACAGGGCTGGTTCCCACCACACCTCCGTGGGAGGATAGAGGTCGTCCTGGAAGAACTCTTTCTGTGGGGAGAAGGGGCAGGACAGAAGCACAGAGGGCATCAGTCCGTGGGTCACTCAGCCTGCGCACCCCACATGGTGGGAAGGTTCGGGAGAGAGAAAGGATTCATTCGTGCAGAGCCTAACCTGTGGAACTCCCTCCCACCGGAGGGGGCGATGATGATCCCTGACTTTAAAAGAGGACGAGACAAAATAATGGAGGGGAGGGCTGCTTAAAGCCATCCAGGGTGGGGCGCCACCAATGCCTCCTGGGGCAGCTGCTTCCATAGTTTCCCTGTGTGTAGGAATGATCACTGGGTGTGGAGCACACTCCCCGCTCGCGGGCAGCCTCAGCTGCCTGCAAGCGTGACTTGGGGTGTGGGGCACACTGCCCCCATAGATAAAGCCACAGCTGTCTGAACATCTGAACATCTTGCCCTCTGTCTAACCTTTTGCCATCTCGATAGTCTGCAGTGTCCTGTCTGTGACCTTTGTCTCCTTCATCATACAGTTGTAACTCGCAAGACGAATGCCTCGGAAGACGAAAAACTCGCAAGATGAAAGAGTTTTTCGTTTTCTGAGTTGCTTCGCAAGACGAATTTCCCTATGGACTTGCTTCGCAAGATGAAACGTCTTGCGCCTTTTTTTTTAAACCGCCAATGCCTTCCTACGGGAAACCGTCAATACACAGCAGTGCTTCGCAAGACAAAAAAACTCGTATAACGAAAAAACTCACAGAACGAATTAATTTCGTCTTGCGAGGCACCACTGTACATTGTGCAAGGAGGAAATGATGCGGTGGAAGCAGGTGCCAAAATAACTTTGTACCACCCCACGATCTCGGGACTGGAAGATGTGTAAAGGTCACAGCCCAAAATGTATCTGCCTGCCTGGGTTTGCATATTGTGTCAATAAAAGGAGCCTCCACAGAGCTGGCCGGCAGCTTGCTTGCAGCTCACCTGTGCGCAGCTCACCTGCATTACCAACTCCTGCCTTATTTCCTTCACTTCACCTTTGTGCCAGGTGAAGCAGTACTTCCTTTTATCTGCCCTGAATCTGTGGAACTCCCTCCCACAAGAGGCAGGGATGCCCAGGAAGTTAGATGGCTTTAAAAGATTGGGCAAATTCCTGGAGGATGAGGAGAGGGCTCTGCGTGGCTCCTAGCTGGGATAGCCAGGAGTGAGTAATTTGTCTCTCTTCCTTTTGGTCCCTGCCCAGCGATGGACGCTGAGACACTCAGGTCTGACTGCAAATCCTCGCCCGGCTGGGCCTGTTCCGAAAAGGAGCGGGGCCACTCTGGGAAGCTTGCCGAGATGCCAGCTTGGGGTGCCGTTGTGGCTGGGGGTGGGCAGGGCAAAGGGGCAGGGCATTGTTCGGAGAAGGTGACAAGACCTTTCACGGTGCTGCCTCTATACTCCGAGCCTTCCCTCCTCCTCCTCCCCTGCCAGAGACCAAGAGGCCCAGTACCCTACCTTCACCCGGGGCACCCGGAAGGCCACGGGCTCAATGGAGGTCTGGCGGAGGCGCAGGGCTCTGGCAATCTCCACTTCCCGAACGTCGCACTCCGTCTTGGGCAGGAACTGGTAGCCCTGCGGAAGTCAAGAGGTCAGGACCTTGCGGGGACACCTTTCCCAGAGCACGGCTGCAAGGGCACAGCAACGCCCTCTGCCCTCCCAGGGCCTTTGGAAGTGGAGCAGGGGGCACATCTGGGCACCCGCCACGTCACACTCAACCCTTGGGGTTGTTACTCTAGTAACTCCACAAGTGCTCTGCCCAGAACAACCACAAGAGGGCAGACCAGAAGCAGGTTTTGCAGACCGGAAAAGGGGGCAGAGAGGAGTCGTCAGCCCCCTGGAACTTGCCTGCCCCACAGGACGCAGTTCTGGTTGGTCACAGGGACGGATGCCTTGGCATTCCCAGTAACAGCTCAAGAGGCTGCTGGATTCCGGCTCATTCTGTCTGCCACCCCTGCGTTTCCCTGGCCCCCACTCCAAATTCAGGGGTCCTCCCCACCTGAGCCAGGAGGTTTCACTGACAGCTGTTCTGCGGGCATTTTCTCCTCACCTCCAAATCTTGCAAACCCACATTCTTTCCCTTTTTTAAGGAACCAAGCCATAGCCCTCATGGCTGCAGAGGAAAGCCCAGAGAGGTGGACTGAATCAAACAAGACTCCCCCGGGCCAAAGGGGGGTGACTTCCCTTACTGCGCGTGGCTCCATCTCTCCCAGGGACATAACTGCTGCCCAGATCCCCCCCCCCCACACACCGCTGCCACCTTACCTTATGGGGATCACTGGACGGAAAGCTGTTGCACTCCAGGAAGAAGGGTGCCTCTGGGACCACCTCGTAGATGTACACCCTGGTGTCACCCTAAACATGCGGCAGAGAGAAGAGGCTTTGAAGGGCGGGGGGGGGGGGCAGCCTGCCTTCCCTGAGCAAGAGGGGGGTGGTCTGGGATCTGAGTCAGAAGGAATGGGGGCAGGGAAGGTACCTAGAAAGGGGGCGCCTGGGCTGGCCTCAGGGTCAGAAGGGCTATTCACCCAGCTGGGCTCATGGTGGCCAAGCCCCTCCGGGACTCAGCGCCAGGAGACTGGCATGACTCTTCCCACCCCCAGATCTGGAAAGTGAGCAAAACAGACCCTGTGCTACCCGAAAAACAAAGAACGGGTTTTCTAAAGTTTGGCACCCATTTAAGCAAATGCGTTGAAGCCGCCCTTCCGTCGAGGCTCCTATGGAAAAAACCTCCTTGGCTCATGTGCTTATGAAGGACCACCGTCTGGAAATAGAATGCTGTTTTTGGAAATTCCACCCAGTCCCTCCTCTCTCCTCAAGACCGGCCTTCCTTCCTTCCTTCCTTCCTTCCTTCCTTCCTTCCTTCCTTCCCCCTTCTTGCTTTGATATTTTCCCTTTGTTGTTGTTATTGCTTGTTGCATATTAAAAAGGTAAAGGGACCCCCTGACCATTAGGTCCAGTCATGGCCGACTCTGGGGTTGTGGCTCTCATCTCGCTTTATTGCCTGAGGGAGCGGGTATACAGCTTCCGGGTCATGTGGCCAGCATGACTAAGCCGCTTCTGGCGAACCAGAGCAGTGCACAGAAACGCCATTTACCTTCCCGCTGGAGCTGTACCTATTTATCTACTTGCACTTTGACGTGCTTTTGAACTGCTAGGTTGGCAGGAGCAGGGACCGAGCAACGGGAACTCACCCCGTTGTGGGGATTCGAACCGCCAACCTTCTGATCAGCAAGTCCTAGGCCCTGTGGTTTAACCCACAGCGCCACCCACGTCCCACTTGTTGCATATTAGAAATGAAAATAAAAACGATTGCAAGGAAAGGAAAGAGAAAAAGGAAAGAGCAAGGCTGCTCGCCCAGCCCAGCCCCTGGTGGGGGGCAGCAACTGCTGACTTCAGCAACAAACAACACCTCCCCCCCCCCCACACACACTTCCTTGCCTTGCCCCCTTTCCTGTCGGCCAGAGAGATGCTCTAAGTCTGCCCGGTTGCAGACTGGCCCCCTATTCCCCTGCACTGGAAGTGGAACGCAGCACCTCCGCACTGCCACTATGGGGTTCAGCATCTTCACCCCCAGCCTGACCCTGCAGGCCATTTCTGCTGCTGCTGCTCCCGGAGGATCAGGCCCAGGGCCCCCCGCTCACCTTGCCCGTGAGGAAGACCACGCCTGTGTCTGCGTCGTAGAAGGGGATGAGGGTGGACGGCGAGACATCAAGGCCGACCGTGGCCACCGGTGGCCCCAGAGACTCCGCCGGGTGGAGGGAGAGCTGTCGCTCGCTGCGGCTGCGGGAGGAGGAGGAGGAGATGCTGCTGGGATCGGGGCCGGCTGGGGCTCCTGGGAGGCAGCATTGGAAGGAGGGGAAAGCCGGCATTTTTTCATCTCCGCCAAGCTAAGCAGTTGGCTCCTTACCTCTCTCGCCCCGACCTAGCCACAGTGATCCATGCAACGGTCACCTCCAGACTGGATTATTGTAACTCGCTCTACGTGGGGCTGCCCTTGAGACTGACCCAGAAACTCCAGCGGGTGCAGAATGCCGCGGCGAGGCTCCTTATGGGGTCCTTGCCACGGGATCACATTCACCCAGTGCTATACCAGCTGCACTGGCTCCCAGTGGAGTACAGGGTCAGGTTTAAGATGCTGGTTTTAACCTTTAAAGCCCTATACGGCCTAGGACCCTCATACCTATGGTACCAACTCTTCTGTTATGTCCCACAGAGGACCTGACGGTCTTCAAACAAAAACATCTTGGAGGTCCCAGGCCACAGGGAGGTTAGGCTGGTCTCAGCCAGAGCCAGGGCTTTTTCGGCTGTGGCTCCGATCTGGTGGAACGCTCTGTCACAAGAGACTAGGGCCCTGCGGGACTTGACATCTTTTGGCAGCGCCTGCAAGACAGAGCTGTTCCACCAGGCCTTTGGCCAAGGCACAGTCCGACCCCCTCCTTTGGTAATCCTCACAGAACGCTAGCCCAATGGTTGCCATTAATTTGAATTGATTTTAGAATGAATTGATTTTAGAATGCTGTGTTGCTTTTATTGTTGTAAGCCGCTCTGAGCACGGCTTCGTCTGGGGAGGGCGGGATATAAATAAAAAAATGTTGTTGTTGTTGTTGTTATATGAATGAGAGTCGATGTGGCTGGGGAAACTCAGCCAGATGGGCGGGGTACAAATAATAAATTATTATTATTATTATTATTATTATTATTATTATTATTATTATTACCTGTCAAAGCCCGACACTAGCAGGTATTTGCCTCCGCAAACCCAGACGATGCGAGCGCCCCGTCCACCTTCGGGCCCTGGGCCCTCCTGTGAAGAGAGACGGATGCCTCAGAGAGCAGGGGCCATGGCTTCTCTCTAGGTGGCCCCCCAAGACAGGAAACAGTGGCTGCCAACAGGGCCCTCCAGAGCTGACCCTTGGGACTCTCCCTGGGGTGAGGCCACCTGCTTCTCCGCCAAGCCCCCCCTCCCTGGGAAACTGCCTCACACAGAGTCACAATATCGGTCCACCCACCCCAGCATTGCCTGCACTGACTGGCAGCAGGGAGAACATGCCCCCCCCCCCGTTCCTGAATAAGAGGCCTTCTTCCTCCTCTCCCCCTCCTCATCTCTGCTCATCTCTTCCTGCCAAGTATCCCCTCGACTCACCTGCAGGGGCTGGGAAGCTTTTCGGGGCTCGTAGACCCTCACTCGGCCATCCTTGCAGACGGTGGCCAGGCGGCGTCCGTCGGGGCTCCAGGCCAAGCTGAAGATCTGAAAGGCCCCCAAGAGGTCAGTCTCCTCACTCTGGAGGGCTGGGCCAGTCCCAATCCTTGGGCACCAGGCAGGGGGCTCCCTCCAGGTCCAGCTTCCTCTGAAGGGCACTTCTGGCGCCTCTCCTCATGACTCCCAGTCTCGGCTGGCTTTCATTTTAACATGGCAGGCTGTGCCCTGTGGAACTCCCTGCCACTAGAGGGTGAGGCAGGAACCCTCCTTTCCTCCCTCTGTGCAGATGCCTTTTGAAAAATTTACTTCATTTTAGACAGGCCTTTGTAATACAGTGGAACCTCGGCTGTTGAACACAATCCATTCCGGAAGACTGTTTGACTTCTGAAATGTTTGACGACCAAGGTGCAACGGCCGGCCGGCAAATTCCATCGAGAAAATGGAGAAACGCAACTCGGAAGACGTTTGACTTCCGAGGTGCGTTTGAAAACGGAAGCATTCACTTCCGGGTTTTCGGCGTTTGGGTTCTGAATCGTTCGGCTTCCGAGACACTCAAAAACTGAGGTTCCGCTGTATTAACGTTCCTTTCTAGCCGCTTAGAATTATTATTTTTACAGACTCCTTTGCTGATTTTATTCTCATACACTGCAACACCACCTGGAAATGCTTTTTAAATATAAAATTGTGGCTGATAAGTATGCAAATGGGGGTAAAGTCACCAAGGGGGGGGGCTGTCTGGTATGAACTGGTGGCGCATGGAGGGGGCTGAGACCTCCCTCTGCTGATTCTGCTGCCCCCCCCTTGCAGAAAGGGAGGGAGCCAAGATGCTTGCTGGGCCTTCCTACCTGGTCCCTGTGTCCCTCCAGCCTCAGCACCTCCCCGCCAGAACGCAGGTCCCAGATCCGGACGCTCATGTCATAGGATGAGGAAGCCAGGATGTCCGCAGCCAGGGGGTGGAACTGGATGGAGTAGATCTTCTCCGTGTGGCCTGGGGGGGGGGGGGGAGAAGACGCCTGCTAGCTGGGCTCTAAGCTGGCCAAACCCCCTCAGGCCAGAGGACCAAGGGAGAGAAAAGCCAGGCAGTGACATGATATACAATGAATTGAAGAAAATGTTTAAAAAAACCAGAAGCCTTTTTATTAGGTATTTTAGGTCAAGACATACCAAAAGAAATGAGGACTTTATTTACGTATGCCACTACAGCAGCAAGAATGTTGATTGCACAAAACTGGAAGACTGGAGAAATACCAACTAAAGAACAATGGCAAGAGAAGCTGATGAACTATGCAGAACTGGCAAAAATGACAGGAAAAGACAACAGAGACTTTGAAAAAGATTGGGAACCATTCATCTTATATTTGCAGAAACAAAGAAAGGCAATAGACTTGATGGCAGGATTTAAATAAACATCCACATTATTAGCATCAGGAAATGTTTGGAAGATAGTGAAATAAGATGAGGTATTTAATTTTATTTTTATGTTATTAATAACCGTTCCTGTTAAGAGATAGCAAAGTGGGTGAAAATAGAAACAAACCAGAAATGCAAGTTGGGGGAAGTCTTGGAGGGGAGGGAGGAAGGAATATATAGTAAATGTTAAGAATTTGAGATGTATGTAATGAATGAAAATGAAAAATGAATAAAAAATTAAAAACAGAAAACAGAAAATCGGGGCAGGGGGAGTTTCACCTTGTAGAACCAATTCAGGCTCCAGGATTGTCTTCTGCAGACCTCCCTCCTCCACCCTCCACAGCCGGATCCTGGCGTCTTCTCCAGCTGCGCCAGAGGAAACAAGGGGGCAAGTGTGAGAGCCCATCGTGCCATGCTGAGGGCGACCCTGGCTGCAGAGAACCCTCCACCCTGATGCCCGGCCCGGGACCTGAGCCCAGACAATGCAGGAAGGCAAGAGCGCAGGGCTCCGGAGCAGTCTCGCTTCGGGAATTCCCGCAGGAACCCCAGTGGCTGCTCTGGGTGTGTGTGTGTGGGTCACATACCAATCGCCAGGCGCTGCAGGTCAAAGGGGTCCCAGCACAGGTCGGAGACGGGCGTCCCGTTCTGGATGGTGGGGAGCGATGTGTCCGGGAGGCGGCCTGGCTTGGAGAGCTGGGGAGGAGGGCAGGGTGAGTCTCCGAGAAAGGCAGGTGGGGGGCGCTCTCCTCTGCCCTCCCCCCAAGACGGGGGCCTTCATGGGCACCCCACTTCTGCCGCTCCAGTGGGTATGCGATGTACTCCATTGGAGCAGTCAAATACAACATTCCTTGTCTGCCTAGAGTGGACACAGACAGGGGGGTGTTGATCCAGCCAGTTGAACTTCCTGTTACACCTGGTCTGGAGTATCGTCCCCCTGCGTGTGACCAGGTAGGTGGGCGGGACCCTTGCAGACCCCACAAAAGGTCCAGTCACCCAGCCCTCTTCCTCTCTTGATGCTCCTCTCTTGCATTTTGGCCACTGGTCCTGATGCTGTCTGCTGGCCAGCAGCACATGGGCCGATCCTTATATGGATTTAAGCCACACTTTATCTGTAACTACAGGCTAAAGCCTGCCTTCAGGGATCCAACCGTGAACTGAATGTGAGTAAACTTTTCATTACTTATAAGGAAGACTCTTGTGTCTTTATTTCTTTTAGGAGGGAATCAAAGGGGTCTTACCAGGAATATACTCCAATCTGGGCATGCCGGATTGGATTGCTTAACTATTAAAAGGAATCTGCAACTAGCTGCTTGCTGTGTAAAAGGGGGAACGAGCTCTGCCACATGTAACTCACTAGCGTGAGTGAGGAAGGATAATATTTAATCAATATTGTTCAAACCTGCCCAAATAATTCAATATCTTCTCAAACCAATCCTCCTCCTTCTCACTGACCTTAAACCTTTTCATTTTAACTGTGAAGATACATAAAATGAAAGGGTTTAAGGTCAGTGAGGAGGAGGAGGATTGGTTTGAGAAGATATTGAATTATTTGGGCAGGTTTGAACAAATTGGGGCAATTAAAATGTTACAAATTAAATAAACCTTGTGGAGGGAGGAGTGTTAAGGTACATAGAATTGTACATATGGTTGATTTGAATATGTTATTATTGATTATGTATACCCAATGTATCAGCCACCTGGTGGGTTTCACTGTTTGTTTTCACTGTTTGTGTTTTGATTGTTGGTAATAAAAAATAAAAAATAAAATTAATATCCTCTCCTACTACCAACAACATTCCTACAGAGCGCAAGCTGGCGGGTGCTGGTGCTCTCAGGAACCAAAGAGCCCAGGACCAAAGATGGAAGGCATTGGAAGCTGCCTGCCACCCAGCCAGAGCAGTGGGGCATCAACCCAGTGTTGCCCACTCTGACTGGCAGCCGCTCCCCTGGGTCCTATGCAGCCGTTCCTGAAGGCTGAGCCTCGCGCATGCGAGGATGGCGATTAGCAGTGGAGCCTGCGGGGGGGGGGGGGAGCTTCCCCTATGAGGCTCTGCCAATGCAGGCGGGCATCCGGCTGGGCAGCTGCCCCTGAAAGGCGCCTCTTCTGTCACGGTCCCCTTACCTCCAAGACAGCCACCTGCCCTCCGGCAGAGAGCAGTGGGATGGCCACACGCTGCCGGTTGGCGCAGAAGCCGTCGCACTCCCCTGGCGTGGTCAGGTTCAGCCCCCGGAGGTTGGTGATGTGGGTGCTGCGGTGAAGCACAGCCCCCTGGATGTGGCGGAACCCCGAGCTGGGTCCTGGGGGCAAAGAGGCGGGTGACAGGGGGGCAGGAGATAGGGAGGGACACCCTCTCCCCCCTCCCTGGTGGAAAACGCAGAACCACCTCTGTGCGCCGGCAGCGCGGTGGGGAGAGGGGGTTTGCCAGGTGCCCCCCAAACTCCCTCCGAGCGGCACAGGTTGTGGGTCCCACCTGGGAGGTGGGTGGCAGGAATCTTACCCAGAATGCTCTGCAGGGACCGCTGGCTGGGGCTGGAGGCAAAGCCGCTGGTGGCCGAGAGGGAGGGTGTTGTGGCACCAGAGGGAGACGTCAGGGAGCTGGTGGGGGACGAGAGGGGGCTGCCAGCCTGGGAGAGGGGAGAGAGAGCAAGCCTCAGAGCATTGCAGGGGGCTGTCCCTTTCAGTCATATAAGATCCACGGTGCTCCTGGACTAGCAAACGCCCTGGGCTCTGGAGATGCTGGGAATGGCTATCGATCGCTCGTGGCCACAGTGGCTACCCTCTGCTCCTCCTCCCAGTCAGAGGAGGAAGCGATGCTTTTGAACCCCAGTTTCTGGAAACCCCAAGAGGGGAGAAGACTCTTGTGCTCAGATCCTACTTGCTGGAAATCTGGCTGGCCACTGTGAGAACAGGATACTGGACTAAATAATAATAATAATAATAATAATAATAATAATGATAATAATAATAATTATTATTATTTATTTATACCCCGCCCTTCCAGGTTCAAAAACCATGCTCAGGGTGGCTAACAACAAATTTAAAACACTTAACTATAAAAGCAGCATAAAATACAGTATAAAAACACGAATAACAATAAAATTCAAAAATAAAAAATCAATTAGATAATCCAATTAGATGGGGCACTGGCCTGACTCTTCTTAAGTTCTTAGGGGAGAAGGAGCCGGGCAGAGGGTTGTCAGGAGCAGGGGCGGAGGAAGGGGTGTGTGGTGGGGGCGGTCCGCCCCAGGTGTCACCTCTGAGGGGGGTGACAAAATGCCAGGCGGCACTCACCACGGTGCCTGCAGTGCGCCCGAGCCACACATCTCTCCTGGGAGTGACGCGGTGGCTTGGGTGCCCGCAGGCTCCGCACTGCCTCAAACGGTCTGCCCGCCGCCTCTCTCCCAGCTGTAGGGTGGCTGAGTGGGAGGAGGCAAGCATCCTGGCCTGGCTGGCCCCGCCCCTGGTCAAGAGAGCTCTGGAGAGGTCCAGAAGCCAGAGGATCCCCTCTGGAAAGGACTCTGCAGGGCCTTGGTCTTTGCCTGGGGCTCAACCCCACCCCTCAGTCTCGGTCCAGTAGACCTGAAGGAGCGTCTCCTCCCCCATCGTTCAGCCCGGACACTGAGGTCCAGCGCCAAGGGCCTTCTGGCAGTTCCCTCACTGTGAGAAGCTAAGTCACAGGGAACTGGGCAGAGGGCCTTCTCAGTGGTGGCACCCGCCCTGTGGAACGCCCTCCCACCAGATGTCAAAGAGAACAACAACTACCAGACTTTTAGAAGACATCTGAAGGCAGCCCTGTTTAGAGAAGCTTTTAATGTTTGATGTATCACAGTATTTTAATATTCTTTTGGAAGCCGCCCAGAGTGGCTGGAGAAACCCAGCCAGATGGGTGAGGTATAAATAAAAAATTATTATTATTATTATTATTATTATTATTATTATTATTATTATTATTATTCCCACCCTGGCCCCTGGCTTCCAAGCCTGCAGCTGGCATGAGCACAGGTGCCAGGAGGCCAGGGAGGCAGTGGTGGCACCTTCCAAAATGCACTAGGCTTGTCTTCCCGGGAGCATCTTTGTGTCTGCATTGCCCAGCCGTCCAGAGCAGGGAAGAACCATCTAGCCTTGGAACCTCCAAACTGTGGATCTGCAGGGGACCCATAGAGTCATCTAGCTCAGCCGCTTGCAGAGGAGAAACCACAACTTCCTGCACAAGTAACTATGGATGGAGATGTCGGGGGGAGCAGCAGGACTGTCTTGCCAGGGGTTTGGGGGCTCTCACTCTCACCTCCGGGTCCTCGGTCTGGTCCCCTGGCCCTGGCTGGGCGGAGAGGTCGGGGGTTTGGTGCTCCTGGAGGCAGGGAGAGATGAAGGCCTTGCTGGGCCTTTGGGCAGGATGGAGGCTGATCTTCCCCACCTGAGAGGAGGAGGAGGAGGAAGAGGGAGCCGTCAGCAGCTGGGAGAGAGAACCAGAGGCAGAAGGTCTCCTAGATGGGGCCACGGAGGCTGGGGGGCAACGGGGGCTGCCTATCCAGGCTTCAGAAGCAGCTCCTGAATGGTAGAATTTTATTATTACGGTCACAGACCAGTTCTGGCTCACTTACAATATCAGGAAAATCATAAAACACAACAGGGATACAATGGTACCTCAGGTTACATACGCTTCAGGTTACAGACGCTTCAGGTTACAGACTCCACTAACCCAGAAATAGTACCTCGGGTTAAGAACTTCGCTTCAGGATGAGAACAGAAATCGTGTTCCAGCAGCGCAGCGGCAGCAGAAGGCCCCATTAGCTAAAGTGGTGCTTCAGGTTAAGAAGAGTTTCAGGTTAAGTACGGACCTCCGGAACGAATTAAGTATTTAACCTGAGGTACCACTGTACATTGAATTGCTATTGGGTATAACAGAGACAATTCCAATATATTGGCAGTTAAAAAAATAAATATACTAAATATTGATCACTAAAATATAACCTAAAATTATCATTTAAAACCTTAATCATTCTGAGAAGCAGCTCCTCAAAGCCCCTCTCCCTCCCCAAAAGGGTTCAAAATTAGCCGGGCGCCAGGTGCATTTTGTGACGGGGAATTGTATGATGGAGAAGTCTTGGAGCCGCATCCAGCGACTGAGGTCAACCTGACCGCTGCTGGCGCTGAGAGAGAAATGCCACCCCAAACACACAAGTTCAAATCTAGCACAATACTTTATATAACATATGCAATAACATGGGGCTTGGCCCCTGCAATTGTGGCCAAAACCATAAGTCATTTGAGTGATTAATATTTACAGATACCGGCATCCATGTATATACATACACAAACACACAGGCCGGCATTTGTAAATATTAATTACTCAAATGACTTATGGTTTTGGCCACAATTGCAGGGGCTGAGCCCATTTATGCTTGCGGTGTCCAATTAAGAATTCCTATTAAAAACGATGTATCAACAATGTGTTACTGATGCAAATTGTTTATTAGTTCATGGGTTTCGGAAAAATAATTAGAAACTGCAGCTGGCCGGGGGGTGGAAAAGGCAATCTGTGTTCCAGGAGCCAGGTGGCAAATAGCTTTTCTACTCCCGTTTCTAACACTGCCCCCAAGTTTCAGGCACAGCTGAGGGGGAACTTGGCAGAAAGAGCCCCTGGGCACAGAAGCAGAGACCTCTCAGGGCCTGGCAGGGGGGCACGGAGGGCACTGCCCGGCCTCTGAAGCCTCCTGAGGTGCCGCCTGGAAGACTCGGTCAGGCCAGCAGAGGACATCCCCGGGTCTAGAGGAGCTGGAGAGGCTTTCAGGGTTGTTGTTGTGGGGCAGGGAGCCTTTTCTTCCAGCCCAGAGCAGCCATCGCCAGTCACCTGGTGGGCAAGGGGTGGGCGGGCAGACAAGGGCACTCACCTGGCTGTTGTCTCCGGACCACCAGGCCTGCGCGGAGGCCGCAGGGACGTTTCCTGCGCAGTCGGGGAACAAGTCTTTGTGGAACTCCTGTGTGGACTGAAGGACAGGCTGTGAGTGAGCCCCGTGGGACTGGCCACCTCCAGGCCCGGCCACCCGTCCCTTCTTATCCTGCCCACCAATGCCCCAACGCTGCCCGTTTACCTTCCGGGGCACCACATAGCTGATGGGGGCAATGCCAGCTTCGCTCAGCTGCAGGACCCGCATCACCTCGCAGCCCATGACGTCCAGGGCGAGTTTGGGCACCTGGGCAACACCCTGGGACTTGGTGTCTGTCAGGCACTGGTTGACTGGGCAAAAGGGAGAGAGAAAGAGAGAGTGGCGACAGGTGCCCAAGGGCGGCTCCTGAGAAGGCAGCCCAGAGGCAGCCGTCTCTCCAAAGTGGGGCTTGTCATCATACTACCAGCCAGCAAGGCGGAGTAGAGAGAGACTTTCAGGACCCTGAACTGGCAGTCCTCTTCTTTGGCACTTGAGGGTGCCCAATAACAGGCCCTGGCACAATGCTCACACATGGGATGCCCGGCAGCTGGCTACTCGCCCAAGAAGTGGAAGCCAAAGGCAGAGCAGGGGTTGAGTCCCTGGAGGTGCCACGTCTGCAAACAGCAGAGCCTTTTTTTGCCCGGGAGGTGGCCCCTCTGCCAGTGCCAACTTGCTCTCTCTGCTCCCAACCCCTCCCTCGGCAGCTGTGGGGAAGGACGTGGGGAGCAGGGCACCACCGGGAACCTGCAGAGTCAGACCCGGGCAGGAGGAAGGTTGGGGTCTGCTTTCTGCTGACAGTCACAGAAGGCCCACCCAGCTTGGCACTGCCTGCACTGACAAGCAGCAACCCTGACTCTCTAGGGTTATGGGCTCAGCCCTGCTGGAGGTGCTGCCATTGGGGGTTGAGCCAGGGATGTTCTCGGGCCACGGTTTTCCTTCCCCATGGCTTTCCCCCCTCTCTCAGGCCAGGGAGGGCACACAAGGGGCCAGGCCAGATGCCCAACTCTCTCCAGGGCCAGGAAGAGCAGCGCCTGAGCCAGGAGCCCAAACCTCTGGAGAGGGTCTCAGATGCTCACCTTCTGCCAGGGCTGGCTGGCTGGGCAGCACCTCATAGCAGAAGAGGACGTTTTCCCCCTGGAAGAAAAGGGCCAGACTGAGCAAATCCTGGCTTCTTCCCCTGCAAACTGCCTTCCTCCCCCCCCCCCCAATATATTTTTATTATTTTCCTCCTTAAATAACATTTTCAACGTTACAACACGACGATATCAAACACAAAACCTCTCTGCTCTGCCGAACATACGACTTCCAGGTTTTCCATTTCAAATCCAATCGTGCAATTTACATCTTTAACCTATTGTCCACATTGTAGGATTTATTTCTATCCTGCTTGTGTCCTCAAGTTTTTACAGTTGTTATACAAATATGCAATAAATTTACTCCAGTCCCTTTGGAATTTCTGATAGTCCTGGGCTCAGATCCTGCAAGTCAGTCTGGCCAGTTCGGCAAAGTCCATCATCTTCGCCTGCCACTCAGCAATGGTAGCTACCTCCTGTAACTTCCACTTTGGGGCCAATAACATTCTCGCTGCCACTGTGGCGTACATAAATAGTCTTTGGTCTATCTTTGCAATTTCCTCTCCCATCAAACCTAGCAAAAATGCTTCCGGTTTTTCGGGGAAGGTGTATCTAAACATCTTTTTTAGTTCATTATAGATCATTTCCCAGAATGTTTTTACTTTGTCACAGGTCCACCACGTATGATAAAAGTTACCGTCTGATTCTTTGCATTTCCAGCATGTTTTCTCTCTCGTTCTATACATTTTAGCTACGTTTACTGGTGTCAAATACCATCTGTACATCATCTTCATTACCTTTTCTTTTAATGCCATAAATGCTGTAAATTTTAAATTTTCATTCCACAATCTTATGCATGAATCACACTCAATGTTATACCCATAATCTAATGCCCATTTTATCATGACTTCTTTCACTTCCTCTTCTTTAGTAAACCATTCTAACAACAAATTGCACATCTTGGATAATAATTTACTTCTGACGCCTTCCAACGGTTCAATTTGGAATCTTGATTTTTTATTTTCAAAACCAGCCTTCCTCTTATCTCCATTAAATATATCATTCACTTGATGATATTGCAACCAACCTGTAAGTAAACCTTCAATTTGATCATATGGCTTAAGTTTTAGACCTTGTTCGGTTTCCATCAGTATCTCTTCATATGTAGCCCACCTTCCCTCCATATTTTATTTTTTAACCGTCAGTACCTCAGTGGGTGAAATCCACCATGGTGTTTTCTTTTCCAATAATTTTTTATTTCTTCCCCATACATCATAAATTGACCTTCTAATCACATGATTCAGGAAACCTTTATGTACTTTCACTTTATCAAACCAAAGGTAAGAATGCCACCCAAATCTATTATCATGACCTTCCAAGTCCAGAAGGTCTGTATTTTCCAACATTATCCATTCCTTTAACCAGCAGAGACATGACACTTCATAATAGAGTTTCAAATCTGGCATGGCGAATCCACCTCTTTCTTTTTTTATCTATTAACAATTTGAATTTTATCCTAGGTTTCCCCCCCCCCCCCCCGCTAGATGACTCTTGATAATACTTTTTGCCACTCTTTAAATTGTTTTGTCCCTTTGATCACTGGAATAGTTTGAAATAGAAATAACATTCTGGGTAGTACATTCATTTTTGATATTCTGCCAGAAAATGACAACTTTAATCTGTCCCATATTTCCAAATCCTTCTTGATTTCCTTCCATGTGGTTTCATAATTATCCTTAAGCAAATTAATATTTTTTAATGTCAACCAGATTCCTAAATATTTCACTTTTGTTAAGACCATAATGCGAACTGCCTTCCTTGGCCTCCCCAGGGAGGAGGGAAGAGGCAGCAGACCCAGGAGAGCAAGGGGCGAGCGCTTACCTTCCCTGCCAGGACGAGGAGGCCGGTGTTGGGGTCAAAGAGCGGGATCAGGGCCCTGCAACACAAACACAAAAAAGGTCACCTCTGAGAGGAGAGGACAAACAAAGAGCAGTGGCTGGGTTTGGGCACAAGTACTATTATTATTATTAGTAGTAGTAGTAAAGGTAAAGGGACCCCTGACTGTTAGGTCCAGTGGCAGACGACTCTGGGGTTGCGGCGCTCATCTCGCTTTACTGGCCAAGGGAGCTGGCGTTTGTCTGCAGACAGTTTTTCTGGGTCATGTGGCCAGCATGACTGAGCTGCTTCTAGCGAACCAGAGCAGCACACGGAAATGCAGTTTACCTTCCCGCCGGAGCCGTACCTATTGATCTACTTGCGCTGGTGTGCTTTCAAACTGCTAGGTGGGCAGGAGCAGGGACCAAACAACAGGAGCTCACCCTGTCGCGGAGATTTGAACTGCCGACCTTCTGATCGGCAAGCCTTAGGTTCAGTGGTTTAACCCACAGAGCCACCTGCGTCCCTTAGTAGTAGTAGTATACCACCTTTCATTCATGGATTTCAGGGCAATCCTTTTCTTCTTGTGGCTTCTGCTTGTGGGATGCTCTCCCAGGAAAGCTCACCCGGTGCCTGCATTATATATCTTTAGGCGACAGGCGAAAATGTTCCTCTTCAAAGAGGCCTTGGGCTGATCAATATTCTACAGCCTTTTAGATGTGTCTATGGGAAGGCGGGGTATTGTTTTGTTTTGGTTTTAACTATTTATTGGTGCTTTTATCTCATGTTTTTATCTTGTGGATCACCCTGGGATCTTTGGATGAAGGGCGGTATATAAATCTAAATAATAATAATAATAATAATAATAATAATACAAGGTAAAACACTAAATACATAATAAAAACAAGAAATAACAAACCGATAGCTTTCCACTATGATTCCTGTCATGGGCTAGATGATTCTCTCTCTCTCTCTCTCTCTCTCTATATATATATATATTGAATTTTATAACAATTAATGATACAAATCTCCTTCAGCATGTTATTTACAATTATTCTCCCTCCCCTCCTCTGGACGTCCCTCACCTCCCCCTCTGCTGAGTTATTATCGTATCCTGCTTTTCCCACACAAAAATAAAACCCCTTATCATTCCTCTGAAATATCCGTTACTCAAATGAAATTGTGAAAGTCTATTTGAATCCTGCCAGTGAATCCAGTCCATTCTGGGCCAGAGGATTCTGCACATTTAGTTCTGTGGCTCCATGAGAACCTTCCGCCAATGCAAGCATCGCCCAGCGCAATTTATCTCCTGTTTCAGTAGCGCGGCAACGACTCTCCAAGAGAATTTGGCAATGGGGACGTTGGGGGAGAGGAAGAGGAGAGGATATTGGAGGGCGGGGGAAGATTCCGAAAAGGAAGGCTGAAAGGATGAGCGGGGAAGAGGGAACAGGACAGGAGCAGTTCATAAAACAACGTGTGGCCAGAGGAAAGTGGACAGAGAGGTTTCTTCTTCCTATTGTGATAAGAATTTTAAGGTCTTAGATATATATTAGATGTTCATAAATGTACCAAGCAAGCACATACATAGATGAGCACAGGAAGACCGACCCGAAACCATTTTTGATTCCCAAACTGAGCAAATGTTTTCTCTGCAAGGTCAAAGGAAAATGGAAAAGCCTCCCCATTGTCTTTTCCTGTCTTAAGGGTATGTCTGTGTTTGAATAGGGTGAGCCTGTGACCTGGCTCAGGAACTAAGTATTCATCATTACAAAAGACTGGCCAGGCTCCCCAGGGTATCCAATCAAGTAAGCATTAATAGGTAACCTGCCAGACAGGAGATAAACAACGCACTCAGATTTCTGTTGTAGACCGCCCCTTCTGTGATGTAGGTATGATGTGTCTGGGGGTGGTCTTGGACTCCAAGGCGGGCAATTTAAAATGTCTCTGTAAGGGCGGACACACCTTTGTTCTGGGTCCTCCTCCCTCCTGCGTGTGGCGAGTGAGGACCCTGTTGCAACAGATCAATAAAGATCAGGCTTATGAGGTGCTTTGCTTCTCAATATTCTCTGGTTGTCCTCTGTTATTTTCTCCTACCGATAGGGAACCCACGTAAGGACTCTATATGGGCTCTTGGATACCCCATAAGGGAAAAGGGGCAGATTTTTACTGTTTACAACACTAACATCCAATGAGGCTGAACATTAGAAGATTCAGGACTGGCAGAAGAATGGACTTTTCCTGCAAGCTGAATCCTCATTTCTGCTCCAGAACCAGCAGCAGTCGCAAATGAGGCTTTTTTACTTGGTATTATGTCACAAGAAATTTAAAAAACTGCCCGACCTATATTTATGTATAGGCGACCACCGCAGCTAGGATTCTAATCGCCAAAAACTGGAAAAGTAATAACATTCCCACGAAAACTGACTGGTTAGAAAAAGTGATTGAGTACTCCCAGCTTGCAAAATTATCTGGGAGATAAAGAGGAAACGCCACACAAAGAGTCAACAAAGATTGATCAATATTCAATGATTATCTCAAAATTGATATAGAAAACACAAATCTCCCGACAGATGTATAAATAAATCTAATAAACAGAGAGGTTAGACAAGAGGAAAGACGTTAATTATTACAAAGGATAAACAAAATACTGTAAGCAATATTCTCTCCTGTCTGTCAAGGTACCTGATAAATGTTTTGCTGATTGCATTGCTGTCATACCTCGGGTTACAGACGCTTCAGGTTGCACGTTTTCGTGTTGTGCACTCTACCAAACCCAGAAGTACCGGAACAGGCTACTTCTGGGTTTCGGCGTTCGCGCATGCACAGAAACACTAAATCATGCTTTGCACATGCGCAGAAGCACCGAATTTCAACCCACGCATATGCAGACGCGGCACTGTGGGTTGCGAATGCTGCGGGTTGCCAACATGCCTCCCACAAGAATCACGTTCGCAACCCGAATGTCCACTGTACTGGGCAGTCTGGCCATTCTTTTGAGATGGTTCTTGGATCCAGGTCACAGGCCCACCCTAGGTAAAGGTAAAGGGACCCCTGACCATTAGGTCCAGTCGTGGCCGACTCTGGGGTTGGGGCGCTCATCTCGCTTTATTGGCCGAGGGAGCCGGCGACACAGCTTCCGGGTCATGTGGCCAGCAGGACTAAGCCGCTTCTGGCGAACCAGAGCAGTGCACAGAAACGCTGTTTACCTTCCCGCCAGAGCGGTACCTATTTATCTACTTGCACTTTGAGGTGCTTTCGAACTGCTAGGTTGGTAGGAGCTGGGACCGAGCAACAGGAGCTCACCCTGTCGCGGGGATTTGAACCACGACCTTCTGATCAGCAAGTCCTAGGCTCTGTGGTTTAACCCACAGCGCCACCCACGTCCCAGGCCCACCCTATTCATACACAAATAAGCCTGTAAGACAGGAATTGTAGGATTTGAAAGTGAAAAGAACCATTGGGAGAGGTTTTCCCAAGGTATTTCCTTCTGCAGATGAATATTTGGGGTCATGAAGAGTCAAGATGGCTCCTATGGTTTATGTATGAGCCTTCATTTTATTTATGACACCT
Organism: Podarcis tiliguerta; assembly: GCF_965153285.1. Classification (NCBI taxonomy): domain Eukaryota; kingdom Metazoa; phylum Chordata; class Lepidosauria; order Squamata; family Lacertidae; genus Podarcis; species Podarcis tiliguerta. The sequence continues at coordinate 53,025,611 of NC_139547.1, read as the reverse complement.
TAGAATTCTTACGAGTCCAGATGGCTACCTCCACTGTTGGAGGCTACAGGCCTCCAAACACTAGTTTGCTGGGAATTAGGATTCGATTCACAGGATTCGATTGCAGAGTTGGAAGGGACCCCGAGGGTAATCTAGTCCAACCCCTTGCCGTGCAGGAATCTTTTTGTGCAGCGAGGGACTCGAACCCACGACCCCAAGATTAATAGTCCCATGCTCTACTGAGCTATCCCCTATCCGTACTGATCGATGGCGCCCTCCCTGCCCTGGCTGCTCCGCAGGACTGTGAGAACAGCTCTGGGCACCTCCCCCTCCCTGCCTCCGGTTTATGGCTTCCCATGTCAGCCTCCTGTAATATACAACCTCAAGGCTGACAGAGGCTGCGGCCCAACGCTGCCCTGGCACTGCCAGCCTCCCCTTTCTGCAGGTAGCTGGCCTTCCCACGCTCGCAAGGGCGCTGGAGGAGGAAGTGGAGCCCAGGCCCTCACCCGGGGTGGCAAAATTCCCAGGAGGCCAGCCTTCGCCCAAAGAGGGCAGCTATTGTGGTCTGACCTAGGAAGGCTATTTTTGTCTCTCGTTTTGGGATGCAAGGAAGTCTCCCTTGCTCGCCCCCCGCACCCCTTTTCCAGCTGCCTGGGGTTTGGCCTTCTCCAAATCAGACGGGACCCCGGCTGCCTGGCTGGGCTTAGGAGACCCAGAGGCTGCTCATGTCACTCCCAGAGGCAGCTCAATGGGGGAACCCATCAAAGATGGAGAATGCCCCAAAGGGAGACAAGTCGAGGGAGCCCCAGTTAATGAGCCAAGGGCTTGTGATAAGAATTTTAAGTTCTTAGATATATGTTAAATGTTCATAAATGTACCAACCAAGCACATACATAGATCAGCACAGGAAGACTGACCTGAAACCATTTTTGGCTCCCAAGCTGACCAAATGTTTTCTCTGCAAAGTCAAAGGAAAACGGAAAAGCCTCCCCATGCCTGTGTACGAACAGGGTGAGCCTGTGGCCAGACTCAGGAACTAAGTATTTATCCTTACAAAAAACTGGCCAGACTTGTCAAGCACCCCAGGGTATCCAATCAAGTGAGCATTAACAGGTAACCTGCCAAACAGGAGGTAAACAAAGCACTCAGATTTCTGCTGTAGACCGCACTTTCTGTGATGTAGGTATGATGTGTCTGGGGGGTGGTCTTGAGGTACACCCCTTCTGTGATGTATGTATGATGTTTCTGGGGGTGTTCTTGGACTCCAGGGTGGGCAATTTAAAATGTCTATATAAGGACGGGCACACCTTTGTTTGGGGTTCCTCCTCCTTTCCTGTGTGTGAGGAGAGCACCCTGTTGCAACAGTTAATAAAGATCAGGCTTACGAGCTGCTTTGCTTCTCAATATTCTATGCTTGGCCTCTGTTATTTTCTCCTACCAATAGGGAACCTACATAAGGACTCTATATGGGCTCTTGGATACCCCATAAGGGGAAAAGGGCAGATTGTTTTTACAACAGACTCAGGGCATGGGAAGGGTCCTGCGACAAGCAGGCAGAGACTTGGGGGGGGGGGTCTCTCCCAGGAAGCTCCTGGCACCCACAAGAAGACCCATCCCCTTCTTCTGGAGGAACCTTTGGAGCCAAAGCAGAAGAGGCCCTGAAGCCTCTGCCGCAAGTGGGAGACCCAAAGGCGAGGCAGAGAGGAGGAGAAAGACGAGCTGTGGAGCGTTGCTTCGTGTCCTCTCCCTGCATGAGTCAGGATCATGGCCAGAGCCCTGGAGTCGGCTCAACCGGTCTCAGCTGGGCCTCCTCCCCACAAACAGGCTCGGCTGGTCTTCCCACCTGGCGGCAGAAGCGCCTCTGAGAGGCAGCACGCCTGGCTGGCTGCGGGACCATCCCGGCACGAGGCTGGGTGTGGCGGCTGGCACCAGGGCGCATCCAGAGACGCTTCGGGAGCCTGGGTGTCTCGGAGGGTGACTGAGCTGGGCGGGGGAAGCCAGGCAGCGCCCACAGGTTTCAAACCACTGTGGGCGATTGCAGGATGCAAGCTATGCGTTGGTCGATGGAACTGCTGGGCTAAGCTGGCTGGAAGGGCTGGTTCTTTATTTGGACGAAGGGGTCAGGAAAGGGGTCTTCCCTCAAAGGGGGGAGGCGTGTGGACCAGGAGACAAGTGGGAGAGATGGGGCAAAGGCCCAGCACTGCCCCACGAGGAGCAGCACCCAAGAAATGGTGTGTCCTCTTCTACTGCGCCTGCCTGCTCCATGGAGCCATAGAATGGTGGACCTGGAAGGCACCCTGGGGGTCATCCATCCCAGCCCCCTGCCTTGCAGAAATTACCACTAAAGCATCCACGACAGACGGCCATCCCAACTCTGCTTAGAAACCTCCAAGGAAGGAGTCTGCCATCTTCCTCTTGCCATCAGAAAGTTGTGGGGTGCCTCAGGGTTCTGTCCTCTCCCCCATGCTTTTCAACATCTACATGCAGCCACTGGGAGAGATCATCAGGGGGTTTGGGTTGGGTGTCCATCAATATGCGGATGATACCCAGCTCTACCTCTCTTTCAAATCAGAATCAATGAAGGCGGTGAAGGTCCTGTGTGAGTGTCTGGAGGCAGTTGGAGGATGGATGGTGGCTAACAGATTGGCGTTGAATCCTGACAAGACAGAAGTACTGTTTTGGGGGGACAGGAGGCAGGCAGGTGTGGGGGACTCCCTGGTCCTGAATGGGGCAAGTGTGCCCCTGAAGGACAAGGGGCACAGCCTGGGAGTCATTTTGGACTCAATTCTGTGTCCAGGATGGCTGTCTACCAGCTCCATCTGGTACGCAGGATGAGACCCTACCTGCCCGCGGACTGTCTCGCCAGAGTGGTGCATGCTCTAGTTATCTCCTGCTTGGACTACTGCCATGCACTCTATGTGGGGCTACCTTTGAAGGTGACCCGGAAACACAACTAATCCAGAATGCAGCAGCTAGACTGGGAGCACCGCCGAGAGTGGTGGGTCTTGAAAGACCTACATTTGCTCCCAGCACGTTTCTGAGCACAATTCAAAGTGTTGGTGCTGACCTTGAAAGCCCTAAATGGCCTCGGTCCAGTATACCTGAAGGAGCGTCTCCACCCCCATCGTTCTACCCAGACATTGAGGTCCAGTGCCAAGGGCCTTCTGGCGGTTCCCTCCCTGCGAGATGTGAGGTTACAGGGAGCCAGGCAGAGGGCCTTCTCAGTGGTGGCACCCACCCTGTGGAACGCCCGCCCACCAGATGTCAAAGAGAAGAACAACTACCAGACTTTTAGAAGACATCTGAAGGCAGGCCTGTTTAGGGAAGCTTTTAATGTTTAACGGACTACTGTATTTTAATATTTTGTTGATAATAATAATAATAATAATAATAATAATAATAATAATAATAAACAAAAAACTCCTGATGTTTAGTCCAAAGTCCCCCAAATAACCACTGGCCTGGGACAAACAGCAGAGACCCCCCACCTGACTGGAGGGCAGGGGGAGCAGGATCCCCCCAGCCTCATGGTTGTGGTCTCAGCTGCCAGGTCCACGCAGGGGCTTCAGTTTCCAGCAGGTGGGGGGGGGGAGGCAGAGAAGGTGCAAAAGACCAGAAGGGAAGCACACACCCCAGTTTAGTGCTCAGCCCCACCGGAGAGCAAGCCGGGAAGCGGCTATGCCAGGCTTCGCTGGCAGAGGGGCTGTGCCCGGAGGGGGGAATAGTAGGGCCTGGAGCAAGAGGGGGGGTCCTGCCCCACAGTGCCCGCTCCCTGGATGCAGCACGAAGGAAGAAGGTGGCAGATCATCACCTAACCAGGGAAAAGCAGACCCTGTTGGCAGGGGAGACATAGCAGGGCCCCCCTCTCACACACAAACACACAAGGTCAAAACCAGCTGGGTGAGGGAGGAAGGAGCGATTATTTCTGTGCCAGCCACTTGCCTGACACCTTTTGTCTAAGACCCAGTTCCTTGTTCCGTCTGTGAGTCAGGCACCTCTTTTGCCTATTCTTCTTTACCGCAGTACGTGGCAGAAAAGAGCTATAGGGAGAAGCTACCTGGGCACCCCACCTGCAGATACAACCGCCAAGAAGCCGCAGTAGGGCGTGCCAGCCAGAAGCCCTCTGGGCACGTGCAAAGCGCTGGCACTGGCCAACCAGAACTGTGTGTGTGTTTTTGTGGGGAGTTTATTGTGTGTGTGTGTGTGTTTGTGTGTGCATGCTCTCATGGGGTTCTGTCGAGGCTCACAGACCCTGCCAGGCTGGGAGGACGGATCTGTCACTCTCAAAGCGGACACTTTGGCTCTGCCATGTTGGGAGCTGTGCCAGCGGGCATCTTGCCAAGTGTGTGCCCAACAGTTTAACTCAGGAGCAGGCCCCCAGGCACTCGCAGCCTTGCACAGCCCTTGAAAGAGCCTTCCGCCTGGGGAGGAGCCCCCTCCGGAGCCTACCCCCCAGGACAACAATGGGGTGTGGGGCTTTGGCCACCTGCTTCAGCCCCTTGAGCTTCTCAAGGCTGCCTCTTCTGAGCCAAGCACATGGAAAGAGGAGAGGGAAGGGGGCTTGCCTTTCAGGGGGGGGCGCTCTCCCATCTCCTCTGGGGCTCCTGCCCAGAGCAGCGGCCAGAGGGAGGGGGCTGATGCCCATCATCTCAGGTTCATGAGTTTGAGCCCCACGTTGGGCATTGTAGGGGGTTCAACAAGATGATCCAACTCTGTGATTCTGTGATCTCCGTAACCCCCTCCCCAAGGAATGGAAGAACGATTTGAGCAGTGATGGGGTTTCTGCCATCTGATGGGGGGGGGCAGTCCAGTTTCTCCAGGGTGGCAGCAGCTGGCGGCTGTTTTGCGGGGCAACAGAAAGAGAAAAGCACTTGAGGAACCAGAGAGGGAGGCGCAGCCCTCAGCCCCTCTGTTGACCTAAGATAAAGGCAGCAGGGGAAGCCAAATACCAGGGCTCTCTCACTGGGGAGAGAACAAAGGCCGGCATATTAGGTTCCAGAGGACATTTTTGTGGTTGCCCAGGTGGGGGAGGGGGTGACCCACTGGCTCCCTTTGCCGAGGGAGGGAGAGGAGGCATTGCTGCCGAGGGGCCAACCCTCTGCAATACCACAGCTGGGGCACCTGGATCCCCCTTAACTCCCCCCCCCAAGAGAAACCTGCCAGCACAAATCTGAGCACAAGAGCTCTCTCTCCCCCTGCAATATTCAAAAGCATTGCTTCCTCCAAGCTTGGAGGGTGGATCATGGCCGTAGTGGCATTGTGGCAGCCAGCCCTCTTCTCCTGCCCTCGCTGAGCCCCTGGAGAGACCGACCCAGCAGGCAGCCAGGCCCCCCTGGCCAACTCCCTTCGCCAGAGGCAGAATCCCAAGGAGGACCTGGAGGAGGAGGAGCGCTCCTCAACCTCCAGGCCTCTGCACCTGAACTGCCCAGGCCTTCCAGGGAAGGTCAGTGAGGAGCAGTTGGAAAGCTGGCCCAAAGAGAAGGGGGCACAAGGGCTCAGTGCCAAGGAGGCCCAGCCAAGTGGGCCAGGCAGAAGCACAGGAGCCGAGTCACAGAGCTGCCAGCTCCAAAAAGGGGTTCACGCCAGATGAAATCACCTCTAGACTTGCTGCCCTCAGCTGACACCCCCAGAAAAGACGTCTCTAACCCTTGTCCTATTCTCTTGGGCGGTAGACCAAAGAGCAGCAGCAGAGCCCCGGATCAGGCCACAGGGCCACTGCCTTGCCCCGGCTCCTTCATCCTTGCCACCCGGCTAGCCAGATGCCCCCCAGGCAGGGGGCTAGGAAGACCCCCGCCCCTGCAACACCTCCTGGGGCTCCAAGGCAGCCTATGGCGGGGGGCCGCGTCGGCACGGGGCTGCCGGCCAGAGGCCACGGCGGGGTTGGGGGAAAGTGGTCCTCTCTCCGCGGTCTCCCGTCGGGGCCCGTCGAGGAGGCGTCGCATCTGCCCCCGGCCAGCCAGCAAACCTGTGCCGGGGGGGGGTGGCTGCGGGAGAGGAGAGGAGAGGAGCAGCTCGCCCGGGGCTGGCAAGGAGGCAGTCCGCTCCGCTGGCCCCTCCGCCGCCGGCCGCCCCTCGGAGCAGCTCCCCGGCTCCACCTCCGCCGCCCCGCAGCCAATCCGGCGCGGCCGCCCGTCGGAGGAGCCTCTTCGCCCGCCGGACCCGCCTCCTCCCGCCCCGTCTCGCCTTCGCTCGGGCGCCGCGCAAAGGAGGCAGCAGCGCCCGGCCAGGACGCGCAGGAGGAGCAGCCGGCGATGGAGCGCGCGCCCCGGCAGTCGCCCCTCCGCCGCCCCGCGCTCTAGACCCCGACGCCCCGTCCCCAGTCGCCGCCCGGCCCAGTCGGTAAGTCCGCCGCCGAGCTGGCCGCTCCCTCGACGGCTCGCTCGCTCGCTCGCTTCTCGGGCTCCGCGTTCGCGCTTGCAGCCGGAGTGTCTCCGGAGAAGTTGGCGGGGCTGCGAGCGGGGAGACTCTGCCAAGCGCGCCGCGCTAGCACGGGCCAGCCAGGAGTCGCAAGTCCCGCGCGTTTTAGTCGCGCATCAGCCTTGCCTACCTCGCAGGGTTGTGGTGCAAGGCGAAGCCCTCCTCTAGCGGTGGAGCCTGACTCGCTGGCCGATGCCCAGCAGCGAGGGGCAGCTCGAAAGCCTATTCCGTGGCGCCTCCCCCCCCCCCCCCGAAGGACAGAGCCTGCGCTGGGCATGGACAAAGTCCCGGGTCGAGTCCCCAAGTCGGGCTGGGAGAGCGAGCCATGCCGGAGACGAGGGAGACGGACTCCCGAGCTCGGTGGGAGCCAACTCCTAGGGCTCGAGGGGTCTTTGCCCCCCCATAAAATATTTGAGAGCTCTGGGCTCCCCCAAAATTAATGGGCATTGCCATTCCAGTGGTGTGTGATCGATTATGCGGGTCCCCCAATATTTTATTCAAGTTGGCACCCCGCAGCAGCTCCCCTTGGTAAGTTGGCAACCCAGGCAGGGCCCAGGCTCCCTCTCCTTGGACCAATGCAAGGGACCCCCCCCCCCTTTGCCTCCAGCTGCGGGGGAGCAGGAGTCCTGCCTGGCCTGGCACTCCTATGCAGTGATCTGGGTTCAGCTCTGGGACAGAGCATGTGCAGAGTGCTTTTCCTCCCTTGCCACTACCAAATTATCTCACTGTCATTCCCAGGGAGTATGCCTCCAAAAGCCGCGTCAGAAGCACATCATTTCTAGGGGCCTCCATCAGGGCAGCTCCCAGCTGGATGGGGGCCTAGCAGTCCTCTATTCTGCTGAGCTTAATGGCGCCCCAAATCTCACTCCTGGGGGGCAGCTGCACGTCCCCCCAGATGGGCTCACTTGCCTTTTCCCTTTCCCAAGCCAAGCAGGTCTGGGAGAGGAACTCTGAGCCAAGATTCAGGAGGAGGGGGTTTTGGGGTGTCTTGGCCGACGCTGGAGAAGGAGGCTTGGGAGAGCCAGCAAGGGCTGGCAGCTCCCTCACTGCTGGCGTCAGGCATGGACTCTGGGGGCCCCTATGCTGGGCTGGGATGAGAGATGTGGGTTGCCTCGTGGAACAAACATGTAGGAAAAGAGTCTGGCGGTCTTCCCTTCGCCTTGAGTTGGAACACCCTTTCCCGCTCTAGTTTTGGGGACTGGCTGGGCATTTTTGCCCTGCCCCCCCCCTGCACGGGTTCCTTTCTCCCCCGCCTTTTCCAGCCCCTGTGTTTATTTTCTTCCGTACTTTATGAGTGGGATTCTGGGAGGTTCTGTAAACAGAGTGTCAGAGGCAGGAAGGAGCTGTGTGAATGAATGACAAGCCTGGAAGTCATCCAAGCGCACCCTCACCCCAACCCGGGGTGCCTCTGTCACTTCCGGCCTGCTGCAGGACTGCCCCCCACGAGGGCCGAGGGAGAGGGGTGCAGGGCCCAGGGCCGCTGTGCCAGGGGCCAGCTACTCTCTCTCTCTCTGTGGTGCCAATCAGGAGAGATTGTGGGGAAAGGTCTGGCTCTCCTGGTGTTGCCGGGGCCAGGCTGGGGCTGTAGCTTCAAGAGTGGCCACTTGGGGGTCTGGTGCCGGGCATCAGGCAGAGGTGCGGCAGGGGGGCTCCTGCTCATTATACATGCATGTGTCCCTTGGGTGCTTGTGGGAAGAGCAGGGCGGAACGGACTTTTTCCTACTTTATGGAGACAGAGAAGTCCTTATCCGTCCTTGAGGGGGTCAGGGAAACGGTAGCCTGAGCCTTGGCTTGCGTGGGGGAGCTAGACTGCAAATGTTAACCTGGCCAAAGCAGCCGGTCTCTCTCTAGGAGCTGTCGTTTTGTGGGGCGCTGGGGGGGGGGCAGGAGTGGCTCTAGAGGTAGAAATTTCAGGACTCAGAGCAAACTAAGATTCTCAGGATTCCTTGGGTAAATCTGCAGTATAGAGATACAGATACCAGAAGTAGTGAATCTAAGGAAGAAATGTGTTTTGTTTGTAAAAAATGATACCGCCTTAATAGAATAAAAAAAATATCTCTTTAGATAAAAAACGCAACAACGTTCAACAAATTATGTTTTGGAATTATTATTCAGAAACAAAATCCCGGCTGCATTTCCCCTTCCACTGTCCACCTACCCCCCCCCCATCACCCCCTGGACCAGTCAATAAAGGCCTTGGCATACTTTTCTGCAAGTTGGCACAGAATGCGCGATTGCTTCAAGGAACAAGCTGCTTTTTCAAATGCTACAGGGCTCCACTGAGCCACAGGTTCTGAACATATTTCTGAGGGATCCGGGGCTTGAACTGGATTGTGCTCTCTGCTACGGGGGAAACTGAGGCAGGGCTGGTGGCAGCGAATGGGTTGTGTGCTCAACAGATGTGCAGCTGCCGCCCTGCCGCTCAGGGGCCCTGTATATGTTGCTGTTGTAGCTGCTCAGGTTAGATACTGCGGGGTGGGGGCCAGGGGTCTGCAGGCCACGCATGTGCCACGGCTGGGGGCACAATGCCCAGGGAGGAGGGGAAGGAGCAGGCAGGGTGGCACAGAGGGCACCTGAGGCTTGGTACGCTAACATCCAATAATTTAGCAAGCCCAGCCCAACCGCTACAACAACCTGCAGCAGTTGCATTTGGGTGGTTTAAAAGAGGAAAAGATGATGGTTTGCGCGCCCACTATGTACCTTGTTAAGACAGACGTAAAGCTGGAGAGCAACAGAATTGTAGAGTAGAATGGGGCACCCAAAGTTCATCTAGGCCAACCCCTTGCAATGCAGCCATCTCAACTAAAGCATCCCTGACAGGTGGCCATCCAACCTGTTTTCAAAAAGCTCCACTGAAGGATTGTCCATCACTTCCCAAGTCATTCTCCTTGCTCTTTATGATTACAAAATAAGAGCCCTGATGAATCACACTGACAGCCCACTTAGACCAGCACCCTGTTTCCAAGAGGGGACAGGCAGGTGCCTCTACCCAATTCACAGCCAGGCTTGAAGGCAACAGTCCTTGCTTCCTCTGCTGCCCCAGCGGCTGGTGTTCAGAGGAATGCCCCCCCCCCCAAGACTGGCAGGTCCTCTGCACTAATTCTCGGGGATCTCGAGAATGCAGAGCCGTCACCTTGCCAAATAAACCTTATAACTATCACTTTGGGGCCATGGCTCAGCGGCAGAGAGCTCTTCCTTTGCACGTGTATGCGCCCCTGCTCTTAAATCCCCGGTCAGGGCTCGGATAGAGCCACCCCTGCTATTCCAGGGGGGGCCACCAAGCGAGATGGACCACGACTCTGAATCGGCAGAAGGCAACAGCTTCTGACTTAAGAGATAAATATGCAGTTCTGAAGTGAAGAGTTTTAATAGTACAGTCATGCCTCGGGTTAAAGTAGCTTCGGGATGAATATTTTCGGGTTGCGCTCCACGGTGACCTGGAAGTAACGGAGTGCGTTACTTCCGGGTTTCGCCGCTCGCGCATGTGCAGACGCTCAAAATGACATCATGCGCATGCCTGGAAGTGCTGAATCGCAACCCGCAGACATGCAGACGCGGGTTGCGTTCACTTCTGGATGCGAATGAGGCTCCGGAACAGATCCCGTTCCCATCCAGAGATACCACTGTAACACTCTAAAATCTGCTGCCTGCTTAATCAGAAAAAAAATATTTGATGAAGAGTTGTTTTTAATCAAAGAGAACACCAATATATATATAAAAAGAGACTGCTGGATCAGGCCCGTGGCCCATCTTATCCTGCACCCTGTTCTCATAGTGGCTGACCAGCTGCCCCAGTGGGAAGCCAGAGAGCAGAACATGAGCGCATGGGCAACACTCTTTCAGAAACATTGCTGCCTCTGAAGTCACTGTGGCGAGTGCCACCAATAGCCATCTCCTCCTCCATGAATTTGTCTCATCCTCTTTTGAAGCCGCCCAAGGTGGTGGGCATCCCTGCCTCCTGCAGGAGGGAGTTCCACACGTTAACTTCGCGCTGCATGAAAAGGATTGCCCAGCTTCATTGGAAGCCCATGAGTTACGCCAAGCATAATTTTACACATTTCTGTCGCGCTGCCTCTGAACTCCCTGCCATGGGAGCATAGTCACCCAGTGCTTTTCTAGCTGCACTGGCTCCCGGTGGAGTACAGGGTCAGGTTCAAGGTGCTGGTTTTGACCTTTAAAGCCCTTCACGGCCTAGGACCCTCGTACGTACGGGACTGCCTCTCCCGGTCTGCCCCACGGAGGACCTTAAGGTCTATAAATAGCAACACCCTAGTGGTCCCGGACTCTAAGGAAGACATATTAGCCTCAACCAGAGTCAGGGCGTTTTCAACACTGGCCCCGGCCTGGTGGAACGCTCTGTCTCATGAGACCAGGGCCAATTTCTTTTTGCAGGGCCTGTAAGACAGTTGTTCCGCTTGGCCTTTGGCTTGGAATCAACTTGATCCCTTTCCCCTCTATCCTTTTTCATTCTGTGATGGAACTCCTATTTGGGGACTTCCCTGGCTTTTTCTTTCTGGCCCACGTAGGACCAGTCTGGATAGTTGGCCTTGGTGAAGATTTGACGTTTTCTACTGAAATGAGGCGGCATTTTAATGTTGTATTTTAATCTTGTTTTTAAGTTGTATTTTAATCAATTGTTTTTATACTTAGTGTTAGCTGCCCTGAGCCCGGTCTTGGCTGGGGAGGGCAGGGTAAAAATAAATTATTATTATTATTATTATTATTATTATTATTATTATTATTATGAGCCGCCAAGTGACCCAGTCCAAAGTCAAAACAGGTCACCTTTCCACCTGGCAGCACCCAGCTGGCTCACCTGAGGGGTGCCCCTTTCTTCCCTCCCTCCCTGATGCGCAGCCCGGCCTCTTCCTTAGAAGCATCCCAAACCAGAAAGGCAGCAGCTGCCTCACAACATTGGAATTCTCATTAGTTGGTCCTTGAGGAGCAGCATTCCTGGCGGTGTGTGCAAGGCAGGAGGGTGCGCAAGGCAGGAGAGTGCGCAAGAGGTGCGCCAGCCCTCCTCCTCCTCCTCCTCCCACGCAACTGGCTCTGGCCGTGCGGAGCGGCTGGAATCAGTTTCTTCTTGGAAGGCCGGGCTTCCTGGCTTGCCTCCTCCAGAACACCTGAGGGGAGCCCCAACCGTCCCCCCCCCCCCATGCCTGCCAGAGAGGAACAGGAGGCTGGGCTGCTGGAAAGATTGCAAAACCCGTTCCAAGCAGACAGGAGAGGGGAGAAGAGGAGGGGAAGCAAAGGGCCAAGGGGTTGGGGGGGGCTTTCTGAGCTGCAGTGCGGCTCTGCGTTGCCCGGCGATTGCCAGAGAGCAGTGCCAACCTTGGCTGCCCAACTGATGCCCAGAAACGAACCCGGCAGAGGAGAAACAAAGGCACTGGGCACATCTAGCCAACTCTGTGAGGGAATCGATGGGATCCTTGAGGATTTTTAAGCAGAGGCCAGGGGGCAATCTGTCGCAGGTGATCAAGATTCCTGCATTGCAGAGGGTTGGACTAGATGACACTCAGTGACCCTTCCAGCTCTACAGTTCTATGATCATGTCAGAGAACGTGAGCACAGACAGAAGTCCAACAGTCTGTCCCTTGGTGCAGGGATTGGAAACAGTTTGACTGGAGAAGCCAGCTGAGCATTGACTTGCTCCATGGCAAACGACTGCCTGGATTTGCCAGGCGAGAGGCCCAGCGCAGAGAAGCCGGGAGGGAGCCCTGTGAGTGGGCAGCTGCCCAAGGAAGCCTCTGGCGCTGTTCCGAGAGGGCACTGGCACTTGCCCTCCTCAGGGTGGATCCTGCCACCACTGCCACCTCCCTTTCTTTCTGGTCTGGCGGCTGCTTGCACCAAACTCCAGCAGAGACAGCTCAGAGGCCGGCCGGCCTGAGCCGGACAATGGCTGCCTTGTTTGTTGTGCTGGCGAGAGGAACTTGCCAGGAAGGTGAGCTGGCAGGAAGCGTGTCCAACAGGCACCTAAGAGGCAGCTCTGTGGCAGACTGTGGGGGGCCCAGTGTGGCAGGGGAAAAGGAGCCCCAGCCTGCCAGGAAAGGGTTCGCACATGTGGCCCCCGCTCTTCTTCATGTTCCCCCCAGCAAAAAGGCCAGGAGATTCCTTTGACGTGGCCTCCCCTGCCCTGGGCCAAGGGGCCGAGACACCTGGCTCTGGGTTTGTGTGGAGAGCCATTTGTGGCATGCAGATAAACTGATGGTGCCAACATGGTCAGGGAGCCCCCCCCCCCCCGCCCCTTGGGGGGGAACCTTGCACAGTTCTCTTCTCTCGCAGGAAAGGCAGTTTTAGAGGAAAAGTGAGTAAGAGGCAACGTGGTTGCAGTTTATAAAATTACGCAGGGCGTGGACAATGTTTTCCTCCCTCTCATAACACTCAAATTCATGGGCATTCAGTGAAGATGAGTGCTGGACAATTCAGGACGGGTTAAAGAAAGTCCTTTTTCAGACAGCAGATACAGAGAGAGAGAGAGAGAGACCAGGGGTCAGCAAACCTTTTCAGCAGGGGGCCAGTCCACTGTCCCTCAGACCTCGTGGGGGGCCAGACTATATTTTGAAGGGGGGAAAATGAACTTATTCCTATGCCCCACAAATAACCCAGAGACACATTTTAAATAAAAGGACACATTCTACTCATGTAAAGACACGCTGATTCCCGGACCGTCCGTGGGCCGGATTGAGAAGGCGATTGGGCCAGATCTGGCCCCCAGTCCTTATAGACTAAGGAACTCCCTCCCACAGGATTTAGAGAGCTTTAAAAGAGGGCGTTGAGACAAATTCAAGGAGGACGGGGCTATCGTTGGCTCTGCCCCCAAATGCTTCCGAATGCCAGTTGCTGGAAACCTCAGGAGAGGAGAAGAGGCCTCTTGCGCTCGGATCCTGCTTGTGGGCATCTGGTTGGCCCCAGGGAGAACAGGAGGCTTGAGTGGGTGGGCATGGGCCTCATCCGGCAGGCTCTGCTTATGTTCCCTGCCTGCAAGGAACGCTCTCCTGTGCGGCACAGCGGAGGGGCCTCCTAGCCGGGCACAGGTGCCATCAGTGCCAAGGCCTCTCTGGTAGCAGAGGTGCTGCTGCAGCCCTGCCAAGCCAGCTGACTCGCTGACAACCCATCCGCAGGAATGCAGGTCGGCCAGCGCCACCCTGAGCTAATGACGGGTTACCTCTGTGTGCCGGGCTAAGGATAGCCTGGTGTCCTTGTGGCAGCTGCGGTCAAGGCCAGGAGGGAAGGGGAGAGGGGCAGGCGCCACTGGTCACCTGCTGTGCCCCACAGAGGGGTGACGAAGCAGGCTGCAAAAGGGGGCCCTGAGCCATTGATACCCAAATGACCCTGAGCCATTGCGGTTTCCCTTGTGGGCACCGTGCTCTGTCCCGGGGGCAGCAGAGGAGAGCCCAGAGGCCCAAGAGAGTTCAGCGGCTGAGCCCCAGGAGGATGGCCAGAGTGCGAAAGATGGGCAGCTCTTGCGAAGGAGAGACAGCAAGGCAGAGGCGGCTCGCGGAACCTGTCCCTGCCAAGCCCCGAGGAGGAGGAGGGTGGAGATCCGCCCTGCAATTAATCCTGCGGCAGGCTTAATCCTGGCACTGCGGTGTCCCGCTCCTGACCTGGGTTGAGGCTGCGCTTGGAGGAGCCGTAATTAAAGGGGCAGCGGCGACAGCAGACGTTACTCAGCAGCCTGGATGTGGCAGACACGTCAGCGAAACCCGAGCCCGGCCGCTTCCGAGCAGCATTCCAGCGGGTGAAGGCTGGTGCTGGGCACTCCTCCCAGTGCCCTCCCAAAGCCCTCCTCGGATGCTGCTGCTGCTGCTGCTGCTGCCCTGGTTATGTGGCATGGCTCTTCCTCCCTCTCGCTCCCCCCATCCAATTCCCCAACAGGGGCCCAAGACCATCTCAGAGGCTCTTTTCTGGCTCTCCCTGGACCAGCGCAGACCAACTATGGTTGCCACAAGCCCCAGGCTGAGCAGGGATGCCCAGCAGCCTTTTCAGCACTAAGCAACTTAAGCCGGACCGTGCTCACGGAAAAAGGGGGAGTTTGGGCTAAGTTGTGTAGTAGATGAAGGACATACAGAGAAAGCCAACCCTACTCTTAAGACAGCAGCTGCCGCCCCTTTGGTGGGAGGGCAGACCCCTCCCCAAACTAGCCTGTGGCCTCATGTCTTTGTGTGTGTGAGGATGTACCAGCAAGGGGTTCGAGTGCTGGTCCCGTGAGCGTCTGTTTGCAGAATCGGGCAGGGGCGCCACCCCCCTCCCCGGGCCCAAATGTCTCAGGCCAGGCCTGCAGGCAAACAGCGCCTGCTCCACTAAGTTCCCCTGAAATTGGAGAGGTTTTCATGCCTCCCCAGTTTTGCAGAGTGCGGTACAAGCCTCTCACTGCAGGGCTCTGGGGAACCCCAGGAGCAAGGGCAGATCTACTGTGAAACAAATGAAATTTAAGTTTTAGGGCTCCTAATCCCAGAGAGACCTCAAAAGCGAATTCAGTCCATGCTGCTTATGGGTCTACTAGACCCCATTTGAGTGGCACAACTCAAATTGATATTTCCCCCGCAGTAGCTATTTCCGCCAAGTCTGAGAGTTAGCAGCACAGATGCTGTAAAGATTCTGTGTTGATCTGTTGTGGAACAACCTCACTGGTGAAGATAACAGGGGTCACCCAGACCTCATTGCTGGTGGCAAGGCTTGGGAGTTCTAGCTTCAGGGCCCCCCAGATGTAGCAGGGCCCCAGAAGGTAAAGGGACCCCTGACCATTAGCTTCAGTCGTGGCCGACTCTGGGGTTGCGGCGCTCATCTCGCTTTATTGGCCGAGGGAGCCGGCGTACAGCTTCCGGGTCATGTGGCCACATGACTAAGCCACTTCTGGTGAACCAGTGCAGCGCACGGAAACGCCGTTTACCTTCCCGTCGGAGTGGTACCTATTTATCTACTTGCACTTTGAGGTGCTTTCAAACTGCTAGGTTGGCAGGAGCAGGGACCGAGCAACGGGAGCTCACCCCGTTATGGGGATTTGAACCGCCGACCTTCTGATCGGCAAGTCTAGGCTCAGTGGTTTAACCCACAGTGCCACCCGGGTCCCAATCGGGCCCCATAAGCAGGCATGCAAACCCTGAAATTCCTTTGCCCTTCTTGCCTGCTGCTCATGCATCATGTGCAGGCGAGATTGCCCCGGCTGAGCGCATCAAGGGCCCCAGAGCACACTGCACACTCTGCCGAAAGGGAGAGTGAACTGGGAGAAAGGCAGCATTGAACACGGTCCCCCCCCCTTCCCCGTCTCTCTCGCACGTGCAGAGGAGACCCCCACTTGGCAGCCCTCTGCAGAGCCCAGGTGTTTCCAATGCTGCCTGGGCTACTGACAGCCCAAGAACGCCGCCTGCACTGGGGGTGGGGGGGGGCATTGACGGTGTCAAGGAGGGGCCTGGCTTTAAGGAAAGAATGCGGGGGGGGGGGGGAGCCCAGCATGTGCAAGCAGAGCCTCTGATGTGCTGCCAACCGCAGAGCCAGCCCCCCCTCCCAGCCTGGGGTGGTGGGGTTTTTTTTTAGCAGGCGCAGGAGGGAAGCGTTAGGAGACGCCTTTGGTTCGGGTCCGTACATCTTGGGAGCAGATGCATCTATCGCAGCCACTACAGAGGAGCTGCGCATTCCTGCGGGACCCAAGTCCTCCCCCCCCCAAACCAGGACTGGGGGCGGCGGGAGGCAGCGCGCTTTGCCCCAGAGGCCACAAACCCCACAGAGTTCATAAGGCAACTTTCTCGCTGCCAAGGGAGGAATGGCCTTGGAAGTCCCCCTTCTCAACACCACCAAAGGCAGAAGCGACCGCAGCTATACTCACATGGGGGGGGGGGCACAGAGAAAGAGGATGCCTTGGCCAGGATCTGGGGAGCGGAAGCTGCCTTATTCCACCAGCCTGTGCCCAGGAGGGGTCTCGCCAGGGCGGGGAAGGGCCCTTCCACACAAGCCCCATTCCTCAACAACTCCCTCCCCAAGCAAGATCTCTGCTTGCAGACCTGCTCCTGTTGCAGCAGCCAGCGGGCCTCTCACTCAAGGCACCCCAATCAACCACTTCCTTGTTTTTCCAATGACTTTTCCTAATCAATCCAAGCCGTGCGGCGATTAGGAGCAAAGCTGGCTTTGCAAGCGTTTGGGAAACTCTTTTTTTGTTTTTTTGTTCGCTCGCAACGCGAACACAAAAACCGCACAAATGCACTCACGAAACCTGCACAGACAGAAGACCTGCGGGAGAGTAGAGCCCAGCAAGGGTCCTTTGTGAGGTGGGGGCAGTGGGGTGGGGGGCAGAGAGCAAGGCTGTCCCTGGGCCAGCTGGAAGGAACGGCTGAGAGCTTTTTGGACCCGGCTCCAGGATCCAGTCGACTGAGCGCTGAGCTCATCGGGCAAGAATGAGCGACAAAGCCACAGCGGTGTGCAATTGTGTGTGTGTGTGTGTGTGTGTGTGTGTGTGTGTGTGTGTGTGTGTTCACCTCTGCTAATCTGGCTCCAGCCTGGGCAGCGCACTGACCCTTCCAGGCCTGGCAGAAGCCCCCCCCCCCCCCCCCCCGCTCTGCTGCCAATTAAGAGGACTTTCCTGTCTCAGATCCCGGACAAGAAGCTCTCCTAATTAGTAATGAGCCCATTTTGAGGCTCTGATGGAGCTTCTGAGTTGCAGCAGCGCCTTCGCCTTGGCGCATGCCCAGTGGCTGCAGGGGGGGGTTCAAGGGGGAGAAGGGCTGCTCCCCCACCAGAGAGGAGAAAGTTGAGCCAGCAGCTCTGGAGTGATGGGGGGAGAGACAGCATCTTAGTTTACACTAGATTCAAGGTGGATTGGAAGCACATATAGTATTTGAAGTGGGGGGGGGGCAAGAAGCTAGACAAGGGCCAAACCATTTTACTTTGGGGGGAAAGCCAAGTATTGGGGGGGGGGGGGCCGAGGAGTATAGAATTGTGCACAGTATGGAGAAAGTGGAAAAGAGATACGGCTTTTCCACTCCTTGAAAGTGAAGGCTGGGAGGAGATTCAAAAGGAAGGACTTATTGACACAGAGAGCTGGAAGGGACCTGGAGGTCATCCAGTCCACCCCCCTGCAATGCAGGAATCTCAACGAAAGCATCACAATACAGAAGCAGCATTTCTAGTGAGAGTGGCAGGTGTGTTTGTGTGCCAATGTTGGGAAGCCCAGCTAGAGAAGGCTTTGCAGTGCGACCCACATCCTTGTGGAACTCACTGCCACAAGATGTGCGGATGGGGACTGGCTTTAACTGGGGATGAGACAAATTCCTGGAGGTTAAGCCTGTCTCTGGCTGCTAGTCATGATGACGACAGATAGGGAGATGTGGGTAGATAAACAGATATAACCTCTGGCATCAGAGTTCCTCCAAGTACCAAATTCTCGGTAGGGGAAGCAAGGGGAGGTTGTTGCACCCCAGTTCTGGTGCTGGGGGCATCTCAGGGACATCTGCCTGGACACGGCTGGAAACATCATCTCTGATCCCACCCCGCAGGGCTGGTTTTGTGTTGCCTTCCTCTGGGGCTCAGCAGAGGGCAGGAGCTCAGGAACAGCGCCGTGGGCGGCTTGCAGAACGTCTGTACTTTTTGCTCACAAATTCCCCCCTCAGACCTTCTCTCTGCCGGACACACGTTGACCCTATTCTTTGCTCCCTTTTGCACTGACTCCCGGTGGAGTACAGGATCAGGTTTAATGTGCTGGTTTTAACCTTTAGAGCCCTATACGGCCTAGAGCCCTCCTACCTATGGGACCACCTTTCCTCGTATGCCCCACAGAGGACCTTACGGTCCGCAAATAATAACATTCTGGAGATCCCGGGCCTCAGGGAGATTAGGCTGGCCTCAACTAGGACCAGGGCCTTTTCAGCTGTGGCACCGGCCTGGTGGAACGCTCTGCCACAAGAGATCAGGGCCCTGCAGGATTTGGCATCTTTCCGCAGGACTTGTAAGACAGAGTTGTTCTGCTAGGCCTTTGGTTGGGACTCAGCCCATATAAGATCAGCGTACACAGCTGGGCCTGATGAGCATTTACTCTTCCCAACCCAAATCCTGCAGAAAGCCATCTAATTCAGATTTTAATTTTATCCTGACTTGCTTTTAAGAGGTGATTTAATTATTGTTTGATTTTATATCAATGTTTATATTTGATGTTAGCTGCCCTGAGCCCGGTCTCGGCCGGGGAGGGTGGGATACAAATAAATGTTGTATTATTATTATTATTCTGGCCAGGCCCAAGGCAGCCCTCCTGGGAGGAAGAGGTTGGCAGCAACTGCTCCCGTGGTAGATTTGGGTCACCATGAAAGGGCAGCAAACTTCCCATTATTCAATTTATTCTTGCATTTTGACTGGGGCTGGGAAGATGGCAGCGGGCAGGAAGAAGGGAGGCTCTGCCGCAGGAGCCAGAATGCCTCCTTGCCGACTGGTTTATCGCTCAGTAAGGAAGTTGCCACGGAACGGGTTCAAGGGGGTTGCGGGCTCCTTTTGGATGAGGTCCAGCAGCCGCGACAGGGGATGTACAGGGCGGGGGGGAATCAAGGCTGTTCTTTGACCCTTCTTGCTTATCCGTAGGTAAATGAGGAATTCCTGACAGTGGCAAGGAGGCTGCCTGGCAGCTCCCAGGAAGGGGGGGGGGGCTTTGCTGGCTCTCCCACCCCCATCCTCACCCCTAATCCTGACCGCGAACAGGATGCCCGGGAGAAACCGGAGAGCCCTGACCCTGCAATCAGGCCGGGGTCAACCCCACTTATCTCCTTGCCAGCAAAACACAGCAGCCCCTTCAGGAGGCCTGGGCTGGCCTGTCAGCACCCCCCCCCCCCGGCACAGCTGGCTCCCATTACCCACAATGCTCCAGGCCAACCTTCGCCCCAGCAGAGGGGCCCCCGGTCTGCCTTCACCTGACAGGTTAAGAGATTGCAGAAGGAACAAGAGGGCAAATCGAAGGGGCGGGGGAGGCGGGGGCAGAAGAGAGGGAGGCTGTGGGGCACCCAAAGCAGGCAGGGGGAGGGAGAGCTCATGTGGGGGGGTGCAGGAGGGCTGCCAGGAGAGGACCCTGAAACAGCTGCCTGCTCCACCCTGTGTAGTAAAGGGAGAGGAAGCCCACCCCCAGCCCCCGCCATGCACAAACACACACTGGCTGTGGCTGCAGCTACCCAGGGATGCAAAATCTGGCATCAAGCATCAAGAGCTTGTCAGTTGGGTGAACCCATTAAAAAGACATTTCAATTAATTAAAAGCCAATTAACTAGGCAGCGGACTTAAAACTCCCTGGGGAAGCGGTGGGCTTCCTTGGAGGATTTTAAGCAGAGGTTGGGCAGTCATCTGGTCAGGGATGTGTTGGGATTCCTACATTGCATGGGGTTGGGCTAGATGACCCCTGGGTTCCCTTCCCACTCTACAATTCTTTGAAGCTTTCGTATATTTACGCGTTGCCTTTAGAAGAGGTGATGACGCCTGTACTGTGAGAATACCCTGACACAGGTAACACACATGTGGGCATCGTTTAAATATGTAGAAATATCCCCACCTGAACGCAAATGTGCTTGATTAATCTACAAACGAAAACTTGTACGCCCAGTCAGTTTGGCATTTCTTGAGCCGGGTCACACAGCCAAAGTGACTGCGGAGTCAAGGAGGGCAGCAGGGCAGGCCGGCCGACCAGGCACAGCTCCCAGCTTGAAAGGGCAGGTAGGAGACGTGGGCAGGATCGGGCCCAAGTGCCAGCGAGCCTCAAGAGCAGCCAGGCAGGTGCCTCGGAGAAGTTCAAACGCAGGGAACAAACGCCAAGGTGCTTCGTTGTTAAATATTTGATTTTTCTCCCAACCTCAAAACAAATAACCGTATACAATACAAGTGCAAGACTGGCTTATTACGTAAAGCATTTCAACCCAGGAAATCCTGCCCAAAGCCTTTAACGCAGGACGGGCACACCTGTCCCTACAAAATACAAAGCCGCTTCTCATCCAGATCTTTCCCCAAGCCCTTTGTCTCTCTCGGATGACTTCTAAGCTTCTCCAAAGGAGCGATTTGGCAGACCAGATCCAGTACCACCTAGCTCAAGGGAGCCCAGTCCAAGATTCCCACTGCTGGCTCCCTCGCTGCCTAGCAGCAACTGAAAAGAAGTTGGTGCGGAAGCTGTGCCCCTGCTGTTTGCCCCTCACCCCAGCGCCCTGGTATTCTGAAATCCAGCCTTCTTCTCAGCATCCATATGCACAGGGCCTCATGGCTGCCAAGGGACCCACACACTGCAAATGGCTCTAAACCCAGCTCCCAGGCCCCCAGATGTTGGGGACTACAACTCCCCCCCCCCAGCTAGAGGTGATGAGAGCTTCAGCCCAGACTTCAGAGGGGGCACCACGTTGGCTTCCCTGATCGAAGCCTTCCTTCGATCCTGCCCCTGCCATTCGGCGAGAGAGGGAGGTGGTTGCCCCAGGCGGCGGCTGGTGAATGTCAAGAAAGGGCAGCAAACGGTTATTTAATTTAGTGGCCAGGTATTTTTTGCCTGCAGGGAGACGCACTTCTGGGACTTTGTGTCTCGGGTGCCAAAATAACTTGGCCAGCCTTGGGAGGTAGAGAGCTGCCTTGCGCTGGGATTGGGAAGGAAGCCTGGAGGAGACAGAGAGGGATGCGAGAACCATCTTCAAGGATCTCAGTGCAGTGGTACCTCGGGTTAAGAACTTAATTCGTTCCGGAGGTCTATTCTTAACCTGAAACTGTTCTTAACCTGAGGTACCACTGTAGCTAATGGGGCCTCCCGCTGCTGCCACCGCACGATTTCTGTTCTCATCCTGAAGCAAAGTTCTTAACCCGAGATACTATTTCTGGGTTAGCGGAGTCTGTAACCTGAAGCGTCTGTAACCCGAGGTACCACTGTACATTGCATGGAAGAGGGAGCAAGTTTGGAACCAATGGATTCAGGTTACAAGAAAAAGATTCTGACTAAACATCAGGAAAACGTTTCTGACAGATTTCTTCTTTCTTCTTCTTCTTCAGCGATCCCTCGTAGCCGAGTAAGATCGTCTTCCATGAACACAGTCTTAACAATGAGTCTGTAAGTTTCTGTGGAGGCCAGTTCTGGATCCACATGTCCTTCCACAGTGGGGACATTGGTTTCTGGGCGGGAGTTGATCACGGTGTAGATTTGCCAAGCGTGCCTTCCTCTTAGCACGTTTCTCCCTTGCGTCCTGAGTTCGAGTGTCTTCAAAGCCCATGACACCTTTGGTACAGGCTGTTCTCCAACTGGAGCGCTCGCAGGCCAGTGTTGTCAGTGTTTATACTACATTTTCTTAGATTTGCCTTGAGAGTCTTTAAACCTCTTTTGTTGACCACCAGCATTACGCTTTCCATTTTTAAGTTCGGAATAGAGCAGTTGCTTTGGAAGACGATCATCAGGCATCCGCACAACATGACCAGTCCAGTGAAGTTGATGTTGACAGTAAAAGCTGTTTACCAGTAGAACAGACTCTCACAAGAGGTTGTGGACTCTCCTTCCTGGGAGGTTTTTAAGCAGAGGTGGGATGACCATCTGTCATGGTTGCTTTAGCTGAGATTCCTGCATTGCAGGGGGTTGGTCTAATGGCCAGCGTGAGTCTCTTCTGACACTATGAACCACACACTCTCCAAAACAGCCCAGCAGGGGGCTGGACTGGATGACACTTGGGGTCCCCTCCCACTCCACAATTGTCAGAATTGTCGACACTGACTGGCAGGAGCAAGGAGTGCCCTTTGCCTCTGAGCCTGCCTGGTTCTGTGGCCCTGAGCACCGTCGCTGAATCCTGCCTTATGAAAAGCTCTGTGCTGTAGCTCTTTCTCTCTCGCTCCCCCACCAGCCAACTTTCAGGGGGTGCCCCCAAGTTCTGTCATTGCAAGAGGG
The DNA here is from genome assembly GCF_965153285.1 of Podarcis tiliguerta. Taxonomy (NCBI): domain Eukaryota; kingdom Metazoa; phylum Chordata; class Lepidosauria; order Squamata; family Lacertidae; genus Podarcis; species Podarcis tiliguerta. The sequence continues at coordinate 53,003,356 of NC_139547.1, read as the reverse complement.
GGCGAAAATGCCCCTCCCCACTGATTCCCTTCAGGAGATTTCTTCCCTGCGAGACCATCGGTCATCCTGCCAGGGAGGGGGCCCATCCCAGGCCGGCCCCCTCCCTCCTCCCTCCAGCTGCACATTCCAGCCTTTGTTACCTGTCTGTGTGGTGCCAGCTTTGGGGGGACCATTCCAGAGCCCCCCCCCTTTGCCGAAGTTCATTAGCTCACTTATTAAAAGGGCTGACAGACATGCTGAGAAAGCAGCAGGCCCCCCCTCCTGTGACCCCATCATGCATTGGGGGCATTCCTGAGCTGCCCAGGACCCACTCCAGCCTCACTCCCACTTCAGGGAACAAGAAGGGAAGTCCTCCTCTTCCTCTGCTCTCCCCCCTAAAAAAAAGGCAGGATTAAACCCATGCCTGGCTGAATGGCTGTGCTAAGGACACAGAGAGGAGCAGAGCTGGAATCTCAAAGATGTTGAGAGGACAGACTCTGCCCTACATAATGGGGTCTGGGGGATCCCACCCCACTGCTCCCTCCTCCTGGGGTGGGCAAGAGTGGCTGCCCTGGGGGCGTCCCAGTCCAGGAAAGAGCAACTGCTGGTCTCCAGAGCGAGCGGAGAAGCAGAACCACGACTCTCCCACTTGGGCAAACGTTTCCTGCCCTGGGTGCCCCCTGCACTTTTTCCAGTGGGATAATTCACTTGGAAAGTATTGCATCCAAACACAAAGCTCATGCCAGGTGTTTTTTTGGGGGGTGGGGTGGGGAGGAATCCACATGTGGGAGGCTAGATGCCTTCCCTGTTCAAACCCAAACCCTGCACGGCTTGCAAGTTTTGGAATCGCCTCTTCCAAACACTAAAGCACTTCCATGTGTGGCTGTTGAAAAGAAATAAATCTGCCCTTTTCCCCTTATGGGGTATCCAAGAGCCCATATAGAGTCCTTACGTAGGTTCCCTATCGGTAGGAGAAAATAACAGAGGCCAACCAGAGAATATTGAGAAGCAAAGCAGCTCGTAAGCCTGATCTTTATTGATCTGTTGCAACAGGGTGCTCCCCTCACCCCATGCAGGAGGGAGGAGGAACCCAGAACAATGGGGTGAAAGCTCTTATATAGACTTTTGAAATTGCCACCCTGTAGATCAAGACCACTCCCAGAAACATCATGCATACATCACAGAAGGGGTGTAGCTCAAGACCACCACCCCAGATACATCATACCTACATCACAGAAAGGGCGGTCTACAGCAGAAATCTGAGTGCTTTGTTTACCTCCTGTCTGCCAGGTTACCTGTTTAATGGTCACTTGACTAGATTGCCTGAGGAGCCTGGCCAGTCTTTTGTAATGATAAATACTTAGTTCCTGAGCCAGGTCAGGCTCACACCCTATTCATATCTTAAATGTGCTCTTAAAACAGGATTTGTGAGGAAAGAGACAATGGGGAGGTTCCCCACTTTGACCGTGCAGAGAAAAAATTGAGGTCAGTTTGGGAATCAAAAATGGTTTCAGGTTGGTCTTCCTGTGCTGATCCACGTACGTGCTTGGTTGGTACATTTATGAACATTTAGCATATATCTAAGACCTCAAAATTCCTATCACAGGGTCCACTTGCAGGACTGAGCCCCACCCATGATGCAACTCTGTGCGACTCCTGCATTGCAGGGGGTTGGACTAGATGGCCCTCAGGGTCCCTTCTAACTCTACAGTTCTATGGTTCTCTGAATCTCCAATCCACCAGGGCTCTTGATTCAGTCCCTTCCAGGGCAGTCTGCAAGCAGGCCTGGTATTCAGCACCTTTAAACCCGGCACTCAGCGCCAGCCCTGCTGGATTGGCCCTGCAGTGGAACTGCACAGGAGCGAGGGGCGTGAAGCACCTCTACAGTCCGGCTGCTGGCTCTGACCTCACCTGGCCTCAGGTGATTGGCAGGTGCCCACCATGATCCACCTGTCCAGATCTAGCTATGTCCAGCAGACCAGATCCAGCTCCTGGCTCTTGGTCTGCTTGTCTACTGGGCCGGGGCAGAGAGAGGCATCCGCTGCAACTCTTTGGGAGTCTGTGGGGTTCAGGAGCCTAGGAAACTCTCAACCCAAGACAAGGGCTGCTCTTGAGATACAGGAAGAAGCCAAACAGGAGTTTCTTTCCCCCCTTTTTCCTTCTGTGATGGAACTCCTACTTGGGGACTTTCCTGGCTTTTTTCTGGCCCACGTAGGACCAGTCTGGATAGCCTTGGTGAAGACTTGACGTTTTCATCCCCAAAAAAGTTTTTGAGTTTCTGCTGAAATGAGGCTGCATTTTAATATTGTATTTTAATCTTGTTTTTAAGTTGTATTTCAATCAATTGTTTTATATCTGAGCTGGGGAGGATGGGGTATAAATAAAATTTATTATTGTTATTATTATTTCGTCACCCCTCTGGAGAGGCCAGGGTTCCTCCTGGGCTTTTGACAGTTTTTTTTTGGGGGGGGGAGCCAGATTCTCATGGAGAGAGGGGAGTGCGTGTTTTCCCTCCAGATCTCCCCCCCACCCCTTTCTCTGCCCCCCACCCACGGGTGTCAGCAGCACCCAAAGGCCAGGGGTTTCCAAAAGTTTGTTTCATTTCCCTTTGTTTCCTTGCTGGGGGGGCTCTCTTGCACAAGGCTGTTCCTCTGCTCTTTTCCGGTGACCTTTGGAGACATGAACTGATGACAGGCCAGGCCGACCCCCCTCCCTCTGAGGCATTGCTAATACATACAAGGAGGAGAGACCTGTTACGCAGAATGAAATCAGCTGGGGTGAGAGAGGCGGAGGAGTGACACTGGAGTGTTTTGACCCACGGCTGCCCGCCTCACAATGTGCAGAAAAACGCTCTGTGACTTCCCAGGGACTTGGCAGCAAGGAAGCAAGATGGGGTTTTCCGGCTAGTCACAAGACGCCGCTGTGCGACCAGGGAGACGTGGCTGCAGTGAGACATGCGCCACTCCCTTTGGAGGGGGGAGCGCATGGAGCTGCTCATTTCTGCCCATCACAGGGAGCAATAAATGTAAGTCATAAAATTATAGTGTTGGAAGGGACCCGGGGTCATCTAGTCCAACCCCTAGCAGTGCAGGAATCGCAACGGAAGAATCCCTGGCACGTGGCCATCCAACCTCTGCTTGAAAAACTCAAGCACAGGAGAGTCCATCACCTTTGGAGGTGAAGTGCATTGCACATACCACCAGAAAGCCCTTCCCAATACTGACTCAGAATAATAATAGTAGTAGTAGTAATAAATAGGGACGCGGATGGTGCTGTGGGTTAAACCACAGAGCCTAGGACTTGCCGATCAGAAGGTCGGCGGTTCGAATCCCCGCAATAGGGTGAGCTCCCGTTGCTCGGTCCCTGCTCCTGCCAACCTAGCAGTTCGAAAGCACGTCAAAGTGCAAGTAGATAAATAGGTACCGCTCCGGCGGGAAGGTAAACGGCGTTTCCGTGCGCTGCTCTGGTTCACCAGAAGCGGCTTAGTCATGCTGGCCACATGACCTGGAAGCTGTACACCGGCTCCCTCGGCCAATAAAGCGAGATGAGCACAGCAACCCCAGAGTCGGCCACGACTGGACCTAATGGTCAGGGTAGTAGTAGTAGTAGTAATAATAATAATAATAATTATTATTATTATTATTATTATTATTATTATTATTATTATTATTATTTATACCCTGCCCATCTTGCAACAAAATATTAAAAATACAATAAAGCAGCCAACACTAAAAACTTCTTTAAACAGGGCTGACTTCAAATGTCTTTTAAAAGTCAGACAGTTGTTTATTTCCTTGACATCTGGTGGGAGGGCGTTCCACAGGGCGGGTGCCACCACCAAGAAGACCCTCTGTCTGGTTCCCTGCAACTACACTTCTCACAGTGAGGGAACCACCAGAAGGCCCTTGGAGCTGGACCTCAGTGTCCGGGCAGAACAATGGGGGTGGAGAAGCTCCTTGCCATTTGGATTCATGGGATTGGGTCCAGAGCAGCAGAAAACAAGCTTCCTCCATCTTGCAGGGGGCAGCCCTTCAGACGTCTCTCCCACCCCCTCTTCCCTTTTCCAGCCTTGGATGCAGTTTGGGTAGTAAGAACTCCCCGTAAGCGGAGCCCTGAAGATGCCTCTGCCGGACTGAGGCCCTGGGGGCTTCCTCCTGAATGCTCCTGACCAGAGCCAAACGCAGCTGGGGGGCTGGCAGGGCAAGGGCTCCCCCCTCCCCGGGCTGCAGGACATCCAGTTTGCTGCAGCTGGTGGGGAGCAGTCCTGGCTGGCAGGAGACACAGCGCAGAAGGAGGCCGGGTGGGGCTCCCTTGACTCGGCCAGATGGCTCTACCTCACCTCCCTGACTCAAGCGATAGACATTTGGGGGCAGGGGCAGCCAAGGTTCGGCGCAGGGGTGGCAATCTGGGGCAGGCACACCCCCCCCTTCAGCAGCTTCAGAGAGAGCTGCTCTGCGATGACTGCATGGGGCTGCGTGCTGTTATTCGTAAGAGGAAGGACGCCTGCTTGGCATGTAGAATGTCCCAGGCAGGGCTGAGAAAGGCTGCCCCCTATTCCCTCCCTGGTGAACCTGGCAGAGGCGCCACATGCCAGGGGTGGGCGGAAGTGGGGAAGAGTAACAGATGTGGGTCTTTCAGCTGCTGGTCTGTTTTCATTTTCCTCCCTCTTTGTTTCGCAAGCTGACTCCCTGGTGCAAGAGCCTCCAGAGCTGTGGCAAGAGCCGTAACGATGGCCTGTCCTTTCCAACAGGGGGTTAAAAAATATAGTTTGCAAATCCACCTCATGCCAGAGTTTCTGATTCTGGTTTTGCCCAATTATCGCAAAATATAAGCTTTGTCGTTTCTGGCATGCCCAAACCGCAGACTTCATTCGAACCATAATTAAGCTTTCGATTAGGTTTGCCCCAGTAATGGCTTTTGACTTCCAAAAAAATCCTCTATAAACAATCTCCACTACTGGATATCAGCAAACAACTGGGAAGGAGAATCCATAAAAATTCTCTTAATTGTTTAACTAGTGGTGTCGGCACCGATTCCTGTTAATCTCGGGGTCGTGGGTTCGAGCCCCACGTTGGGCCAAAGATTCCTGCATTGCAGGGGGTTGGACAAGAGAGCCTTTGTGGTCCCTTCCGACGGTGCAATCCTGTGATCCTCTGATTCCCCTGTGGCCCCTGGGTGTCCAAAAAGCAGGAGGTTAGGCAGCACCAGGCGTCACCTGAGGACGAAGCCGGGGGGGGGGGGGACTGGCCAGGACAGGTGGGAACCCCTCTTGACCAGGTATAGTTTTTATGATGAAATCCACGCCCCCACGTTGCGCGAGACTGAGCCCATAGACAAATAGTGCGTCTTATAGAGCGAAAAATACGGTAACCTCACAGTTCCTAAGGAACAGTAAAGGCAGGGGTAAGAATTGTACACTACAGTGGTACCTCGGGTTAAGTACCTAATTCGTTCCGGAGGTCCGTACTTAACCTGAAGCGCCACTTTAGCTAATGGGGCCTCCTGCTGCCGCCACGCCACCGGAGCACGATTTCTGTTCTCAGCCTGAAGCAAAGTTCTTAACCTGAAGCACTATTTCTGGGTTAGCGGAGTCTGTAACCTGAAGCATCTGTAACCCGAGGTACCACTGTATTGCTTGGGATGGGGGGGGGGGTCTCACCAGAAACATGCCCCTGCCCCTGCCTTGCAGGAGCTACCACAATCCCTTCCTGTGCTAAACCCTCGCCATGCCTCCTTCCCCGGGCACAAACCCAGTGAGGCTCTGCCAGCAGAATCCGGCTGAGCTGCGAACCAGATTTCCGGATGGGCAGGACCTTGGGGGTGGCGTGGCTTGCAGCAGAACGGTCAGAAGTGCCACCGTCCAACCCGTCTCTCTCTTTCCCCCGCAGGAGCCGCGCCATGTGGCAGCTGGCGTTCTGGGCGCTGCTGGTCCTCCCCGCTGGGATCCTGTCCCGGGCCTGCCCCCCCGAATGCCAGTGCGGCCAGCCCCAGACGGTCTTCTGCATTTCCCGGAGGAGCCACGCCGTCCCGCAGGGCCTCCCCCCGGACACGGCCAACCTGTACGTCTTTGAGAACGGCATCCGGTCCCTGGGTGAAGACAGCTTCGTGGGGCTGCCGACCCTCCAGCTGCTGGACCTGTCCCAGAACCTCATCGCCAGCCTCCCAAAGAACGTCTTCCGCCCGCTGGCCGGACTCCGCAACCTGGACCTTTCCTCCAACCAGCTGCGGGAGGTCACCAACGAGAGCTTCCACGGCCTGCGCCTTCTCGAGCGGCTCTACCTGGAGCACAACCGCCTGCAGCACATCCACCCGGCCGCCTTCGACTCGCTGGAGAACCTCCTGGAGCTTAAGCTGCAGGACAACCAGCTGCGGACACTGCCGCCCCTCCAGCTGCCTGCCCTGCTCCTCCTGGACGTCAGCCGGAACAAGGTGACCGCCCTCGATCCGGGCGCCTTCCGCGTCCCCAACCTCGAGTCGCTGAAGATCGCCGGGCTGGGCCTGGGCGAGGTGGAGGAGGAGCTGCTGCGGAGCGTGGCCGCCCTGCACGAGCTGGACGTCTCCGACAACCTGCTGCCCGCGGTGCCCTCGGCTCTGCAGCTGCTGCGGGGCCTCACCAAGCTCAGCCTAGCCGGCAACGCGCAGATCTCGCACCTGCGCCCCGAGGACTTCCGCGAACTGCGCAACCTGCAGGAGCTGGACATCAGCAACCTGAACCTCAGCAGCCTCCCGGGTGGGTTCCTCGCCTCCTTCCCCCGGCTGCGGGCCGTGGCGGCCGCCGCCAACCCCTTCAACTGCGTCTGCCCGATGAGCTGGTTCGTCAGCTGGGCCGCCAGCGGCAAAGCTCTGCTGCGGAGGCCCGAGGAGACTCGCTGCCACTTCCCGCCCAGGAACGCCGGCCGGCTGCTCCAGAGCCTGGAATACGCAGACTTCGGCTGCCCGGCCACCACCACCACCAGCAGCGTGGGCACGCAGAAGACCGCCGGCCCAGATGTGGCCGAACCTGCGCCCAGCCGCCCGGGTGCACCCAGCACGGCCGGCCCCACGGAGCCGACATCGGCCACCTCGCCCACGACGCCAGAAGGCCTGCCCAGCGCGGAGCCTCGCCTATGCCCACCGGGCACCTGCCTCAACGGAGGCATGTGCCAGCTGGATGCCCAGAACCACCTGGAGTGCGCCTGCCCTGTGGGCTTCACCGGCCCCTACTGCGAGACTAGGGCCCGGGCGACAGCCGTGCCCACTGCCGCCCGTGTACCCGCCCCTCCTGAGCGGCTGGCCATCAAGCACGTGGGGGGCACCTCGCTGAAGGTGGACCTGCAGAACGAGGCCTGGTCGTCCTTGGAGCTGAAAGGGGTTCGCCTGACCTATTGGAGTCTCTCCGGGCCGGACAAGCGCCCTGTCACCCTCCGCCTGCCGGCCTCTCTGCCAGAGTACACCGTGCGTGGCCTGGCGCCCAACTCCTCCTACCACATCTGCGTGGGGCCGCTGGGGGCCAAGGCGCACGAGGACGACCTGTGTGTGGAGGCCCGCACGTTGCACCTGACTCACCAGCAGCATGCGCCCGTCACCCAGGGCAAGGGCACCAGCCTGGCACTCGTGGTGGTGCCCGCCGTGGCTTCCGCGGTGCTGCTGGCTGCTGCCGTGGCCGCCGCTTCCTACTACGTGCGCCGGAGGAGGAGGAGGAGGAGACAGGCGCACACCGCCTCTGGAGCTGCCGGCCCGCTGGAGCTGGAGGGGGTGAAGGAGAACGGGGACCTGGGGGGCCACGGCCAGAAAGTGGCCCCCAACGGCCTGGAGTACGAGGTGCCGCTCATGCAGCCGCAGACGGCCAGCCGCCCTGCACCCAGGACCCTGCGGCCTTCCTACTTCTAGTGCTAAAGAAGGAGCCCAGAGAAGCTGGCAGCCGGGGCTGAAAAATCGGGTCCCAGCCTGCCTAGGGGGGTTGCCTCGTAGCAACACGGAAGTCCCCTAAGGAGTTCCGAGCACAGAATCTCCAGGGGTGGACCCGATGCCGTCGGACTAGGCGGCTGCTTAGCCGTGGCCGCCCCAGGGATGCCCGGAGCGTGGCCAGGGGCCGCGGAGCAAGGCAAGAGGGCTCTATGTTCTGGCAACGAAGGATCCTTTTGCCGAGCCAGGGGCAAGCAGATGAAGGAAAGACCAGCAGCCCCTTCTGCTGGGGGGGGGCTTGAAGTCGGGGTGGGGGAGGGGGGCACGAGACGGAGCTCTCTGGGGGAGCTTATCGGGAAACAAAGCTTTATGGACACTTAGAGAATATTTATAAGACAGGATTATGTCCCATTTCTTCTGGGAACAACGCTCTTTTCTAACAATGACGGAGCCTTTTTTGTAAAAACTGGGCTGTGTAAGCGTTTTTGTACAAAAAATTAAAAAAATTAAAAGGAAAGAGGTGTTTCTGGAGTGTGATGAGTGGGTAGAAGGGGGGCTGGAGGGTTGCGTGCGACTGGGGTGGGGTCCTCGCCCCCTGCTGTAAGGGCCGGTGGCCGGAAGGGAGAGGTGGGGGTCTTGGACAGGAGGGGAAGTTGAGGCACAGCCTCGCTGCACTTGGGGAGGGTGGGCAGGAGGCTGAGGACCCCCCCCCTTCACTCAGGGACAGGGGCGAAGACCACTCACTGCGAGGAAGACCCCCCCCTCCAAGACGGGGAGACTTATACCGTGTCCAAGGTGCTTTAGTTAAGATTCCTGCATTGCGGGGGGGGGGGGGCACAGCTAGATGACTCTTGGGGGTCCCTTCCAACTCTTAAGATCTGGTGATTCTCATACCCTCCAAGTGTCCCGGTTTTCCCGGGACACTCGCGAAATTACAGAAGCTGTCCTGGTTCATGATTAAATCCCGGAATGTCATGGTTTCCCTTTTTTCCCTTCCTCCACATCTCGGAGAACAATTAAAAGTGGAGAGAGAGAGAGGGGAGATAGAGAGGGGAGTCCTGTTTCTGCTGAAAATAAAATCCCTGTACCAAATGAAGGAAATGGTGAGGCTGCCATACAGAGCCCTTCCTGTAATTTTGAAGAAAAAGGCCACCAAACCACTTGAAATTCTTTCAGTTGAAATGCTTCCGCAGCCAGCCATTTCTTAGGAAAAGCAGCGAGTGCCGATTCCTTTATTGTAAATAGAGAGTCACAGGGTCTACTCAGAAGCAAATCCTACTGTAGTCCATGGAGCTTACGCCCAGGTAACTGGGTCAAGACGGGGCAGCCTACAGTCTGAAGCATTTTTGCTCAGAACGAAGTCCCACTGACTTCAATAGGATTTGCTCTCTGGTATGTTCCTGATCAATCTCACAGTTTCCATTTAGTATTTATTATCGTTATATCATTATCATTATTCTCCGCCTTTTCCCCTGGTGGGGACTTGCGGCAGCTTACAGCTAAAATTCTATCTCCATTTATTTGTGGAAGGTGTACACGATTCCTTTCCCCGCACATTTACCCTTTACAACAATCCTGCGAGGCAGAGAGGTTGCCATTGGCTGGAGGTGACCGATGTCGATGAGCAGGTGACGTCTGTCTGTGCCGCAAGCTCAAACTCTGGAGAAGCTTCCTGATGGGAGGACAGGGCATCCCTATTTTATCAGAGAAATGTTGGCGGGTATGGATTCTATCTAGCTCAATACTGTCTACACGGGCTGGCAGCAATGGCTCTGGTGTCAGGCAGGGCACGTTCCCAGCAGCCAGTGCCTGGAGACTGAACTTGGGGCCTTCTGCTCTGCCATGGAGCCACGATGGCCGTTCCCCTCCGGACACTGCGAGGACCGATCCGCCGAAGGGGAGCCAGCGGTTTCTGCCGGTCCCTTCCAGAAATCCTTGAGGATGCTCAGAAGGAGATGCTGAGCTCAAGAGGCAGTTTCGACACCTTGCCAGAGTCTCTAGGGCAGAGGTCAGCAAACGTTTTCAGCAGGGGGCCGGTCCACTGTCCCTCAGACCTTGTGGGGGGCCGGACTATATTAAAAAAATGAACAAATTCCTATGCCCCACAAATAACCCAGAGATGCATTTTAAATAAAAGGACACAATCTACTCATGTAAAAACACGCTGATTCCAGGACCGTCCGTGGGCCAGATTTAAAGGGTGATTGGGCCGGATTTGGCCCCCGGGCCTTAGTTTGCCTACCCATGCTCTAGAGCAGCCTTTCTCAACCTGTGGGTCCCCAGATGTTGTTGGACTACAACTCCCATCATCCCTGAGGTCTGGCCTTGCTAGCTAGGGGTGATGGGAGTTGTAGTTCAACAACATCTGGGGGCCCACAGGTTGAGAAAGACTGCTCTAGGACAAGGCTGGGAAGGACCCCCTGCCCCAGAGACTCGGGGCAGCTGCTGCCATCAGAGCAGGCACTACTGGGAAGCCAACCTCTCTTCCCGCACGGGCCTGATCCAGCAACTGGAGCGGGCACGGCTGCCTGCAAGGTGTGCCAAAACGCCTCGGTTTCTTTTCCGCCAGAGCCAAGCCCAGGTCCTGTTGACACAGCTGCCTCCCATTCCAGACTCCTCTCGCCGGCCAAGAGTCCAGGGCGGCTTCCCTCTCCCCACCCGCGGCCGGCTGCGCATGGACCGGGCGAGCGCCACATGGATCTGATTAGACGGAGGGGCTTTCCGAGGCTGGATTGCACGGCCGCGGCCCCACCTAGCAGGAACGCAGCTCTTTCCCTGTGGCTGGGGGGGGGGCAGGGAAGGGGGCACAGCGGATGCTCAAGATGGGGTGGGGGACTTTCCTAACGTCTTGGTTCCAGGCACAGCCTGGGGGCGCTGAGCGCTGGGCAGGGGCGTCTTCATGCGCCAATGTTGCCTCTGCCACGCTCTTGTTAAGAGGACTGGCTGTGCCACCGGGGCATCGGTTCAAGGTATTTTGCTGCCCGAGGCAGAGCGGAAAACAACATCCCCACCCCTGTCAAGCAGCAGAGTTGTGAATTTTGTGCCCTGTTCTGGTCGCCCCACCTCCAGACAGATACGGAAGAGCCGGGAAAGGTTCACAATACAATCAAGGGGGTGATGGGAGGAAAGGATGTGGCATTTGGGGGGGGGGGATTGGTTCAGAGCAAAGGGGAGCAAAAGGCAACATGATAGGAGTTTGTAAAATCATGCCTGGCACAGGAAAAGTGGACGGAGGAAAGTTTTTCTCCCTCTCTCGTATTACTCAAACTTGTGGACATCCAATGTTGGACAGATAAAAGCATGGGTAGGCAAACTAAGGCCCGGGGCCGGATCCTGCCCAGTTGCCTTCTCAATCCGGCCCGTGGACGGTACGAGAATCAGCGTGTTTTTACATGAGTAGAATGTGTCCTTTTATTTAAAATGCATCTCTGGGTTATTTGTGGGGCATAGGAATTAATTCATTCCCCCCCAAAATATAAATTTAGCCCCCCACAAGGTCTGAGGGACTGTGGAATGACCACCTGCTGGAAAAGTTTGCTGACCACTGGATAAAAGGAAATCCCTCCTGCAGCACCAACTAAGGAACTCCCTGCCCTAGGAGACGGCGGTGACCACCACCTTGGCTGGTTTTAAAAGAGGACCGGTCCAATTCCTGGCGGATGAGAAGAGGGCAATCAATGGCTCCCAGCCAGGGTGGCTCTGCTCTGCCTCCACCGCCGGAGCCAGCGATGCTCCTGAATCCCAGTCGCTGGAAACCCCAGAGATGGGGATCTTGGATTCAAATCCTGCTTGTGGGTTTCCCAACAAAGGCATCTAGTTAACCACTGTGAGAACAGGATGCCATAAGGACGGGCTCCACCCAGCAGAGGAAGAAGCTTCTCGGGCACCTGGGGCGAACCGCCCATAAGGCTCCACACCGCCTGCCCGCTGCCTCACCTCCCCAGTTGTAGGGCGGCTGAGGCCCCGCTGCATGCCCTATCCCTATGGGCGCTGCATGCTCCGTGCCATGCTGCCACCTGATGCCCATAGGGATGAGACGCACAGCAGGGCCTCAGTCGTCCTACAGCTGTGGGGGGAGGGCAGCAGGCAGACAATGCAGAGCCTGTGGGTGCCAAGATGCGTGGCTCGTGCACGTTGCCAGCTGCGGGGTGATGAGTGCAGCCTGCCATTTTGTCACACACCCCCATCAGGGTGGCACCTGGGGCGGTCCACACAGC